>NC_133451.1:119645000-119962500 GCF_048565385.1 Saimiri boliviensis | reverse complement strand
ATTAACAGAGCGCTCTTTGTCTAGAATGTTCCGGGCACTATGCTTCATCTGCATGTTTCATTGTGTAGTAAAAAATATTTAAAAGGCTAAAACCATTATTTTTATTTTCTCAAGAATTTCTCTGAGTTTCTTTGAATTTGCACAACAAACTAAAGGTTAAGCCACTCTTCCTGGAAGGCGATACCAAAGCTTCATGAATCGTTACGAAGTGACAATGGCCATGGTAAAACAAGGCACTTTACACCTAAGTCTACTGTTGTAATCGGCCTTAAAATTCAGATTCTTAACAACAGAAACTGCACAATCTCCATTAGGTAAAAGGACATGTGTGCCATACAGCACCTTCTTAGACAGAGCAGGCAATGAAGCAGGAAGAAATGGGCAAATTTAATACTTTAGTAGGCAGTTTGTGATAATGCTGATGATTTTAACATACTTATGTTCCTTAATGCGTCTTCTGCCAAATAAATCTTTATCACAGCTTTCCAATGAAGAGGAAGTTTTAGTAAAAGCGAATAGGCATTAGGATCGCTGAAAACTCACTAACCACTCCTAACTAATAGAGAAATATGGTGCCATTATGAAAAGTATTTGCTATCCTCCTTACATGCTCTCCGTTGAGATTAGACTTCTGTAGAGAAAATATGATATAATAAAAGTTTGAAGCATGAGGCTGATGTTGATGGAGGAAATTTGCTAATGTGTCACAGTGCTAAGTTAGCAGCAGATGTCAAGCGATTTAAACACCTGTGCGCACAGCACAGCCTGTGAAACTTCTAAATGGATGCTGTACATACACCATGGAAGTATGGCAGTATTCTTTCCTAATGGAGCACTGCTTGGTCAGCCAATCAATCAACCATAGCGTTCCATCTGATGTTCTAAGGCATTTTATCAGAAAGAGAAAGAGGCTCTTACTCCCTGCAGGAAGTTTGAAATTGAATGGAGGAACTGGAGGAAAATAAGTGGAATCCTGTTGAAAGCAAGTGCAAAGTCGTCTTCTCACGAGTGAGCTTTCTCTTATACACCTGTTAATAATCCACTTGATTTCAGTTTGCTTTCAATCGCAATTCTGTGCTATTCATCACCATCATCTTGGTTTGAGCGGTAGGAGTTTAATGAGTGAGAACTATTCTGAAGTTAGATTAATATAATCTGAAAAGTAAGTTAGAATGTTTAAAGAAGGAAATGTAATTCCAAAGTGAAATACGACAAATGTAATGATTATGGAGCAGTTATTCCCTCTTGCTGGGAACTGAGCTAACTGCATGCCATGCGTGAAGAATGATACAGTGATACATGCCCGGTCACAACTACCAGGCAAATGCATACAACTGAGATTTCCAAGCTCTCCTCTTCCACTTTGCCGTTATCACCTTCTGGACTTGTTTTTCGTTTATTAAATATAATCATTAAATGAGCAATTCGTGCTTTCTTTTTTTGTTGTTGAGACAGAGTCTCTTTTTGTCGCCAGGCTGAAGTGCAGTGGCACAATCTTGGCTCACTGCAACCTCTGACTCCCGGGTTCAAACGATTCTCCTGCTCCAGCTTCCTGAGTAGCTGACTTACAGACATGCACCACCGCGCCCAGATAATTTTCGTATTTTTAGTAGAGATAGGTTCTCACCATGTTGGCCAGGATGGCCTGGATCTACTGACCTCATGATCTGCCTGCCTTGGCCTCCCAAAGTGCTGGGATTTAGTTCTTTATGAAGCAGAGAGAAAGATCACAAGAAATAATGTCACATTAAGGTGTATCATTAGGAGTGCATCATTTTATGGGAATTAATAATTATTCATGATATTATTTCTTGTGATTTTTTTCTCTTCTTTATAAAGAACTAAATTATGTGACTTTTGTTGTTTGAAATGGTTAGTGACCAGATCTAGAAACAAATCCTCCTTCTATCATCCAAAGGTAGGCATTACATATTTCTTAGACCCTGAGTAAAAGTATATTCATTCATGTAGACAAAAATTTTTGCATGACTGAAGCTTAGGCTTTTATATTTCTTTAGAGTTAGGTAAGTGTTTTCTATGACTCAGAAAGTGGCTACAACTATACAATTAAATTATATTAAATTATAATTTAATTATAAAAGCTTGTCAATTTTTAAAAAGCAACTCATTCAAAACATAGAATAAAATTTTATCTTTCATATAAAATGCATTCCTACAATCCTCTCATTTTAAATTGTTTATCTCAGAGTGAATTTTTTCAAATTTGTAAGGGTTTCAAGTTTATTTTGTGAAGTTATCCCATGTTTAATTTTATCTTTCAAAGGTGAAAACTTTCCACTGAGCCACATTAAATTTTAAAGTACCTTTTAGGGTACTGCATGTAAAGCTGTACTCAAATAAATATTTGTTGCATAATTCAAACTTTGCTTTTTCTCTAACATCCTTACCTGGAGCATGAAATGCTATTGTCTGATGCTAGAATTAGGAGTTTGTGCAGATTTAATATTCAACTTCTGTTGTAGTGGCTCATTAAGATTACTTTTCACTGTTTGCAGAATTATTCAACGATCCCAAAGAACTGTGTTCTCTCTACACAGCAAAACTTCATTTTAGCAACTCACTTCAAAGCAACTCATGCAATTCCTACAGATAAATGAGGACATATGGACGGCCCAGGGCATGAAAATCAGGCTCCAAACTTTGAGCGGATTCCTGTTGGTTTGAATGAATGTTTCCTGGCATGTGCAGTTTATCAACCTACCATGAGAGAAGGAGTCAGGACAGCATTCCACGCTTCCCATTTACTGGCTGGCTGGCATCTGCTATGGGCTGTCTCCCCAAAATTAATGTGTTGAAGTTCTAACCCATGGTAGTCCAGAATGCAACATGTTTTGGGGAATGCAGTCTTAAATTACGCAATAAAGTTTAATTGAAGATTTTAGGATGGGCCTTAAACTAATCTGACGGGTGTCTTTGTGAGAAGAAATTTATACACTAGAAATGTGCTTGCATAGAGTAAAGGTCCTGTAAAGACACAGGGGTTGGCTGGTCATCTGCAAGCCAGGGAGAGGGGCCTCGGAGTAACCAACTTGCCGACACCTTGGTCTTGGACTTCTACCATCCAGAACTGTGCTGACATACCTTGCTTTGTTCAGGCCACCGAGTCTGTGGCATTGTGTGATGGCAGCTCCTGCCAGGGAACATGGCCTCTGACTCTCCAGCACCATGGGTTGGCTCAGCTGACAGCCTCCTGCTGCCCACGTGAATGGGACTGACTCCTCCACTATGTCGCTCAGGCCCTGTGTGGAGAGCCCGTCCTGTCACTGCCAGAGAGGCCACCGGGGTAGCCTGGCTCACAGATCCTGCTCTGCTCAAGTTCCGGACGAACGGTCTTCTATGCGTGGCATTATTTCTCTTATCACAAGCAATATGGAAGAGCAGCTCTCAAAGTAATGCATGACAGGGGAAAAAGTTTACATGGAGGAAATGTGGCATTTGCTCCTGCTTTTATCATCGTATAAAGCGGAAAGGGCCCTTCTCACGGCAGAGTGGAGGCTGGTTGGAGAGCTGAGGAAGTGCTTCTCTCCTGGTGCTTGTGTGTCATCTCGCAGCGTGGCTCAGCAGCAGAATACCAAGGCATCCATCCAACATCCCCTTGACCTTGGTGTCCTGCAGGCCACACTGCTGGGCCAGCACTGTAATGGCAGGGACAGGCACCATAACACAGTGGTGCAGACAGTGCAATTGGCTTTGTGACACAGAAGTGATCCACTGATGGGGAATTTGTGAGGGTTTCCACTATCTCTGTGTAATATGGGTCATGAAGGCAAGGCAGCCATGCTTACCTTGTTCTTTGAAATTCCTTCAAGACACTCATTAGAACATTCTGCACAAAAACAAAGAAACAAACAAAAAACAGTTTAAAACTTGGCTGTCTATTCACCTTGGGGTGTGTACAGGGTAAGTATTGAGTGAATAACTAGAAATTCCCTACCTTCTGCTGTTCAACTTTTAAAAACTATTTTAATTTAACTAAGCATGGTTGTATACTATCTTGGTATACATTTTTCATTTTCAACATGTTCTGCTTTTTTTTTTTTTCCAGAAGGAGTCTCCCTCTGTCACCCAGGCTGGAGGGCAGTGGTGCAATCACAGTTCACTGCACCCTCTGCCTCCTGGGTTCAAGAGATTCTCCTGCCTCAGCCTCCCAAGTAGCTGGGATCACAGGTGCCCACAACCATGCCCAACTAATTTTTGTATTTTTACTAGAGACAGGGTTTCGCCATGTTGGCCAGACTGGTCTTGAACTCCTGACCCCACGTGATCCACCAGCCTCACCCTCCCAGTACTGGGATTACAGGCCTGAGCCACGGCGCCCGGCCCGACCCCAACATGTTCTTTTTCTCTGCTGCCAATCACTGAGCATGTATTTACTGAAGGCCAAGATAGATCATGCTGCTACTTTTTAGACACTTTTGCTTATTTTTTAGGAACTATAGTCTATTTAGCTGTTAACCAAGATGGAATGCTGCCCTTAGGGACCTTACAGCCTAGTACAGGTGAGAATTCATGTATATAAACAGCTATAACAAAACCTAAGGAATCCAGGGCTTTGCTTTGGACAGGTAAACATACATCTTCACCGTTGCCTTTCTATATTCAAAAAGTAGCAGGAAAGAGGTCCGTGCTAAAAATGTGATAATCAAAAACAGGATGGTGTTCTTTTCCACCTTCTCTCAGTATTCTAAGGGAGTGGGACGAGCGGGTAGAGGCTTGTGTAACAGAACACCTTAATGCATTTTCTCCTGTGCTAATGATACGTCTGGACCCTGTTTGGGGTGAGCGGCAGAAAGCAAATTGCTTAGCATGAGAAAATAACAGAAATGTAGAGGCTGAGGATTGATTGGGTACCTAGAAGGGGTGAAGAAACTCTCCCCTCAACAGTGAAAACTGAAGGTTTGGGTGATGAACAAGGACCAGGATAAACGATCTCTTGCAGGTAAATAGCCCATGAATTTTTAGGGCTGCAGTATTCCAGTTTCAGTGGTTGGTGGTAGATCCACATTCTGAAGCCGTTCTTATTAAACTGAAGTTTCAGAAAAATCTTTTCCGGTATTCCGTCTTTGTAGCAGGGGGCCTTCTGAGGGATGGAGGAATGTGAGAGCCAGGATACTGGGGCATTGTACAGAAAAAGACCGCAGCAGTCATTAGAAATGGGACAGGTTAAGGATGGGTAGCATAGGGAGAACAGAAAACCATGATAGAAGGAAGGAATTTGTTTAAAATATGTGACTTATATCACAGTCCCCAGCTCAAACCCTTACAAAGACTTTCAGAGTTAGTGGGAGAAAAAATAGGTTTCCCATTAATTATGAAACAAGGCTCTCTCGAGACATTGAAATATTTTATGAAAGCAGAGGACAACCCAGCAGCTTTTGGGAAATGTGAGATGTGAAAATGAATATCTGGGTTACAGTCAGAGTGGCCTCCATGAGATTTAGATCGAGCTCAGGGTCTGTTCGGGTGGAGAAGGACTAGTCTGAAGCAGGCACTAGAGTGTGGACTCGGTGACTGTGAGCTGTAGGGAGGTGCGGCCACACGGCACACTCACTCAGAATCTTCCTTCCCTTTCAGAAACACCACTCTCATCTATTTTTTAAGACTCATTTTTCTAGTTAAGATACTTCTTTTCTCTGGCTTTGTTGCCAATGATTGTAATTCATCAACTTCGATCCATGTAAAATATGTTCTTCTCCATAGACACATAGATAAATTATTTTGTCCCAAATCAGCACATTCGAATATCAAGGTTTCAGAATTCAACGTTATGTAAATATTTAATCAGCAAATCCTGCACATGTGTGTTGCACAGCTTGTTTGGCTCTTCATTCTGGCTTTTTCACCTGGTCTGCATGTTTATATAAGTCAGGATTGCCTGGAAGGGACTGAAACCACTGACCACATTTAGCGGAACAGAATAGGTATGGCCAAAGCTAATGAGGACAGATGATAAAACAAGCATTACTGGGTACTTCAGAGAAAGGTGCTCTGTCAACATCAGAGTATTTTCCAATGCTAGTCCCTTAACATCTTCATATGTCCATATGATAAAGATCCTTAAAAAAATCAGTATCAGTTATGTGTAGTTCATGAGCGATTTTACGATCTCATAAAATATTTTCATTCCTACTATTGGCAGTCCTTCATATTGTGTCTATATTTCCTCTCCACAGTATACACAATACTCTGAGACAGATGCCGTCACACTTACGTTTTACTTGTAAGGAAATGGAAGCGCAGAGAGGCTAAGTCACTTGCCCAGGCGAACAGCGGATGCACACTTGATCACAGGTGGTCTGACCACCAGGTTCGCATTTCCACCCACCGTCCCCGGCAGCCAAAGAAGCATGCATTATTTGACATTTCCTTTCAGAAGCAGTGCTGTCTCGCCGTATAGCTGCATGCGTACTGAGTAAGTGTCTGTCGCTGTTCTCTGGACTGGGGATCTGAAGATGGGTCCTGGTCACCTAGTCCTTGTCATAGCTGGGCATTCTCTACCCACTTTCTCCTAAGCAGTGATTCTGATTAAGACAATCAGCTCCACTCCTGCTAAAAGGCTGATTTGGAAGACTCAGTGGCCACCTGTAAGAGGACATGTTTTCACCTGAAGACAAAATGGCTCACGATTGTGTACGCTTCTATGCATATGAGCTAGTTGCAGCATAGATTGCAACATTTATTAATTAATTGCAGCTCTTAAAGTCGATGGGGTTTTGCCCCACTCCTGATGTCCATCCCTTTACCAACTTTGCCCCTGGGAAGGGAGGCAATGGCTTTATTGAAAAATCTCAGAAAACTGCATGCTCTGTTCAGCCCTCCATGCATTATTTGCTAAGCAAACTGTTGCTAGATGCTGGGCTGGGCTGTTTATCTAGAAATTGCACTCCTGGGAGCTGGAGGGCTTCTGGGACTGGGAGGGGAGGCCTGTTCAGCTCTGGGGTTCAGTGTTAGCAAAACAACGTGGCCAGTAGGCCTCTACTGTGTCCTCCCACACGGTCCCCCTTGGTCCACAGAGCAGAAAAGGCGTTTTTATTTAGGGTGTCATATAGAAACACAGTCATTCATTAGATAAAATTCTATTCCCCAGGGGGAAGGAAACAAGTGGTGAGCATCCAGGCCGTTACTCTCCAGGAAACCATGTGCACAAAATCTAACAGTTGTCATTCTGAAATATATACAGACACACACACACACACACACACACACACACACACACACTTAAGCGTAAGTTTACATACTGCTTTAAATATACATCAGTACTGAAGAACAGTAGCTGAGTTCTTACCTGCTTCTTTATTTCTAAAACTTCCAATGTCTTAAAATGTGCAGCTCTGTGTCAAGAATTGCCTGCAATACTCTAACCACATGATATTTGAGATCACTTAGAAATACAGATCCTAAGTTATTGGGGGCATTTGTCGCAGGAAATGTATTTCCCAGGTAAAAGTAGTAATTTCATTTTTGTCACGTATATTTGACATTTTGACTATCGTGATCTATCTTTTCCCAAGAGACAGACTCATCTCTACAGCTGTAAGCTTCCAGCCTTAGTGCATTCATTTACATTTTAGTATCAATATTGCAGCTATGTTATCAAGTTTATAAGTCATAGCTTTTTAGTACAGGTATAGAGAACCAAGAACAGTATTGTGATTGCACAAAGGGGCCATTAAGTAGGCTCGCTGCGGTGAAATGCCTACGCATGAACCTTGGTGAAACTCTGCGGGGCAGGTGAAGTCGTCTGGCTGCAAGGCCATGTTCCCGATGCTTTATTCCATTTGCATTGGCTTATGTGTCTCAAGAGAGGTGACTGCTTTCAGCAGGCATGCACGAAATGTATATTTCTGTAAATAGCAGTTATGTGGCTACATTACAAATACACTGAGTTCGGCCCTTTTCACAATGAGGAAAATGTGAACGAGCAACAGTCTCCACTGATTTATAAGGAGTGATTTCCTGCAACATCTGCACTCCCAATGCCAGTGGATTTAATTTACCAAATTTCCTGGTAATCATATACATTGACCTTGAAAGGACATACTTTTTGTTCTCTTTCTTACTTTCCTGAAAAGAAGAACAATAACTCAACCCTCCCCTTCCCTCTGAATTTAATGCACATTCACCTAAGGCAGCCTATGGGGTTGCTTACTAAAGAGTAGGAAAGACTGAGGTATCTTTACTTAGCGTCATTCTCTGGGAAAATAAAATTCTAGCATCTTTGCCTCTAGAGTTTGTACACTAGACAACGAAATGCAAAAGCTGAACAAAGATAAATGCTCTATTTGTACTGAGGCTATGCAAAAATGAAAGGGTTTTAATCACTGAAAAGGCCTACCATGTCATCTCCCTCTTTTCCTAGCAAACAGAGGGTTGCTCCCTCTGGTATAATCTTTGTTTTTTTTTCTCTGTCCAGACCAGACTTAAATGATACCAGATGTTGGCTGTCCAGCAATATTTTGCTCATTTCTCAGCTGGAAAATCAGTTTTCTCTTTTTCCCATTTCATGAAACCTCCCCATGTATTTCTAAAACAACGAGAGAAACCAAGTTTAACAAATTAGTAACTTCAGCACATCATGAATGTGAACTGTGTTCTGCACCAGTTACTAAAGAGATGGTCCTTCATGATCCCTCAGACCAGCGCACTGTGCTGCACTCAATTTTCCCAACCAAGCAATGTCAAAGCTTCAAGAATGTCAAAAGCTTCAAAATATTAAAAACACTTTATATGAAAAGCATTACATATATACTTTAGCTATATACATTTTATTATGTATAAATCACACTGGCAAACTGTGTACTCTGAGTATTTCTACAGCCCGTATCTCTTACTACAGGCTGAGCCCTGCAACCATTTACCTGTCCATAAGAAGATGCTTAGCTGGGCACCAGAGCCCTGGAACAAAGCAGGGAGTCTTCACAAACAGTAAATCGGACCTGGAATTTAGGAAAGTATCAGTCGTCAATATGACTGTGAATCCAATTACGTATTTATTTAGAAAATACACACATTATACCTCAAGGACCCAGCGTACAAGACAATGACCCCGGATGTGGAAGAAGGTCAGACATCCCAGCAGATGCTAGCACAGGTAGAGGTAACTGCGGAGGGACAGAAGCCTCCTCTGACCAGGTGTACCTTGTACGTCCCAGATGCCAGAAGAAGAAACCCTCACGAGATGCAGGCTGCTCCGAATTCACAGAGTGACTTCTGGCATCTGAGAAATGTTTTTGTTTTCGTGTTATAAGAAAACAAGGACAGTGGCCGGGCGCGATGGCTCATGCCTGTAATCACAGCACTTTGGGAGGCCGAGGCAGGTGGATCACGAGGCCAAGAGATCGAGACCATCCTGGTCAACAAGATGAAACTCCGTCTCTACTAAAAATACAAAAAATTAGCTGGGCATGGTGGTGCGTGCCTGCAATCCCAGCTACTCAGGAGGCTGAGGCAGGAGAATTGCCTGAACCCAGAAGGTGGAGGTTGCAGTGAGCCGAGATCACACCACTTCACTCCAGCCTGCATAACAAGAGCAAAACTTCGTCTCAAAAAAAAAAAAAAAAAAAAGAAAAAGAAAAGAAAAAAGAAAGCAAGAACAGCAGCGGCTCCCTGGTCTGTATCTACAGTCTTCAGTTACAGCAGCGTCTCTCTGGTCTGTATCTACAGTCTTCGGTTATACTTGCTGCACATACATTGTCCTCAGCACTTGGCTGGATCAGGACACTGGGCTGAAAACAATTGAATGAGACTTACGCTAACTGGAGATAAGCAATTTATTGAAAAACTTAAGGGAATTCACAGAATGAACGGAAGGCTGCCCAGGGCAGGCATAAGAATGACAGGAATCCAGAAGGTGCAGAAGGACTAGAAGCAGGGATCCAGATGCAACATGGTAGTCTCGAAGCCAAAAAGACCAGGACAGGATGCTGAGAGCCCAACCTAATGAGGGCAGTGGCAGGATGATTGACTCTGGCCATTCTCTAAATTCTTGCACCGGAAGGCATTGCTTACTTCCTGAGGGATTCCAGGATGAGGGGAGGAAGGTCTTGACCCTTGACTTCATAGGAAGGTGCACTCTCAAGTTTTCCTCCATTCCTCTGTACACAGTGGGGGACAGTCATTCCTGACGACATAGAGAGTTACTATTGGAGAGGAAGAGCAGAGCTGGGGAGCCAACCAAGGACAATGCTGATTCCCCTGGCACATAAAAAGCCCTAGTACGGCAGGTGTGGCTGCCTTTCTAATAATTATGGTACAAATAGTCCAAATGAAGAATGTAGACTGAAGATTTCACAGGGAATCAGGGAAAGGAAACGCCAGTGTAGCCAGGAATAATTGGATGAGGTGAACACAGGATGTCAGCAGGGAGTGGACCTTGAAAGATGGTAGGAGCTGAGTAACTAGTAATGAGATGGGCACAATCCGGGGAGTGGGGTGTGTGGGCACATGGAGATGGGGGAGGGGATGGGTATGAAGTGGGGATGGGCACCCGAAGGGACTGCAGGCTCCTCGTCCTGCACGGTGACAGATCCGCTGGGGTCCCTGCACAGGGAGCTGCCTGTGGAAACCCTCAGGTTCCTCCAGGAGGATTTTGATTTATTGGTTTAAAGGAAGCCATTGCAGGGCCTCGAGCGTCCCTTTCCCAGTGGCCCAACTTCCCCTTCGTTTGACTTTGAAGGGCAGAACAGCAGAGGTTGCTCAGAGGCCTGCGGACCTCAGAAGTCATTAGTTTTCCTTTCAACTGCTAAGAGGCTCCCTTGTACCTAGGATTTCTTTGTCTTTGGAAATCTTATTTATGATTCTCTTTGTTTCATATTTTCCTTCCAATTTTAACAAAAAAAAACTCCTATTTTTTTACCATATCTAAAATGATTTGAAGAAAATGTTTTGTTCCATCATATCATGGAAAACATACTTATTTTGCATTTTTTCCTAATGTAAACTAGTTTTAATTGAGAGTTGGGAAATATCTTTGTACCAACATTCAATACAGCATAAGCAAGTTAGCTGGGATGACTCTGGGTACCCTAAGGGTTGAACACATACCAATTTGTGAATCCACATTGGATGTGAGTACAGCTTTCTTATTTTAACTTTAAAATAAGCATTTGTCTTCTCACCTGTCTTGCCTGATGAAACATTTTTTAGAGTTTATCTTTCTATAAAGTCTTTGATACATTTTGGCTGATTTTGTTCTAGGTGAGGATCAGTACAGAGCTGTGAACATAAAAAAAGTGGGGGCCGGGCACGGTGGCTCATGCCTGTGACCCTAGCACTTTGGGAGGCCAAGGCGGGTGGATCACCTGAGATCAGGAGTTTGAGACCAGCCTGACCAACATGGAGAAACCCCGTCTCTACTAAAAATACAAAATTAACGGGGCGTGGTAATCCCAGCTACTCAGGAGGCTGAGGCAGGAGAATCGCTTGAACCCAGGAGGCGAAGATTGCCATCAGCCGAGATCCTGACATTGCCCCATTCACTGCCAGGAACAGGCAACCTCAGTGAAGTACTGAGCAGGTGTGAGAGGCACAGCAGGAACGCTACAGATGGCGGGGAAGGACTGGAATGAACGGTGCCTTCAATGAAGACAGCACTGACACATGCCTGTCCCTTTGCAATGTGATGTTGCTGTCCCCACAAGCAGGAGGTGAGGCATGTTCTTCAGCTCCTCCGTACAAGGCAGACCTTTTGATATGCTGAGACCGTAGCCCGTGGTGGAAGGGCCCTGTGGAGGAGACTAAGGTGCCTCACACAACAGACAGCACAGACCGCCAGAGGAGCAGTGAAGCCCCCCGGACCCTCTGCTTCCTCCAAACCGTCAGGTAACTGCAGCTGCATGAGTGAACCCAAGTGAGAACAGCAGGGTTGCCTGGATGGCCAGTGAATAAAATTATGGGAAAGAACCAATGATTGCTGTTTTATGCCACGATTTTGGAGGATTCTGTAACAAGGACAATAAAAAGCCACCGCAGGTGCTCAAGGCTGCAGTGAGCTATGATTGCAGCAGTGCATCCAACCGGGGTGACAGAGCAAGAGTGCCTGTCCCCCAAAAATAAAACAAATGATGTGCTTATTATATTTAAAAATACCTTTCTTTTGATTTAATTCTTCATTTCAGCTTGCTTATGTGGATACCATGAAATTTAGTAGGCCAGGCGCAGTGGCTCACGCCTGTCATCCCAGCACTTTGGGAGATTGAGGCGGGTGGATCATGAGGTCAAGAGATCGAAACCATCCTGGCCAACATGGTGAAATCCTGTGTCTACTAAAAATACAAAAATTAGCCAGGCATGGAGGCATGTGCCTGTAATCCCAGCTACTCAGAAGGCTGAGCCAGGAGAATTGCTTCAGCCTGGAGGGCAGAGGTTGCAGCGAGCCAAGATTGTGCCCTTGCCTCCAGCCTGGGCAAAAAGGGCAAGACTCCATCTCAAAAAAAAAAAAAAAAAAAAAAAAAAAAAAAAAAAAAAAAACTAATTTTCTACTATGTATTATAGTTAAAGGCTTGTCAAAGATAGACCAGATGCCTCTACAAGCAGTCTGGTCCCAGGCTCTGTAAGTTCAGGTTACAGGACTGATTCACAACATTCAATTTCACCAAACATTAACATTCTATTTAGAATGGTCAATTTCTTAAAGATTAAAGTCATACTGTAGGTAACATTTTTCATTTCTGTTCAGTAGAAAAGCCTGACATATGTCAGTAACCCTAAATGAAAAATGAACATATTTCAAGAGATGTAAGTGATAATTTGGATGGTATTATACATCAGAGGGCCCCGATGCCCCTTATCAGTGATAAACAATGGAACTGATGGTTCACCCCAGCAGACAGGACCTCTCCCACACTGCACGGTGGTAGAGTTGCCATGAGAGATCCCGACCAGGCGCAGTGGCTCACGCCTGTAATCCCAGCACTTTGGGAGGCTGAGGTGGGTGGATCACTTTAGGCCAAGAGTTTGAGGCTGGTGTGGCCAACATGGTGAAACCCCGTCTGTACTAAAAATACAAAAATTAGCCCAGGGTGGTAGTGCATGCCTGTAGTCCCAGTGACTCAGGAACCTGAAGCACTAGAATCACTTGAACCTGGGAGGCAGAGATTAGAGTGAGCTGAGATTCAGCCACTTCACTACAGCCTGGGCAGCAGAGTGAGACTCTGTCTCAAAAAACAAAAACAAAAACAAAATAGACTGTAGTGCTCGTATTCTAGTTTCTAAGACTCGATACGGAAATACCTGTTTAGAGACACCGCGTTTTATCACAGTGGCATCATCGCACGGTGACCCCGTTTTTCCTGGCTGTGCACTCTTGACGGGGACTTGGGAAAATTCACTGGGAGCACATTTATCAACATTCGCATTTTTGCTTGTGTCTGTGCTTTGCCAATCTTATCCCCAAGTTGTGGCAGGTCATTCTATTCCTTCTGTGTCTCCAGGAAAGTTGCAGAAATCGCCGAGCCATTTGGATATGTTCGGCACACCTCTAAAGTTGATATAATTGTTTACGTTCTTTCTAACTACATGAAAACCAAGGCCTTATTGATCATATTAAGAGTTCAAGTTCCTTAATAGTAATACTTTGGGGCATTGTTTTCTTATAAAAAATAAAGCTACAATATCAGTTTAAAAGAGATGCCACTTGGAAAGACTCAGCTCTGCTGATTTTGTAGCTCTCTGGTGCAATACATAATTACTGGCTGGCTTTACTCCAGTGGGAAAATGATGCTTAAGATACCACATTAAGCATTTTGCCTCAAGATTAATGCCTTTGTTTACTTTTGCACATTCTCAAGTGTATCTACTTCTCCGTCTTCTATTCCTATCAATAAGACCTTTCCAGCAGCTCTCCTCCCACTCTCTTTACCAAAACAACACAAATAAATAGAATATCAGTAAAATGAGGCAGGCATGAAGACCTTTTGTCAATATTATTAGCATCTGGCATAGCAGTAAACCCCCTCAATGGTGTGCGAGAGTTCCTTCAACGCTCATGTGGAGTTCCTGTAACCAGCACGGAAAGCCATGGTTCTGATGACTTTGTCACCTTTATATTTTTGAGTGGCACATGTAATTGTATCAAGAAAATGAGAATGAAAACAAAATAGAAGTTGTATGCCACCGTATTTTCATCATTCTAGTCATAATATTTACTTTTCTATCCCCTATGATGTGTGTAATAACTAAGGAAATATGTCCCAGTAAAAAGATTGAAGCCAGTATTCTCCATCATTGGAGGGGAATTTCCTTCCAAAATGTTTGATTGGCACTCATGAGGACAGGTGCGACCTTGCACCTGGGCAAGGGTTATTTCCTCCAGATACTTGTCTGGGTCAGAGTGAGCTCAAGTGAGTAACAGGTCCAAAACTTTCCACTTTCTGTCTCGTCCCAACAATTACCTGTCCAGGAGATGTGTCTTGTCATCAGCCCATCCCCACGTATCCAAGTGCCCTGCCTATTCACTGAGCCACCAGGGCATTTCCTGTTCAGCAGTTCAAAATCACCTGCAATTCAGCTGACACACAGGAAGTCTATCAATGTCCATTAGCCCAGAACAAGCATCTCGGTCACAGCGGCTGTCAGTCTAGGTCAAAGAGGCCCATTGTGATTTTCGTCCTGAAGTTAGGTATGAAAGTTACAGTCATGGCAAGTTTTAATTCTTTGTGTCAACAAAGACAATGGACAGCCACCCAAACTCAACAACTCTGTATTTTAAAAGCTGTAAAGAAGGAGGCTGAGGCAGGAGAATTGCCTGAACCCAAGGAGGCGGAGGTTGCGGTGAGCCGAGAAGGTGCCATTGCACTCCAGCCTGGGTAACAAGAGCGAAACTCCATCTCAAAAAAAAAAAAAAAAAGCTGTAAAGAAAAGCACATGTGATAAGTTTATCAACATTTCTGATGTATTATTCAACCCCTTCAGTCCTGTGTATCTTTGAGTAGGTGTTAGCTTTTAGATTAGATGGATTAGATTGATTATGGCTTTTGAAAATTGTTATTTACATTTAGATCGCTCTACATTTGGTCACATAATTGTTTGGAGAAATGAGCCTGAGACCCAGAATGAAAGCAGAAACAGGACATAACACTTTTGTTCTGTTCCATGATTTTTTTTTATGAACAGGAATGTTATGCCAACTCTGTTTTTTGGAGATAAAGGGGTGTATGAAAATAACATCTTCAGCACATATTACCTGACATTCATTTGTAATTATCACATATAATGCCTGGCGTGATGACTGTTTAACATCTTTGCATATCATAAGCCCCTAATGAGGACGCGACCTACTTGTATGTAGACCCAGTGTCATTATGCCTCCATTAATACAACTAAGGTGAGGAGCAATGAGAGAAACTAACAGAGAGCTCCCATCCATTGAGTTCTGACGCCGCTTGTAAGGCCAAACACTCCCCATGTGTATCTTATTCAACCCTTAAAATCATTCCATGAGGCAGCAATTATTTGTGTTTTTACAGACAATGGAACCAAGGTACATACAATGATTAAGTTGCTTAAGCTCGCATTTTGCTAAAAGAGAAGGTTCTGTTTTTGAAGTGCATTTGCAAGGCAGCCTTTCGGAGCAAGGCAGATGCCTTCCATTTTGCTGTTGTCAGGAGCGGCAGGGACTGCTGTGACAGCAGAGGTCTTAGAAGCACTTTGCTGTTTATAATCTCCTTTCTCAATTAGTTCGCTTGCAGCTCGGGGTCTGCTTGCTCATATTTGCATTCTTAACATCCACAAGCCACCTCTCAAGTATCACTAATCAATGTTCAGGAATAAACGGGGAGGACGGTATGATCTTGAGCCTCGCTCCGAGAGGATCACTTCTCTGTAAGAGGCATGCGTAATTCAGAACTCCCCAGATGCGAAACCACTATGTGTGACACATTACAAACAGGTTTCACTGTGGAGGACGTTGTGATAATTTACAACATTTGCTCAAAAGCGTATCCTACATGGTAGAGCAGTTACACAGGTAGGAAACCTCGCATCAGAAAACAGAACACATAACACACAGCCTTTCCACGCACACTTGATGTCTCCTGATTTATTAATAACTTTCTCATGTTTAAGTGATTTTCCTTGTTAGATGTAGCTTTGCATCTCACTGTGGCATGAACTTAGCTCAACAGCTGCTGTGCTGAAATTCTTTCTCAAGACTTTTAAATTCACCTTTGCTTAGAAGATAATACGTTCTGCTTTGTGGCTAACAATACACAATAAGAAAGAAGGTTGAAAAGGGAAACATCCAGACAGGACATTGAGAAGCTCATTAACAACAAATAAAACTACAGGGAAACAAAAACCCATTCATTCTCTCTTTTTTTGCAGATAGTTTTAAGCATATCGTGACATTTTGAAAGTAGAAAACAGTTCTACAAAGCTGAATCAAACAGCTTTATTATTATCTAATCTCAACTCAAAAGTTCTTCAAGTGGCAGGCGATGAATTATAACACAACATTAAGATGTTGTAAAATGTTACTTAGAATACAGCTCCCAAGGGACCAAAGCTCCTGGCATTCTCAGTTTATAAACTGACTTCTTTACCTTTATCGTTTAACCACATAGTAAGTAGTGTTTTCACCAATGAATGTAAGTTCTCATCTTCATTTACATTCAATCAGTTCTTAATAATTGTGTTTGTTCATAGAGGCTTCTTCAAGGCTGGGCATGGGGTCTCACATCTATAATCCCAGCACTTTGGGAGGCCTAGGCAGGTGGATCACCTGGGGTCAGGAGTTCAAGATCAGCCTGGCCAACATGGTGAAACCTCGTCTCTACTAAAAATAAAAAATTAGCTGGGTGTGGTGGCACACGCCTGTAGTCCCAGCTATTGGGAGGCTGAGGCAGGAGGAGGCGGGAGGAGGTGGAGGTTGCCGCGTGAGCAGAGATTGCGCCGCTGCACTCCAGCCTGGGAGACAGAGTGAGATTCTGTCTCAAAAAAGAAAAAAAAAAAAAGCTTCTTCAAATAACTGGGGCAATGGTAGCATACGACATTGAATAAATGCTAAATGCTGACTTCTTTTTGCTACTAAATAATTTGTTGCTGTTAGTTGTATTTGATTATTGGGGCAGGTGATATAGCTAGATATGTTTTTCATAATTAACCTTAAGGCAAAAATGAAAGTGAATCTGTTTCTGTAAGTGCTGATAAAAACACAGAGGACTTTTCAAGATTTAAGTAGTTTGAGTCCCAGTGGTTCATTAAGCTCTCCTTGTGAATGGAATAAGCATTATTTATCACTCCCAAGCGTCTAGTACTTACAATTTGTTAACTCTCCTTATTTAACTTACATATATAAATTCCAATTCCCAACAGAACATTAGGAGCAGATGCTATTATTCCGCTTCTTTGGGAGAGGAAACACAGGGCCAGAATAGTTCAGTGACTTTCCCAGAAATCAGTAAAATAAACATTATAACTTAAGATTTGAACCCGAGTCTTCCCAGGTCTGAAGACCATTCTCTTTCCGATACATCATTCTCCCTCCTAGTTTACAGTAAATTGGAGCAAGCAAGTCTATTTCAACTTGTATCTAATATATGAGTGTGCTCTTCAACAGGTTCTAACACAATTAGCCACTATCCATAAATCATTGCAGTTGGAATAGATAATTAAACAAACAAAAAGTCTCTTTTCTCTCATCGTAAGTGCCAACATGGTTATGATAGGTTAATCAAATGTGTAACTTATCTCAAAACTCTACAGGTGTCTCATAATATCACGGAGTTGTGCACAGTCCACTATTTCCATCTCAGAGCTTACAATATCTATGACTTATTTCTGGTTACAAGAAAGTGGCTGGTCATCCTGAAGCTCAAACCAGAGAACTTCAATACTTCAGGCACTGGGATAGAGTGTGTAATGAAGACTCTCCAGCCAAACTAAGCGTAAATATAACAGACTGACGTAGAGCAAAGAAATTTCCTCCTGGCACACTTTATAGAAACTCCATTATCATTAAAAATTAGCACTGACAAAATAAGTACAATCGCATATGTAATCATATTCCAATGTGCAGTTACAGACAATTTCTCCTGTCATTCAGATTGGTTTTTTTATCCATAGTTGGTAAATGTTACAGGAGTGTAGCTTTCAAGTGGGATGTTACCCTTTAAAGATTTCTCAGCTAGGCACGGTGGCTCACACTTGTAATCCTGGCACTTTGGGAGGCCAAGGCAGGTGGATCACCTGAGTTCAGGAGTTCGAGACCAGCCTGGCCAACATGGTGAAATCCTGTCTCTACTAAAATAAAAAAATTAGCCGGCAGTGGTGGTGGGTGCCTGTAACCTCAGCTACTTGGGAGGCTGAGGCAGGAGAATCACTTGAACCCAGGAGGTGGAGGTTGCAGTGAGCTGAGCTCACACCATTACACTCCAGCCTGGGCAACAAGAGCAAAACTCCATCTAAAAAAAAAGGTTTCTCTCTGTTTCTGGATATACAAATATTGTGGTGAAAAAAATTAAAAGTGAACTGTTGCCCACAACGAGCATTTATTTAGTCCCCAGTTTAATGACACTGTTCATAACCCCACAAAACTGAGAAGACATTTGTCATAAAGAATGGAAATCACCTTCCTCTTCAAGAAGAACAAAAAGGTCTAGCAAGTGGAGTGTGGCATTGTAATTCGTTGGGAAAAGTTTTCAATTACATGATTTTTAAGGCTCTTTCCAAGCCCACAGTTCTAAACTTCAATTATTTTAAGAGTAAAAGCAGATTTGTTTATCAAGAGTCTTTAGGAAAACGTTTGTTTAAGGGATGCCATCACTGAGTGGGGCTAACGGGAGTAAGTGAGAGGATAAGTCCTGAATCAGCCAGGAATGGAAGATGCGTCTTGTTGGAATAAGTTGGGTTCTTTGTTTCTCAGTGCTTCTTTTTAATCTATAAAATGGGAACTGGGAAACTGACTCCAGGGAACTGAAATAAAAATAAAAGAATTGTTTGGGCCGGGCGTGGTGGCTCACACCTGTAATCCCAGCACTTTGGGAGGCCGAGGCTGGTGGATCACAAGGTCAAGAGATCGAGACTATCCTGGCCAACTTGTTGAAACCCTGTCTCTACTAAAAATACAATAATTAGCTGGGTGTGGTGGCGTGCACCTGTAGTCCCAGCTACTCGGGAGGCTGAGGCAGGAGAATGGCTTGAACCCGGGAGGCGGAGGTTGCAATGAGCCGAGGTCGTGCCACTGTACTCCTGCCTGGCACCTGGTAACAGAGCAAGACTGTCTCAAAAAAAAAAAAAAAAAAAGAATTGGTTGGCACAGGTTAGAGTATAGCTGGATGCAGTGTGGAGACTGCTGACAGGTACTGCAGCTATGTCAGGGCACTCTGTGGCTGTCATGAAGCACAGGCTGTCTGGACTGGAAACATGTCCACCCGAGACCCTGAGCCCCTCTGACCCTGACCATCCCACACAAGACGGTTGGCCAGTTCCAGTTGTAGGTGTGTCCTGTGTAGAATAAGGGAGTGGGAGAGACGCCTGAGAGGTTATTCCTTCCTCTTTTGATCACTGAAAACACTTGTGCTCTCTGACAGAAGAGTTGGAATTTTAAGCTTGAAAAAGATGGAAGCAAGGGTGACACCAATAACATCATAAAATGTTTCATCTGCAAAAAGGTATCTGATGAGATAAATGCAGAAATGTCAGGTAACTCTCCATTGGCCCCTTACTAAGAAAGAGGCTTCGGAGCTTAAGCGTCCACCTTTGATTTGCTCTACCGCTCTTTTGGATAAGGACACTTGAACTACATATCTGGCTGAGTTCATTAAACTCCCTGAAATCCCAGTGGCAGGAGGCCAGCTTGGCCCTATCAAGCAGCATCGGTCCTTTCTAAGAGAGTTGCTGTGAGCGTGGAAACTATCTTTCAAGTCTCATCAGATAAATTTCTGCAGATGCAAAATATGCTGATGTCGGTCTAGAGAATGTGAAATTATAACACAGAAAAGTCGTGGTTCATATCACATTTGAAAACTGAGATCAAATCATGTTTTCATGAATATTCATGAACATTCTAGAAGTTCAGGTTGCTTTGTTTCACCTGAAATGGACTGAATCAGAACAGGAAAGATGAAGTAATTTCAGGGTTCAGGCTCACTTGGATTTGAAGTATTGATCAACTAGCACACTGGTCTCTATGTAACTGGTGGCCTGTCATGTACTGTGTGCCCCAATCTGCCTGACCACAATAAATGGTACAGAAGGAGGGCTGCCCGATGGGGGTGCCCAGATTTCCTCACCTGGGCTAAACGTTCTTTCAGCATACGGACATTCTGTGCCTGAGAGTGACTAGAGGGCTTCGGTAGTTATCCAAGCAGGGCTTGCCTGCAAGAGAAATACAGTTCCTGTTGGAAAATACGGTTTCTGTCTACCAGGAAATAAATTCTAGTCCTTGTTTTACACTGAAGTCGTGTTTACTGAATGTCCTCAGATTAGTCGGAAGAGGTCTGGACTGCGGTGGCATTTGGGTTTGTCCTGCTGCGCCCCGTCTGATACGCATACGAGTAATCTCTCTCCTCCAGGCAGCGGGCTCCTGCCATTCTGTTAAGAGAGTACTTTAGGTGATTTATTGTGGTCATGGTCTGTGACTTCAAGGCAGGGATTACCTGAGTGGCAACTAAGCTTTAGTTTGCTTCTCATTTGTTTTCTTCTTCAGTTAAAAGAACAGAACACTTTTGCTACAACAGACCAAAAGTCAGATCCCAAAACCTAATTTCTTTATGAACTCACCGATTAGACATGACTGCTTTTCAGAGTGATCATTAATGTAATTAATTAGCATTCCTCAGATACTGTAGAAGACCAAATATTTTCGGGTATATGGCCATCTTTCAGACAAAGGAAAAGTCTCTTTCAAGATGCTTTCAGACTTTTTCTGAAATATTTCTTAATTTTTTTTTTTTGACAGGGAGTTTCACTCTTGTTACCCAGGCTGGAGTGCAATGGCACAATCTCACCTCACCGCAACCCCTGCCTCCTGGGTTCAAGGGATTCTCCTGCCTCATCCTCCAGAGATAACTGAGATTACAGGCATGTGCCACCATTCTTGGCTAATTTTTTTTATTTTTAGTAGAGACCAAGTTTCACTACATTGGTCACGCTGGTCTTGAACTCGTGATCTTAGGTGATCCGCCCGCCTCAGCCTCCCAGATTGCTGGGATTACAGGCGTGAGCCACCATGCCCCGCCTCTTAAATCATTTAAGTTTTAATAATTGTCAACCATATATTTCAGTTATGTTCAGCATTTGTAATATGAAGTCATTTGCAAAGATTAAATTTTAAACATCAGGGCTGAAAATCTGTCCTTTCAATGATCCAGGCGGATCTAAAGAGTGTGATGCTGTATTCACACGGAGGCTTGTCCTTTGTATCAACCGTTCTTTATAGTGTTTCCGTCTTTATCATCTCAGTATCAGGTCTCTTGAAAGTCGGCGAGATCCCACAGCAGATCAATGCACTATGTGGCGGGAGTTACGGGTGGTGGCAGTGAAGGCATTAACAAGGCAGGAAGCTGAGAGAGTTCATGAATGAATAATGCACTGAATGAATGCTCCGATCCCATTGTGTACTTGCATTTTGACTTAGCATTTTCTTCCTTTGGAGTCAGCTGCTTCCTCCTCTAATTTTTCTTGGCCGTAATTTAATGAGGAGACTGACGCTGAGGCAGCAGCACCCTCTCTTCTTCCCGCTCATTCTAATTTTTACTGTGGATATCTGGCTCATTCACTTCCAACATGGAGCTTTAGCGAACACTAAGAAATATGATCAGAATGGATAATTTCACAGGACTCCACTTATGTATTATTATTACGAATTTTTCTGTTGAAGTCTCCGATTTATTCTGCGTATACGATATGTCCTTACGCTCTGCCCGCAGATGTACAAATGATAATGAAGCCTGGAGTCATCGAGCTTTAAGTCCTGGGGCATCGTCACTGTTGCCTTAAGACGGAGAATCAGGCTTCTCCCTCCCCTTCTCCCTTCAACTCTTACTCTTCCTGCTGCATGCACTCCTCGGCCTTCAGTCGTTCTTCTTAACCAAGTTCTATTGTAATTCCCCAAATCATATTTTTTTACTGATGCTGATTTTGTTCGATTTGCTGTTGTCTCCTCTGAACTTAACTACTACATATTCAGATTATATTAAGATATTATTGTGTCATTTTAATGGACAAAACTGTCTT
This sequence comes from Saimiri boliviensis, assembly GCF_048565385.1. Taxonomy (NCBI): domain Eukaryota; kingdom Metazoa; phylum Chordata; class Mammalia; order Primates; family Cebidae; genus Saimiri; species Saimiri boliviensis. The sequence goes on along the minus strand of NC_133451.1, from coordinate 119,940,306 downwards.
CATTTTGTTTTTTAATAATTTTAGGGTAAAAGCTGAAATATCAAATAAAGCACTTCTATATGTTACAATGCTTTTAGTGCATACTCAGGAAGGTACAGCTTTTGCAATTGCTGAAAATAACATTATAAATATTAATTTGTATTACCAGTGTTCCTAATAACTATGTATATTTGCTTTTAAGTTTAATAAATTTTTTTTAACTTTAAGATCATTCCCTATTTTCCACTTGATAGGACATGTTTTGGAATTAAACAATAGATATTGGTAGGTTGAGGGTTAAATGATGATTGAGAAAAAGTGGAGGAAAAACACATTTTCATTTAGCAATTTGAAAAAACACTAGATTGCTCATATGTCAACTTCTGCTTCATATAGAATTCTATTAAATAGTCACCATTTACACACCACAGAGGCCTCATAAGAGACAATATTAAACTGCCATACATTTCCATTGTGTTTCCCATTATATCATCCTTAAAATACTGGGTCGCTCAATTATTTATATAAAAAAGTCTATCTTTGGCTGAATCAAAAACTTTTCATCCACTGTCATCACTGCTGCTTTAAAAGAATAAATGTCTTAGAAACATAAAGGAAGAACAGAAGTTTTTTAAGAAGAGGAGGAGCAAAAGGCTGCTTCCTAAACACGATGAATGCAACTTACGGAGACATGAAGACACCTTGAGAAATACGGTCTTGGCCATCACTAACGGAGGCCTTGGACCAGCAGGGGCAGTAAGGGCTGGGGCTGTCTTCCAGGCTAAGTGCAGCGTCTTCTGGAGTGCTGCTTTAGATACGCATGGGTTGACGTTTCAGGACAGTAGGTGGCAGACATTGTTAGTTTCCCACTCACCATGTCTTCCGTGCTTTTGTGACACACAGAGTTCCATTTCTTCAGTTCCTCGGGCTCAGGGAGTGGCACCCTGTTCCTGGCTCCTGGATACGTTATTTTTCATCAAAGCCAGTGTTTGTAATTCCCACTCCTTGGTCAGTGGCTTGTACAAGGGTAGTACACGTAACTCACTAAGTTACTTCGGGCCAGAGAAACTTGAGAAAACATTTCGACAGACAGGAGCAGAGGCTTCTAGAAAAAAAGATTTTCTCAGTTATAGGAAAAAGAACCAAAAAAGAGAATCCCTTTATGCCTCTGCTGTATCTGGATGTGATTCCTTGAAGTTCCATCAGCCATCTTGCCATCAGCGTGAAGATGAGATCAATAGAGGGAAAAAGACAGAGCCAGGAGAATTACAGAGAAGGGAGAAGTGTTCTTGCCATGCAATGATAGGAGTTACCCTGTCTTCGGACCTATGTTTTAGCTAATAAATGTCTATATTACCTAAGTTCGTTTGAGTTGGGTTTTCTATTATTTTGGGCCAATATTTTCTATCTGATAAAACTTTTTTTAAAAAACTAAATAAAGACCAGTCTTCTCCGTGACATTTTTGTTTAATAATTTTGGGTTTTGGATAAACATTGTCAGCTTTCATTACTTTAAATCAATTAAATAAAGCCAAGAACACATTTCTTTTTTTTTTTTTTTTTTTTTTTGAGACGGAGTTTTGCTCAGGTTGGAGTGCAATGGCGCGATCTCGGCTCACCGCAACCTCCACCTCCTGGGTTCAGGCAATTCTCCTGCCTCAGCCTCCTGAGTAGCTGGGATTACAGGCACACGCCACCATGCCCAGCTAACTTTTTTTTATATTTTTAGTAGAGACGGGGTTTCACCATGTTGGCCTGGATGGTCTCGATCTCTTGACCTTGTGATCCACCCACCTCGGCCTCCCAAAGTGCTGGGATTACAGGCTTGAGCCACGGCACCTGGCCCAAGAACACATTTCTAATTTAGGTCTGCATACCTCCGATCTTCCTCCACTTTAATCCATCACTCACAACATGCTAGAGTGATTTTCACCAATCTCATCATGGCACTCCAACTTAAAGCTGTCCAACTGTGTTTCAGCATGCAAATGTGGCAGAGATCTCCTTAGTACAGCTCCTAAAACATGACCATTCCAGCATGATTTCTTCTGTGATTCCAGTTGCTTTAATTGAGGCATTCAAAGCCTTATTGTGCCAAGCCCAGTCAGGTTACACAACCAACCTAATACTATCAGAATTCTCATTTCCCTAAAATCCAGTCACATAGACTACCTGTGGTCAATCTGCTGAAATGCTCAGAATAAAAATACAACTATCAGTTAATCTAAAGATATAGTTATTAAGAACTGCAGATTTATTACGACAAATCTGTGTGTCTGATATCTAAACATGTCTTACAACATTAGAGTTCAACCTTTGATTCAAGGCTGTGTTGCTTTCATTCCTTTGAACTTTTAGAACTGATGTCTTGATAACATTCCATAATACATTGAATAAGAATAAAGCTTCACGTTTTTTCAAAGTAGAATCCACACTGTAACTACATAATCTGAATATATTTAGCAACTTCCATAATAACTATTTCTCATTTATTGCTTCTTATGGGTTTGGCACCTGACATAAACTGACACATGTCTGAAATAACGTGTGCTGAGGAGCTGGAAACTCACCAGGAAAAGAAAATCCAAGACTGTGCTAGTGGCTCACTGTCTTCTACCACCATTTGGAATTGTAGTAGCTTCTAAGCATTAGCACCATATTACTTTGTTTCTAAAAGTGATGCAAAATTTCATGCTTCCCTAAAACTTCATTATATTTTTATGAAACAATTTGCCTAATGTAGAATTTGCATAATTCTACAGTATGTAACCTGTAAAGTTCTGAAGGTGGTTATTTCTTTTGAGCAACACGAAGGCCCTTTAGTTTTATTGCCTTTCCCCTCTATGTATGTTTTCTCTCTGCAGCAGCTCAATTACAGGTGAGTGGGTATTAGACTAGTTTCTTTCACTGTGAAATTATCTTTATATGTTGTTGTTGTTCATATCCTTGGCTCTAGGTAAAATCCATTGCTTACAGCAGCAAGGAACAAGTCAGCAATAGCGTTATCATAACTCCTTGAAAGTGTCAGAGAGAGCTTTCGAGCAGGGGTGATGCAGTCGTCGTTTCAGAGGGAATGGTGGACTGGATGCACAGTTCACAACAAAGGACGCGGGGCCCATCTGCAGGCAGTGCCAGCTCCTGCTGTGGGCGCCAGCTCTCAATTTCAGATCGCTCAGGGAAACCTGCTGATATATACAAGCACCTTACATTCTGTGCACGTTATGTTTGTAGTTTTTCTTTCGATTCCATGTCACAACACACAAAACAGCCACAAGGTAAATCTGGGAAGGGCAGTTCGTCTGAATTCAACAGGAGTAAGGGGTACAGGCAGAGCTGACAGGCAGCCTGAGCACATGGATTCAAGGTCCTAAGTCACGGGTGGCCAGAAACCAAAAACAGAAGACTGCTATCAACAGATTTATTCTGGGATCAATAGTAACTCTGCATGATTCCTGAATCAGTGAAATTTGGGGATTTCTGAAACAATTTTTCTTCTTGGAAAGTATAAAACAAGCAGATTCTCTCTGGTTGCATAAAATGGCTTTCTGGATTTGAAATGATTCTGACCAATAAATACAGCAAGTCTCCTCTGGAATGCAAATTCCTCAGAGAGCAAACAGGTAATACAGGGAGTATTATCTCAGTAACTTTGGGGGATTCTGGTTTAAATAAGGTTAACAAGAGTCTTTCTTATAAGGATTTTCAGAGCTTATAATACATTTCTAAAACATATCAGATTATGGAAGCTTTTGAAACTAAGTATCTGGTGGAACTAGTGCTCTGCAGAAAACTTTCTGAAGAAAGGACACCCTCTTCAATAAATGGTGCTGGGATAACTGGCTAGCCACGTGCAGAAGAATGAAATTGGATCCCTATCACTCGCCTTATACAAAAAATATGGATCAAAGACTTAAATTTCAGACCAGAAACCATAAAAATTCTACAGGATAACTTGGGGAAAACTCTCTAGACATTGGCCTACACAAAGAATTCAAGAATAAGATCCCAAAAGCAAATGCAACAAAAACAAAAATAAATTAATGGTACCTGATTAAACTAAAAAGTTTCTGCACAGCAAAAGAAATAATCAGCAGAGTAAACAGACAATCCAGAGTGGGAGAAAATCATCCGACAAAAAACTAGTTTCCAGAATCTGTAAGGAACACAAACAAATCAGCAAGAAAAAAAATTACATCGAACAGTAAAGGTCAGGAACAGGAAATTCTCAAAAGAAGATAAACAAACAGCCAAAAAAAACCTGTGAAAAACGCTTGCCCGGTGTGGTGGCTCACGCCTGTAATCCCAGCACTTTGGGAGGCTGTGGTGAGCAGATCACAAGGTCAAGAGATCGAGACCATCCTGGCCAACATGGTGAAACCCCGTCTCTACTAAAAATACAATAAAATAGCTAGTCATGGTGGCACACACCTGTAGTCCCAGCTACTCGGGAGGCTGAGGCAGGAGAATTGCTTGAACCCAGGAGGCAGAGGTTGTGGTGAGCCAAGGTCACACCACTGCACTCCAGCCTGGCGCCAGGTGACAGAGCGAGACTCTGTCTCAAAAAAAAAAAAAAAAAAAAGAAAGAAAGAAAGAAAGAAAGAAAGAAAGAAAGAAAGAAAAATGCTCAGCATCACTCATTACCAAGGAAATGCAAATTAAAACCACAATGAGATACCACCTTACTGTTGTAGAATGTCTATAATAAATAAATCAAAAAATAATAGATGGTTGCGTGGATGTGGTAAAAAGGGAACACTTTTCACTGTTGGTAGAAATGTAATCTAGTACAACCACTATGAAATACAATACAAAGATTCCTTAAAGGACTAAACATAGAACTACCATTCATTCCTGCAATCCCACCACTGGATATCTACCCAAAGGAAAATAAGTCATTATATCAAAAACGCACATGCACATGCATGTTTACAGCAGTACAATTTGAAATTTCAAAGATACAGAACAGGCCTCCATGCGCATCAACCAATGAGTGGAAAGAGAAAATGTGGTGTATATTTATATATACACCGTGGAATTCTATTTAGCCGTAAAAAGGAATGAAATCGTGTCTTCTGCAGCAACTCGGATGGAGCTAGAGCTGTTATTCTAAGTGAAGTAAATCAGGAACGAAAAACCAAATATCATGGGTTCTCACTCCTAAGTGGGAGCTAAGCTATGAGGCTGCAAAGGCAGAAAAATAATGTAGTGAACTCAGGACCTTGGGGGAAGGTTGGAAGGGAGGTGATGGATAAAGACCACTTATTGGGTACAGAGCACACTGCTCAGGTGACAGTGCACCAAAATCTTAGGAATGACCGCTAACGAACTTATCCATGTAACGAAAACCACCTCTACCCCCAAAACCATGGAAAGAAAAAGAAAAGAAAACTCTCTGGGACTTGCTGTGTTGGCATCCTTAAGGAATGCACCTTGGCACGTGCACCTCCAGACTCCTTCCCTGAGAGTTGGCTGTCGGAACCCCTGGTGTGTGATTGGGATTTCACCAGTCTCTTTGTAAAGGAAAACTAGATGGTTGATTCCCGTTTTGACCTTACATCATCCTAGTGAAACATTCACTCCCATCATGTGAACTTTTACCCTATTTTAGTTAAACATACTTCTCAGTTCTACATCTGAAGCTAGAGGCTGTCTGAATCATGCATTTCCAGCAGCCTGTTAGAGTATTCTGCAGGATAAATATATTTAAGCCATACCAGATCTCCTTCTCCCTTCACGGATTGTTTGGCTGATCTGAAAAGCACAATAGTAACTAGCACCACAACAGCAATGACAAGTTACAAACACTTACTGAGACATTGTGCCAAGCACTTCACGTGGGCTATCTTAGTTAAACTTCACAAAAACCTGACAGGCAGGCATTGTTAGGATTCTACTTTGTAAGTTTAAGGAAAAGACTCCCTGAAAGATTATGTGACTTGCCCAAGGTTCTTCAAACTGTCGAGACAAGATACTGTCCAAGTCGATGCTCATCAGAGCCCACATGCTCTGTTATAATTATTTCATCTATCACAGTTTTACTTGCTCTGTCCATATAGTATAATTTTTCTAAGAACAGAGGCTAATTGACATTTTGGAGCTATCAACTTCAAATTTAAACTTCAGCCATTAGTGTTGTCAATTTCTCCTTATATTTCCCATGTTCATCCATTCTTTTCATTCTCATGACCAATACCATATGCTTCCTTTGCTAGATTTCAGCAAAAATGAATTCCTCATCTCCCAGGTTCCAGTATTTTCCATGCCAGCAAAATCTGCGTACAGCTGCCAGATGACCCGCAAACATTACTCTCACCATGTCACCCTCTTACTCAAATGTCTTCAACTACTCTTGCTTCTTTAAGATAAATTCCACAACCTATAAGTGGTACTGCAGAAATTCTAACATGTGCAGTTCATCGTTCTTATAAATGAAGCTTCCATTCCAACAAAGAGACCTGATAATCATGGCCTCAAAGTACTCTATCAAGTCCTGACTCAGATTTTCACATGCAGTTACTCCCTTGATGACTGGACTATCCCTTTCTCTTTATTTCCAAATTCTGTCTGTGCATTATAAATGCATAAGAATTTTTAAATAAATAACTACATTAAAATGTCAACGACTATGTTGGTAGAATTCAATTATGAGAAATCATTCAAATGACCTTTCCACTTACGCTTTCCGACACTGCAGTTCAGCAACATCCTTCAGGGAGGCTGGCTTGCAGTGCATGCCTCTCTTGTCCACTTACTAAACTACTCTCTGTAGGATAATATGTTGTTCTTGCTCTAATTTGCCTTCAGGAGCTTGAGATAATCCATTTAGTTTATTATAAAAGAATAAAAGAGTTACAATAAATTCCTTGAACATTTCTGTCCATTCACTATTTGATTGAGGCATAGGAATCCTAAGGATACACTTTCTGCTCTCTCTCTAAAATTAGAAATTTGCTGGTTTAATAATTTGACAAAATCATGCATATATCCATACTCTCAAATTAAAACTCTCACTAGAAAAGTGAGAATTTTGAGACTATTTTAAATATATGCTACTCCAGACTCCTCTACGTTAGAGACCGCCTCACACTTGATTCTAGGTTAATTTGGGACCTCTGGGCAAAATGTTAAATATCAAAATTTTCTGTCACTGCCCATGTTATCAATTACCTAGGAATACTAAAGCTACTTTTGCAAACTTTTAAGCAGTGTATGTAACGCTTTTCTCTTTCGTAAGTACAATGATAGCATTTTTCTGTAGTGCTTTCAGAAATGTCTGTATCTATTAGCACAAAGAGGGATACAGGGAATTGAAAGGATAATCGTATTTAAGTTGATTAATTACCTCATTATGACCTCGGTTTTCTCTCTCCCTCTGTGAATGAAACATAGCCAAAGTAAAAAATTTCTGAAATATTCCATGTGTCAAATTGCATGTAGGTGTTTTTTCTTTTAAGGAAACATCTAAAATGCCCTGAATCGTATCACCTAACCAAGTTAAGCCTTTATTAATGATGAACATTCACTGAAATCAGTTTGCATTTTCAAACTCATCCTATAACATTTTATTTCCTATTGAGTCAAGTGACAAAAAGTTTAGCTGCGTTTTCTCCAACATGAAAACCGAACACTCCTGATCTCAGTGCAAGCTCCTTTCATCATGAGTTCACAGTTCAGCCTACACGTCGAGCTTTAAGTGATCTGCAATTCGATTCTGAAATTTATAAATGTCAGGTTTATGAATTGGACTTGAGAGAAAATGGTAAGCAAGATTTCAAAGTCTGGATATAAAACACATGAAAATCTGTATACGGGTAAAGTTGCTTGCTCCTATTACACTACCTACCCTCTAGAGAGAGTTCAAACTAAAATGAAGGAAAAATACTACAATCCTTTTTTTAGCTGTTAACTAGTAGACCTTTTGATCTAACATGATTTATTGCTGTCCTCACATGCAGTTAAATGTCAAGTCTGCTTTGAGCTGAGAAAGGTTCCAAGGTCTATAATAATTTGTTTTCAAATTAGCGTGTAACAGCTGGTGGATTATCATCACTGTGAGGGTGGATGGGTCTTCTGTAGTGAGACCACTTACTCAGAGGTCAACACTCTTTCTTCCCTGCCTCTTCTCTCACACTGAGTCACATGAAAGCCCAAATACCCTCTTCTTGATAAGACTCTACAGGAAGGTAAAATGATGTTGATTAAGGCCACTTATAACTACGGTATATATCTCCAGTTTCAAATAAGACAGATGATCCACCAAAGTAGTTCATTCGTACTAGGAAACAACACCTCCTCCCCCTTCACGGTTTTGATCCTAGTGATCTAGTTAAGTCATACTCTAATTAGAATGTGATCACATTTAGTGCTTTGCAATAAAGAGATGAGAATTTGAAACTAGTAAGTCTATATTTAAGTGTGTGAAAAGAAAAATCATCTCTGATTTAAAAGGGAAAACTACACAAACAAAATGAAATTGTCCATGTCGAAAAAGTCAAATAGAAAATTGGGGGATTGCAAGCTAATAAAGAACATTTTTGCTTCGTTTTGAGCTGATATCTTGATTATCAAATAAATTACCATGATTTTAAACTGGAATTCATATTTGGACTTGCAAGACTATTGAGACTGTATTCTTAATTGTCATAAAAGTCCTAACCCTGTTAAAGATGAGTCTATGTGATTAAACTTTAGAAAGAAACATTCTCGATGGCATCTAAAATAATGACTTTTGTCCTGAAGGTTTTCAGTGTACTTTGCCCAGATCCATCAGAGGGTCATTATCTAAAGCAGCCACAGGGTTACAACATGAAATCCTTTTTTTCTTTTTGTTTTTTCTTTTCTTTCTTTCTTTTTTTTTTTTTTTTTTTTTTTTTTGAGATGGAGTTTCTCTTTGTCACCCAGGAATGAAGTGGCACAATCTCGGCTCATGCAAACTCCTTCTCCCCGGGTTCAGGAAATTCTCTTGCCTCAGCCTCCTGAGTAGCTGGGATTACAGGCACATGCCTGGCTAATTTTTGTATTTTTAGTAGAAACGAGATTTCACCATGTTGACCAAGCTGGTCTCAAACTCCTGACCTCAAGTCGTCTGCCCATCTAAGCCTCCCAAAGTGCTGGCTGGGACAACAGGTAGGAGCCACACACTCAGCCCATGTAATTCTTAAATAATAAGACTGGAAATCTAAATCAGTTCTTAATCCCTGGGCTGCAGAATGAATGTTGTATTAACAGGCATAAAACCAACATTGATCTTGCACACCTCCATCAGTGTTCTCCATAACGAGGTGCCTTGTCAATGACCAGTAATATTTTGAAAGAAATCCTTTATTCTGAGCAGTCAGCTTACACCATTTAGTAAGTCAGATGTGCCATCATAAAGGATTTATTGCTCTAGTTAGAGAGCACAGGCAAAGTAGATTAAGCATAAATCTTAGGGCCCCAGGATTTTGAGAACAGCAATTAAGTGTTGGCTTTGACTTCCCACCTCCAGCTACATTAGTCCCCAAGAAAAGACTCAGTGTGCCCTTTGAAGCTTTAAAGTTGGGAATTGACCTGACTTCTCTTCTGTAGCTATGAAAGTCCCTGATGGCATCTTCTGCCAAGAGAAAGGTCTTTATACTGAAAATCTGTCATTTAGTGAAGCCGCCTTCATCATGATCTTAGCCAGATCTTCTGGATAACTCTACAGCTTCTACACAAGTACTTGCTCCTTCACCTTGCACTTTTATGTCACAAAGACAGCTTCTTTCCTTAAGCCTCATGCACCAACAATCTCTGCTAGCTTCCGACTTTTCTTCTGCAACTTTCTCACCTGTCTCGGCCTTCACGGAGTTGAAGAAAGTTAGGCTCCTGCTCTGGATCAGGCTTTGGCTTAATGGAATGTTGTGGCTGCTCTGGTCTATCTACACCACAACAGCTTTCTCCTTATCAGCAGGAAGGCTGCTTCACTTTCTTATCATCCATGTGTCCACTAGGTTAGCACTTTCAATTCCCTTGAAGACCTTTTCCGCTGCAGCCACAACTTGGCAAACTGGTACCAGAGGCCTCGTCAGCTCATCTTGGCTTTCAACATGCCTTCCTCACTAAGCTTAATCGTGTCTAGTTTTTAAGTTAAAGTGGGAGATGTGCAACTTTTCTTTCACTTGAACGTTTAGAGGCTGCTGTAGGTTTGTTAAGTGGTCAGTTTTACATTGTTGTGTCTGGGGAACTGGGAAGGCCCAAGGAGAGACAGAGAAACAGGGGAACCGCTGGTCAGTGGAGGAGTCAGAACGTGCACACCATTTATTGATTAAGTTCACCATCTGAAACAGGCAGTGTTCATGGTGCTCCAAACAGTAACCTCAAACGTTACTGATCATGGACCACTAACTCAGATATAATAATAATGAAAACGTCTGAAATATTGAGAGAATTACCAAAATGTGACAGACACAGGAAGTCAGCACAAGGTGTCGGGAAATGGTGCCAGTGAATAGAACTGCTCACTGCAGAGTTGCCACAAACATTAAAATTACAGTATCTCTAAGTGTAAGAAATCTAAAAAATTACAGTATCTCTAAGTGTAAGAAATCTAAGCACAATAAAACAAGACTGCATTTGAATGTTTTCAGAGGGAAAAAATTTCCAGATACATTTCAAAAGACTATATACATATAATTGAAAGTAAATTTCATGAGAAACATCTGCATATCTTTAATATAAATACATAATGCCAAAAATATTTCTAATTATAATTTATATTTTATAATGGAGTATGTGGTTACAGAATGAAGTACCATATTAAACCAGGAAAACTTAAATCTGGTTTTAAAATTTTCAGAGCCCAGGGAAGCCGTGAGAGAATGAGCAACGCTGGGAAACCAAGGCTCTTCCACGCAATGTCGCAGCCCTCGGATCAAGAGATCTGCTTGCAAGCCCAAGCCACCAGGACCGTGGGTCTGACACGCAGAGCTGTGTGGGTCTGGACAGAGACCCAGGAGCCTTACAGACTCCGGCCCTGGGATCGCTGACAAAGGTGATGCAACTCAGATAAGGCAAGAGGCCCACACGTGCCCCTAGAAAGGGAGCTGCATCCAGGGGGCCAATGGCATCGGTCTGCAGCCCCCACTTCACAAAACAAGACCCACTGGCATGGAATTCTATCCAGCCACCTGCAACAGGTGGAGCCTGCCTGAGACGGGACAGAGCTCTGCAGGAGAGGGGCAGGCTGCCATTGCTGCTGTTTGGATGACTCAGCTGTTGAAACCTGCCAGCTCTGGAGAGTCCAGACAGTCTGTACCAGGAATAGTCCCCCCAGGGCAGCACAGCTGCTTTGCCAGAATGTGGCCAAGCTGCTTCTTTAAGTGGACGTGGATCTACCTACGCCTCCTGTGGGGTGGGGCCTCCCAGGCAGGACCTGCGGCCACCTCTGCTCCTTTTCTGCAGACAGAATTCTGATTTCTCCCTGGGAGGCATGCCCAGGGGCAAGGGCATGCTTCCATCTTTGCTGTTTGGAAAACTCGGCCATTCCAGCCTGCGGGCTTTGGAGAGAACAAGCCTACTGAGGCAGAGGCAGCTCCTCAGCGGGGCACAGCTGCGCGTTGAGGCATGGTGGGCATGGTGAGACTGCTTCTTTGCGTGGGACCCTGACAGGTTCCTCCTCACTGGCAGGGCCTCCCGTCTGGGGCCTCCTGCCACCCCTGCCTGGGTTCTGTGGCTAAAAGACTTCTAATTTCTCCCTGGGGCAGAGGCCCTGGGGAGCAGGGTGAGCCACCACCTTTGCTGTTTGTGAAGCAGCATCATTGTCTGGGGTAAATATCCAAGGTTCATAGCCTCATGCCAGTGAAATCAAGGACGGGGCCAGACATGGAGTGATGTTAAGAGTGGAGGTTTCACAGGCAAAATAGAGAAAGGAGGACAGCTCCCTCTCCTGTGAGAAAGAGGGGTGCCCAGGTGGGGCCTGCAGCCCAGGGTGGAGGGCACCGGGTTTTACATACAGGCTTGAGGAGGTGGTGTCTGATTTACATAGGGCCCAAGGACTGGTTGGACCAGGTGTGACATTTACATAGTGTGCCAGGAAGCTGGCCTCCCGACCTTAATGTTTTATTATGCAAGTAGGGTCTCTACCTTGTTGCCTGTTTCTTACTGTGCTCGTGGGTGACAAAGAAAGGAGAGAATGGAGCTGCCACGTTGGATATGCCCGGCTCACAGGGGGCCTCTTCCTATTGGCACAGTTGCCAGCATTCACCCGTGTGAGCTTCCAGCTTGATTTTACATGCTGCTCTTCGTTAGAAACGAAAATGATTTGGAGACTGCTTTTCATTAAAAGGAAGACTTTACTGAAGACTTCTTTACCCTCACTATTTGCCTAAATAATTTCTTCTTAACTCCTATATCACTTGGGCATCTTAGCCATCCAGCCAGTCCAAGCAATAAGATTTTCCTATTGCTTGGAAAACCCAAAGCAATTGAAGGCTAAAAGGATCCCCAACACAGCACAGCTGCTCTACCGGAGCGTAGCCAGACTGCTTCTTCGAGTGGGTGCCTGAGCCTGTTTCTCCGATCTGACTGAGACCTCTCAACCAGGGTCTCCAGCCACCTCTTACAGGTACATTCGGACCGGCAGCAGGTCAGTACCCTCAGGGATGGAGCTTCCAGAGAAAGGGGGAGGTTGCCATGTTCGCTGTTTTGCGGGCTTGGTGGGTGATACCTCCAACTACTGGAGAAATTGAGGTGACTGGGGCCTGGAGCAGACCACCAGCCCTATGGGAGAGTGGTGGGACTAGTCAGAGAAAAACAACAACAAAAACCCCACCCAAAGGTCAGCAGTCTAAAGATCGAGGGTAGATATGCCCACGGATGAGAGTGAATCGGCACGAGCATGCTGAAAACCAAAACATCCAGAGTGCCCCCTTTCTTCCAAATGACCGCAATACCTCTCTGGCAAGGGTTCAGAACCGGGCTCAGGCTGAGATGGCTGAAATGATAGAACTAGGCTTCAGAATGTGGAAAAAAAACAAATATTGCTGAGCTAAAGGAGCCCACTGTTAACACAATGCAAGGAAGGTAAGAATCACGATAAAACAGCACAGCTGACAGCCAAATAACCAGTACAGAGAGAAACACAAGCGACCTGAGAGAGCTGGGGACACACGGCAAGAACGTCCCAATGCAATCACACGTAATGATGATGGAGGAGACCGACGGAGACAAGAGGCTCAGAACACGGAGACTGTCGTTCTGAAGTAAGACAGGCAGACCAGAACAGAGAAAGAAAGATGAAAAGAAACGAACGAAGCCTCCGGGAAATGTGGGGTTATGTGAAGAGATCCAGACTGTGGCTGATAGGCATGCCTGAAAGAGACAGGGAGATTGGAACCGATATGAAAAAAAATATTTCAGGATATCACCCAGGAGAAATTCCTCAACCTAGCAAGACAGGCCAACATTCAAATTCAGGAAACACAGAGAACCCCATTAAGATATCCCATGAGCAGATCATCCCCAAGACACATAATCACGAGATTCTTCAAGGTTGAAATGAAAGAAAAAATGTTAAGGGCAGCCAGAGAGAAAAAGACCAGGTTACCTACAAAGGGAAATCCATCAGCCCATCAGGGACTTAAACAAATTTACAAGAAAAAACAAACAATCCCATTGAAAAGTGAGCAAAAAAAAAAAAAAAAAAAGAACAGATAAACTTCTCAAAAAAATACCTACATACAGCAAAAAAAAAAAAATTTTTAAAGCTCAATATCACTGATTATTAGAGAAATACAAACCAAACCACAATGAGATACCATCTAACACCAGTCATGATGGTTATTACTAAAAAGTAAAAAAACAAAAACAAAAACAAAAACAGATTCTGAAAAAAGAATGCTTTTACACTGTTTGTAGGACTGTAAATTACTTCAACCACTGTGGAAGAGACTGTGGTGATTCCTCAAAGACCTAGAGGCAGAAATACCATTTGACTCTGCAATCTTATTACTAGGCATATATACAAAGGATTATAAATTGTGCTGTGATAAAGACACATGTATGTGTACGTTCATTGCAGCACTATTTACAATAGCAAAGACATGGAATCAACCCAAATGCCCATCAATGACAAACTAGATGAGGAAAATGTGGTACAGATACACCATGGGATACTATGCAGCCTTGAAAAGGAACTAGACCATGTCCTTCGCAAGGACCTGGATAAAACTGATGATCATTTTCCTTAGGAAACGAACGCAGGAACAAAAAAGCAAACACTGCATGTGCTCACTTATCATTGGGAGCTGAATGATGAGAACACACGGTGAGGGGCGACAACACACACTGGGACCCATAGAGGGAGGCGGGAGGAGGGATACAAGTAAGAAGAATGGCCAATGGATGCTGGACTTAATACCTGGGTGATGGGATTCTCTGTGCAGCAAACCATTATGGCACCCTTTTACCTATGAAACAAACTTGCACGTCCTGCACATGTACCCCTGAATGTAAAAAGAAGTTGGGAATTTAAAAAAAAGAAAGAAAGTTGTACCATGCATGTGCATATGCATGCATGTGTATATTTATCCTACATTCCTTGGAAGGCCGCAGTAAGGGTTAACAATAATTTCTCATTAACTTTTTAAATATACATTTTTATACATACTGCAAACTTCAATACGGTTTTTGCAAAAATATGCATTAATGTAACAAAATACAAAAGTATGTGAATAAAAACTGATATTACCCTGAAAAAATATTTCAAGAAATTCATATGAGTATACATGCAGTTGTGATGTAACATTTGTACTTGTAAAATGCCATGTAGATAAAATAATATGAGCCCTTACTGTACTTTTCTTGAAATAAAAGTAAAATGAATGTAATCTCCTAAAAACAGCAGCAACAACAATCTCTTCATTTCCGCCCATGCATGCCTAATGTAGGACCCTGAATGTGGACTAAGAATTACCTTTAGAACGGAGTGTATTCCCTTTCCACAGTAAACGAAAAAAACTCTACCTGGTTTTGCCACAGAAAAAGTCAGGTTTTTCTATAATTCACACGCTTTTATAGAAGAGAAAGAGACGATGTTAAGGTACCTTAACCTTTTCACAATGGCTTGATTAGGATATTTTTCTACAACAATTTTAAGTCCCTCTTTTCAAATTTAACGTATTTGTAATTTCACAACTGTTGACGTGTTTGTGTGTGTTTGTGTGTGTTTCCTCCTTGACTGTGTCTCCATATCCTGCTCCCTGACGTGCGACTTTGTCACCTTACGTGGGTCAGAGAGGCACCTGCTGCACCTCTGTCCTTCCGCTGCTCCTCTTCTCGTGTTTCAGACCCAGCCAGGCCATGAAGGCTTCAGACGAAGCCTCCAGAGTAAGGAGCACCCTGCTTCTCCTTCCCTCTGAAAGTCAGTGGGTGTACATTATAAAGGAACAAATAATTGGCACAAAATAGGGGGACCATCCATATAGTTTGATAAACACAGCTGTAGACACACACTTTTATTTAAAGAGGTGAACAAAATGCAGTAGAATAAAAGTGGAAGCAAGAATATGTGTGGTATCTAAATCTTATCAACACCATCAAGCCACTCAAAACCTAAATCCAATGCTTACTAGCTAAAACAACCTTTGAGTCTCATTAGTTTATTTATAAAATGAGCAAATAGACCCTGTATGCGTGTGAAATGATGTGTTGTGTGTAAAAATACCTGGCACACGATAGTCAATATTATTTTGAACTCCATGAACTACTGGAGTACAAAGCTACTTAGACATTCAATAATATGAATAAAAGAGAAGATAATTATAAGTAATTGTATAAGCTCTGAGTACATATATTCAGTTATTCTACAAATATGTACCAGGAGGAAGGTTTTTCTCATTCCAATGATACAGCAGTGAACAAAACAGTAAAATTTCTACCTTCAGAGAGTGTGTAGTCCAGCAATAATAACTCCTATTGTATGTAATATATGGTTAAATGTTTTCTGCACACATTTCTTAACTAAGCAGCTAACTTATGATACTATTGCCAGAACACTAGGGGTTCTGTCCAGGTCCTGCTGCTCACTGCACAGAAAGGCCGTCATTGAGATGAGGATTGCCAAAGGAGAAGGCTCTAGTTGGGTGTACTGGCCCAGGAGATGGGAGATCAGTTTCAAATCCATCTCCCCTAGGGACTAAAACTAGGGGTTTTTGAGCAGAGAAGAAATGTAACAATGTGTAAGAAAACAGGAACTGGGGAGTGGCAAGGCTGTGATGATGGTGAAGGAGGGGTAGCATCCCTTGTCTGGGGTGGTGATCTGGTTTCAGTTATTTGATACTTTTTTGGAGCTGCCTGAAGGTCATTTCCAGAAGAAACTCAGATAAAAAGCAATGTAAGCTTCAGGCTTTAAAACTAGAAATGTCAGTTTCTATGTTTATCCTAAAGAACTCTCTGTGGGACTCTTAGGTCGGTGTCAATGTGGTTTGTAACCCTACTCATTGTCTGAGTGGTTCCATGACAATATCCCCACCAAATCTCTCAGAATAGACTGTCCCCCTGATCATTCTCTCATAAGTAACTATTGACAGTGAAATTCGAGTTAATTTAAGAGCCATTTCACTCATCAGTATTCTATGAGAGTAAGAGTGGGGGTCGATCTGTTTTCTAAGAATGTGGCAATGGACTTCCAGCCCTTACTAATCCGGGCTAAGAGCAGGTGGCTGCATCTGCAGCAGTTTTACTTAACTGCTTTTCTTCATTTTGCAAGCTTTGCTTTCTCAAGTTCAATGACACTGCACCTGAGATCTCATCAGTATGTGAAGACAGGCACGCCTACCTACAGTAAGCATGAATCTCTCTTAAAATAAATAAATAAATAAGAAGAACACCACGAGACAGCACTTTCCTTTGTAGGATTTGTCACTCATCATTTCAAGAATTCTGTTTTTCTGGGAATGAAGCTTGTTTTGTTTTAAATTTGTTCTTGAGCCAAACTGTGAAGATGCACAGGTGTGAGGAATTAAATGGTCATGACTGACCTGCCCACCTACGGGGAATTCTAACGAGGAAATTACGGTCGTTGTCGGCGTTTGCCGGCTTGACTGTGCTATCCAGTATTTACTCATGATCTCCAAGATGCTTAGCATGCCACAGGGCGATCCTCCCCACTCTGCTCTGAAACTTTCTGGCAAATTGTATTACGCATGTACTAAAAGTAGCACCTAGATCAGGCAATGTCATGGAAGTGATTTAAGTTTTTTGTAAAACAGTTTGTCAGGCAAGCTTGTCAGACCCAGTTAACACCATCCACAAGGCATCCACATTCTGCAATCCCCAGGCACCTCTTTCTGACCAGTGAAGGGACAACGGCCACTCTTTTCATAATGGCTTGATTCCATAATTTCCTACAACAATTTCAAATCTAACCAATTTGTAATTTCACAATTATTAATGAGGCAGGTTTGGAATAAAACTTTAACTTAGTAGATCTTCTTCAAGATCACAAATAAACTCTAGATATATGTGAACCTACCTTGCAGGAAATGCGACCTGGCCAGGCCAGGCCAGACAACAGGTTACAAGGTGAAAGCGAAGGGCCTTTTTGATCCCAAGGGCTTCCATGCAAGTGCAATGTGGGAGTGGGCGAGGGTGGGGAGAGGCGTCACAGGGATGAGCACAGGAGAGAAATTATAACTCACACTTGGGAGAGGGCTTGTGGAGAAGCCGAAAGAGATAAGCTGTGGATGACAGCAGTTAATGGTTGAGATTATGTGATGTTAGCTCCAATGATGGTCTGAGAATAATGGCTGTCCTGCCATCCCCAGAAAAGTAAATAAATAAACAGGAAAGATAATAACTTATGCAAACCAGGATCTGGCATAGCTATACTGCATATCAAAGCTGAGTAATTTTCAAAATATAGTTCTACTATCCTCAGAAGAAATGACTCACAATTTGGAACTCCAAGAGGAATTATATAACTAAAATCGTTTGAAATTTTAAGAATATATACATAGAATTTTTCATCCTTAGATAATTATTTCATGTTTTCTATGTTCTTCTTTCTGACTAGTGGTCTCTTTATCATTATTTTTTCCTGGAGACGGAGTCTTGCTCTGTCGCCAGGCTGGAGGGCAGAGGTGCAATCTCGGCTACCCCGGCCTCGGCCTCTGCCTCCCAAGGTCATGCGATTCTCCTGCGTCAGCCTCCTGAGCAGCTGGGATTAGAGGCACTCGCCACCATGCTGGGCTAATTTATTTTGTAATTTAATAGAGACAGGGTTTCATCATGTTGGTTAGGCTGGTCTCAAACTCCTGACCTCCCAAAGTGCTAGGATTACAGGGATGAGCCACCGTGCCTGGACAATCACTTTATCTAGCCAAGTGGGTGTTCATGTAAAGCTGAGTTTACTTAACATTGAAATAAAATTTTTAAAAATCCCACCTTTGCTTTTCAAATATTTTATTTTCACAGATGACATCTTTCTAAAAAATTAACATTCATAAATCAGAGCTTAATTAACTGGTTTAAAAAATCTATTTTCAGTAAATGACGGATAGTCAAAGAATAATAGGCACTTAAATATCCTTCTTTACACAATAGCTGTATGTGAAGCATCTTCATCTCTTTAACCAAAATTCAACATTCACACCTCCTTATTCTTCTCAACCCCTGTGACCCTGCATTTTATAAGAACTGCTCTTGTCCGTACATGTGGTTTTTCTCTGAAAGGGAAAGTTTTTTAAAAATAAATATTAATTGAATTTTTTTTAGTAGTGTTAAATGAAATTTAATTATGTTAAGACTTTTTTATTTCCTCAGAACCAAACCATCTCACATAAAACTAATTAGTAGTATGTTATCTTTAAATGCACAACTACAGGGCAAGAAAAATCCGTAATTTAACAACTTCACAAGTAGGAATAACTCAGTTTTCAATGCTTTTAAGCCATCACTTACTAAAATGCTAAAATCTGAGTTGTTGGTCAAATCTGCACAGAGTTTTGACTTGATGTAGTTACATTTAATGTTTGCTTTTAGAAAAGACAAACCCAGAGCCATTGACACAAGGTAAAGCCAATTCTTACGTCCTTTGGATGATGATTGCGGAGTCAGATTTGTCAGACTGTTATTTTAGTGCCTGATGAATTGCCATTTGTTGCCTGAGAATTCAGGACACTTTAATAATGCAATTATAGCAGCTGTATTTTGTGATAATCTGTGTTTTCAGTAATATATTCAAATATTTGAATATATGAAATATAAAGTCAAAGACCATGCTTTTTTGCTTCACCTAATCACTGTTTCCAATCAATATAAAAATTCCCAAGTAAATCAAAAAAACACATTGTTTGAAAATTTTTTAAATATAACTTTCTTTTGTTTATATAATTTATATTTTGTATGTAATATTTTAATATGTACATACTTTATATGTAATTTACATTTTACCAATACTATTCCAATTCACCTCATTCTGGTAATGTTTTACTGAATGGCTATTAATTAGATGTCCATTTATGCATGTGAAAGTTAATGTTTTAAGAAATTAATGTGCCTATATGTAAAAGTAAAGACTGAGTTCACTGTTATCAATAAGTAAAATAGTGTTTTACTTATTTTGCATACCACACAAAGGATACTGTATGAAGACAATACAACTGAATATGCTTTTTAGGTGTGATTTAGTAAACTTTACCTGACTTCACTGGCTGTGTGTAAAAATGAATGAATGCAGTTGTTCTGGTTGATGCTCTGCAGAGCTCCTGAGAGAGTCCACATGCGCTCCTGGGTGCACTGGCTCCAGGCGTGGCTGGTGCTGACTTCACATTTGTCTAATAAGATGTCCAGATAAAAAAATTCTATGATGTGGGAACCATTACACATCTAGCAAACATTTTTCAACAGCAGAAAAAAGCAAAGCCTGTTTCTGTCAAAGTCTTTTCTTTTTGAATTTGATCTTTAAAATAAGATCAAAACATTCCATCAAGACTCTCTTTAGAATTGACCCACAGGATTTTTTTTCTTGATGATTCTAACTATACTGATTTTCTAAGACTATTTTCTCTAATCTCTATGTGAGTCAGATAATGGAGTGAAGAACACATGAGCCAATTATAAGATTAAATCAGAAAAAACAAACAAACCTAATTTAGAAGCTGCCCAATGGCCTTAATAACCAAGTTTACAGTTTCATGCATCCAATCCTAAATTCTGTGTGATATATGAAGAGATTTAAATTTTCAAATGAAAATCTAAAAATGAATTTGCAAATTTGTATTTTAATAAACAAAATGCTCTCTTTTCTGAGAGCTTTATGGGAAAGTTAATGTATTAATTTATTTAATATTTGTTTTCGAACTTGCTTTTAAGCCTCACATCAACACCACCTCTCCACTAAGTTTTTTAAACGTAAACATAAATGGTATAAAACATTCTTAAAAATGTAAATGTTCTCATAATTGTATGAAAAGTAATTATATTAAGATTGGAAATAAGGTGAATGACAAATTATTCTTTGTGCCATTTCATTTTTGTTTTGATTAAATCTCACATATTCCATTATCACATGTAATTTTTATTTTAATGGCATTTTTTAAATGTATGACTTTTCACGGTGCAGCAAAACTAGATTTTGATAATTGTTCAGTCAATCTGAGTTTTCGTTGTGATTCTAATTGTAACTAGATGTCTAATTTTGAATGTATATCTCTAACTTTCTTGGTACATAGCTTAGTCATCTGCTAAATACAGGCTTGGACCCAGTCCATGTTTGTGCATAATTTTTATCCTACCTTGAAATGCATGATGAATGACATTCCCCCATGGGTTACTCTCCCAAGTAGTTCCTAAGAACATGCTGGAGTCCTAGGTGATTATTAGCTTTCTAACCATTTGCAATTTAGTTAGTATCTCTGAACTTCAATTCGCTCATTCGTAAAGAGGATAAGAACATTGAACAGTGAGAACACATGGACACAGGGAGGGGAGCATCACACATTGGAGTCTGTTGGAGGGGGCGTTGGGAGGGACAGCCAGGGATGGGGAGATTGGGGAGGGATAACATGGGGAGAAATGCCAGGTATAGGTGATGGGGGGATGGAGGCAGCAAACCACATTGCCATGTGTGTACCTATGCAACAATCCTGCATGATCTGCACATGTACCCCAGAACCTAACGTACAATAAAAAATAAAATATAATAAAAAGAAAGGCATGAAATGAGAACAGGGTTTGGCATTAGAAATACTTTCAAATGCTAGTTATTATAATAGGCCAAATCTTACAGAGTTACACTATGTTAATGAATACTTACTATATATAGTTATTACTATTGTCATTATTATTACTTTTAAATGTAACCACTAAATTCTTCCTCATCAACAAAGCACATTGGGCCAGGTCCAGAGGCTCACACCTGTAATCCTAGCACTGTGGGAGGCGGAGGCAGAGGGATCCCCTGAGCTCAGGAGTTGGAGATCAGCCAGGTCAACAAGGTGAAACCCTGTCTCTACTAAAATACAAAAAATTAGCCAGGCGTGTTGGCGGGTGCATGTAATCCCAGTTACTCAGGAGGCTGAGACAGGAGAATCCCTTGGGCCAGGGAGGTGGAGGTTGCAGTGAGCTGAGATCCCACCTCTGCACTCCATCCCGCCTGGTCCAGCCTGGGCGACAGAGCAAGACCCTGCCTTAAATAATAGTAATAATAATAATGCACAGTGGAGCACAGTAGATTAAAGTAAGAATTTTGTATCTACCATCATTTAGTAATGAAATCCAGTCCGTGAACATCTATGCTATTTATGCCACAGAGGTTAAGAAACAATGAGATAAATGACTGGAAAATAACTTCTGTGCATCGTAGTTATTTGTTTTAGAGCACCCCTTTGTTAGTTGACTGGGGTTATCATTAAAAAAACACCACAGACTGGGTGGGGTGGTTCAAACAGCGGACATTCTCGCAGTTCTGAGGCTGGGTGTCCAAGATCAAGGCCCACGGGCAGTGGGCTCCTGAGATGCTGTCCTTGGCTGGCAGGTGGTCGCCTACTCATGGGGCATTTTCTCTGCGCGCACACTCATTGCTAGAGTCTCTCTTCCTATTGAATTACAGCTCCACCTTTGCAGACTCATTTAACACAACGATCTCCCTAAAGACCAGGCCTTCAAATGCACTCACGCTGGGGATTAGGGCCTTAATGCCTTAACGTGCGAATTCGGGGGAATACAGTTCAGCTTGTAACAGTCCCATAGGGGCATACCTTCCTGAATCAACACTGCAGAATCATCACAACATTTTCTGGGGTACATGAGCTGTATGTAATGACATGTCTGATCACGCAAGGAACCAAACTCCAAGCCCTCAGAACAGATAAAATAACATGCATAGTTTAGTCATTGTGTGTGCCCTTAAATTGCGTTTAGAAATTATTTCAGAAAAATACCTAGACGTGGTGTGGTCCAGAATGCATTTCCATCAGAATGACAAACCACAGATTCTGAAATGCCCTCCTGGCATAAAACATCCCCAACTCCAGGTAAATTACAACGATAAACATCAAAATGCATTATTGAGTCCACAAGGAAGTGCCAGAAGGTCCCAAAAGGTCTCTATACCTGCTAGCTGAAAGTCCTGAGGAGAATAAGGGGAAATATTTCTGCTCATGGAGGGTCAAAAGTGGCTTCCTGGGTATTTTATCCTTGTAATCAAGGAGTCTTGTCATATGTAAACATAAATATATGACATTAAGTAGAACCAACCTCCAAGTCGTACAATTACATAACATGGTATATTGTGTTCTATTATGAAAAACATCTTTGATCTGTCTGTAAAGTAGGTTAAATATAAAATCTAAATATTTAACTATTGGAGTGAATCTTTTTATTTCAGTAGCCCAAATTATTCTATATATTTTGTTTGTTGTTTGTATATTAAAAAGCTCTAATTTTTCAGGCACACCAAATTTCATTGAAACTATAATATTAAAAACAAAACTTCAAGGCAAGGAATAGTGGCTCATGCTTGTAATCCCAGTGACTTGGGAGACTCAGACATGAGGACTGCTTGAGGCCAGGAATTTGAGACAAGCCTGGGCAACAGCAAAATCCCATCTCTAAAAAAAATAAAAATAAAAAACAAAAAAACCCATAAGAATACCCACATATGATGAACACCACTACTCCTAGCCACTTGGGCAGCTGAAGTGGGAAGATCACTTGAGCCCAGCATCTCAAGGTTGCAGTGAGCTATGATCATGCCACTCTCTCCAGACTGGGTGACAGAGGAAGACCCCACATCCAAAAAAAAAAATACCAACTTTTCTGGTTCATCAAACTTCATTAGATAATCCCAAACTTCCAGGGTTTGCTTCTGCAAGGAGTATTGTAAAAGGAATACTCTGACTTTGGATTACTTCCTTACTCCTTTACCACAAATCAAGCAATCATTGCAGGTAGTAGATGAGCCATACTCATCAACCGAAAGTGAGATAAACACCCTAGTTGTGTAATATATATGTATACATATATGATACATCATATATGATGTATATATGATATATCATATAATATGTATATATGATATATCATATATGATGTATATATGATATATCATATATGATGTATATATGATATATCATATATATATAAAAGTTTCATTCTAGAAAGTTGAAGGTTTTAGAAGGCTAGACTTTGAGCGGAATTAGAGCAATGCTCAGACAGTGGAGAAAACAAAAAGCAGACACCATAACCATTAAAGTCAAAGAAAGCCAGGATTTATCTGCATTTTTTAATGGGCATGCAGAGGGAGGCAGGTAACATTACACTGTTTACATCACCCCGCATGCACTGAATGGGCTGAAAGAAACAGTGGGATTATCGGCGTGTCAGCATTCTGATCCTATCAGGCCTGTCAGCACTGTAATTTCCAACCTATCGCTTAGTTTAAAATACAGTAGGCGACAGCCTCAATGTTTGTTTTGTTCTGATGAGCCAGATGACTCAGAGCAGACTTAGAAATGGAATGCTTCAGAAAATGAGGGAGTTTTGAAAATTATAGTGGTTTTGTTTACAGCTATATAAATTTATTTTTCCTATAAAGCAGGTACACGTGAATCATGTTTCCTGGGGCCCAAATTCCTCAAACAGTAATTTTCTTCTTTTCTCTGGTTGCCTGAAACCAGGAAGCTTTCAAGTTTGCCTAACTCAAGTGAAACAACTTTGTAAATGACATCATCTCGGTTAACTGTTAGTTTGATTACAATTTTCCAATGCAGCAAAAGACATACGCTTCACGACATCCTTGCTTTCAGGGCCTTATATAATGTTTCTTAAATATCTGTATTATTTAATATCGCAAATAATATTTCTTATATTGTTTAACATAAATTTAATTATATATAATTTCTCAAATATAAGGGCACAAACACAAGGACAAAACTAGTCACATACCTACATTACTTCAGAAAACACCTAAGTACCAAGGCGTATAGATTTATTTCCATCAGAGTGGCAAGGTAGGTATTCTGAAACCCCTTTCTGGCATAAAACATATAGACACAGGACGCATTACGATCTTAAATTTTAAATGCATTGCTGAGTTTACAAGAAGGCAAGGGACATCCCGAAGGGCCTCCCTACTCTGTTTCCCCCACTCCCAAAAGAGAAAGCTGATCCCAGAGTGGTAAATAAATACTGAGACTGGGGCTGTCCTGGATGCAAACGCCTTTGGTAGGAACAGAGAGCTTTGATGGAAATGAGACACTGGAACTTAGCCCGGGCAGACAGGAGACTCTAAATCTCTGAATGCTGATCAAATTCAGGACACCCAATGGTGCCCTAACCTCGGTAACTATTGTTAGCCTGAAAATTGTCCTCTTATTCAGGGGTCCCCAACCCCTGGGCTGCTGACCAGCACCCACCCATGGTCTGTTAGGAGCCGGGCCCTGAAGCAGGAGGTGAGCAGCATGACTGCCCGAGCTCTGCTCAGATTAGCGGTGGCATCAGATTCTCACAGGCGCCCGAGGCCCACGGTGACCGGCCCCTGTGAGGGATCTAGGTTGCGTGCTCCTATGAGAATCTAATTAAAGCCTGACGATCTGAGGTGGGATAGTTTCATCCCAAAAACCATCCCCCATTGAAAAGCTGTCTTCCTCAAAACTGGTTGCTTTTGACAAAAAAAATGCAGCCAGTCCCTGGGACCCCTGCTCTAAATGGTATCAACCCAGAAAATAGTTTACCTTTGTACCTTCCATGTGATTTCTAAAAATAATGGTAAATTTTCCACTGAAAATTGGTAGTCCTTTCCTCATACAATATGGGGTTTGAATTTACATTTTCTGCATAATCAGGGAAATCTCATCTATAAACATCAGCTTACAGTGCTCCCAGCTGACTAGCCCCTCTTGGGTTCTGTCAGGAGTAAAGGAATATCATTATTAGATACCATTCTGAACCCAGGCTCCTCAGAGTTCCTAGGAATTAAGTTTGGACAGGCAGTATTTAACAGCAAAATAATAATAATGTATGAGGAACTATAGCCTATCACATTTATAACACTAAAGACTTCATACAGTGGAAATATAAGACACAGAATCTAAAATGCCTTTATATGAAAAGGTGAGTGACATTTGAAATTCAATGAGAAGATTAAGGAAAAAATTAGACACAACTAAAGGAGAATTAGTGATCCAAAAAAATTTTTTGAGAAAATTATACAGACCAAAGTACAGGGAGGTAAATAGATGAAGACAGAATAAAAATAAAATTGTCTAAAGGGCATCTAATTTAGATTCATCTAAGAAGTTCTCAAACTTACTGGTATTAAGATTTATTTATTCTCTTAGAAATTACTGAAGAGGATCCCAGTGCATTTAAAAAGTAAAATAAGACTTTAAGTTGTTACATGTAAAAATAAAGTATTATTAAAAAAGTCATAAACCTAAGGGTTGAGATTCAATAAAATTAATAATTTTCACTGTTTCAACAAGTATATCATCCATTAAAATTATCTTTTTTTTTTTTTTTTCCTGAGATGAAGTCTTGCTCATTTCTCTTGTTGCCCAGGTTGGAGTGCAATGGCGTGATCTTGGCTCACTGCAACCTCCACCTCCTGGGTTCAAGCAGTTCTCCTGCCTCAGCCTCCCATGTAGCTGGGATTACTGGCATGTGCTACCGTGTCCAGCTAATTTTTGAATTTTTAGTAGAGATGGGGTTTCACCAAGTTGGCCAGGCTGGTCTTGAACCCCTGACCTGAGTCCATCCACACTCCTCGGCCTCCCAAAGTGCTAGAATTACAGGCGTGATCCACCACATCTGGCCAAAATGGTCTTTTATTTCATATGTTACTGCTGTGTGCAGTAGTGAATGATATAATGACTACTAGTGCCGTTTGGTATAAATATTATGAACTATATTTAGTTGCCAAAAATTTTTCCCTACCATTGCTTTTGCACCATTTGTGGAAATGTCAACATTTAACTCTGTTAAATAGAAAATAATAATAATGAAGACAGAGTATTAGTCAGAAAGTAAAGAAAGTAATCACTTATTTAAAAAATAAACAGACAAACGTTAAATTGACAGAATTTTGATAGCAAATATCCTATGCCAGAAGGCAGTAAAAATATATATATATACAACTTATAACTTACACATTCATATTTATTCAAGTTATCTTTAAAGAACAAAATTTCAAGAGGAAAATAAAGTTTCAGATAAATTAGAATTGTGAAAGTTAACTATAACAGAACTTATTATAAAGCAACTTCCAAAAATATATTCCAAGAAAGGAAAAATAAACTCAAAAGCGATACCTGAGATTCATAAAGGAACAGGCAAAGAAATTGGTAAACATGGGTAAACTTAAAAGAATATTTTTCATATACTATGTTAAAAATATTTAATTTCCAGAATAAAATATATAAGTATGTAAAATCAGGGTAAGAATAAAATATAAGCTTGTGTGGGTGACTAGAGCCAAAAGCATTCTAAAGTGTGTACATTTTCAGGAAGAGGATGTATACAGGATAACAATAATTTTAGATTTTTGAAACATGCTTATAGATAAAAACTTAAAAGCACAGCACAAAAACAATAGAGTTTTACTAAGTGACTTTTAAATCAAGTTAAATTTAAAATGAATTCAAGGAAGAAAAACAACAGTGAAGAGAAAAACGATATAGAAAACACAACAAATAGAAAGAATACAAAGAGATAGAAGCAAAGGAGAAAATGAAGTACCACGGTGGATGTCGACGAACATCTAATTCACAGGACTAAAGTCATCTTCTGTGATCACATGTAACAAAATTGTCAAAAATGTATGTATTTTCAGAAGAAGCGCACTAAGGAAAAAGAGAAAGACTAAAAACATTGTGGTGAAAGATGAACCACACAAATACTAACCAAAATAAAGCAAGGTAGCTCTATTAACATGGGATGAGCATAGCGTGAAGAGAGGGCATGACATAATTAGGAAACTGTCCATTCAAAAGGCAGTGATTACAATTTTAAACTCATTTCTTCATATCAGAAAATGTTGCTATGTAACAAACATCCAGAACTCTGTGACTTTAAACAATCATATACGTAGCTCACAATTCAGTGGGTGATTTTCAGCTTGTGTGACTAGAGGGACAGGGTCACCTGTCTCTCAGGAGCCAGCAATCTGTCCATGGCATCTTCACGTAAGTGTCAACAGGAATCCCAAGAGCAGCTAGAAATGGGAAAACCAAAACACGTGGAATGTAAGGTTTCTGCCACGTTTCCCAATATCCCGCCTGTCAAAACGAGGCACAAGGCTGAAGTCAAGAGGTAGAGCAAGACTCTGAGTCTCCATGGATGGAAGGACTTGCCACAGCATATCATAAAGGTGTGAATTTAGGAAGGAAATTGTATGGCCACTTTCATAATCAACTTCAATGCATTTAATAACTTGCCTTAAAATAAAGAAAGCAAACATTGGCAGAATTACAGTCAGAAAATTCTAAAATAAAATTAGAAGACACAAAGCATCTCCTGGTAAATCATGTATTTATCACTCAAAAAACATATTAAAAGTATTAAAATTATTAAAAGTGATTTCAGAGACACATTAATGAGCCTAACCTAACAGGTGCATAAAACAGCTTCCATGAAACAACTCATGAACACACCTAAGGTACACACAAAACATTAAAACATTTAACTAGTCATATTTTGGGGGTTTAACTTATATACAGTAAGTCGTATACATTTTAATTGTACAGATTTTACTATGATAATTTTAGGGTTTTGTTAGATGTCCTTTATCACAGGAAGAAATTTCCCTTTTATTCCTAGTGTTCTGCGTGGCATTTAAAACTTAAATGCCTAGTAATTTTAGAAAATTTATTTTTCTGCATCTTGTGAAAAAAGTAATATGCTTTTTCCTTTGTTATGTTAATGTGGTGAATAACTGATACATTTTTGAGTGTTTAACCAATCTTAGATCCTGGAGTAGTACTTTTGACCTATTGCTGGATTCTAGTTTCTCACATATTTTTTAAGATTTTCAGTTTATATTTATGACTGAATATCGTTTGTAATTTCCCTTCCTTTTAAGATCTTTGTCAAATTTTAATATCAATTATGTAGTAGTTTTATTAGGCAAGTTATGAAGTTTTTTCTTCCTTCACTATATTCTGATAGAGTTTTTAAGATAGGTATTATTTCTTCACAAAATATTTGATAGAATTTACCAATGAGCCATTAATACCTTTTTTAAATTATGAATCCAACACACACACCCTGTTTTTTTTTTTTTTTTCTATATCTTGGTGAGTCCATCTCAGTGACTTGTGTCCTAAAAAAGATGTTTTTTTTTTTTTTTTCTTTTCCCATTTCATCTAATCTGTTGAATTACTTGGCCTTCAGATTTTGGTATTTGTGTGGTATATGGTGACCTCCCTTCTTTCATCCCTCATGCTGGAAACTTACTTTATTTTTTTGCTTGATCAATCTTGTTAAGTGTTCTTCAGTTTTATCAATCTTTTCAAAGCATCAGGTTTGTCCCTGCTGATTTTTCTCCACTATCAGTTTTTCTAGGTTATTTATTTCTACTTTCATTTTTATAGGATCCTTTTTTGACCACCTGGGTTTAATTTGCTTTTAATTTTGTAGCTTTTTAATTATAAGCTGCGATGATTATTTAGACTTCTCTTCTAATATTTGTTTCAAAATAATTCAATATAAAATGTTTTAATTTCCCTTGTTTTTCTTCCTTGACCTAAGTAATTCAGAAATTTGTTGTTTAATTTCAAAGTATTTGGGGATTCTCTAGCTGTTGCATTATTTGTGATATCTATTTTAATACTGTCATAATAAGAGATCAGCACATATGCTTTTTTAATGATTTTGATCCTATAAAGGTTATTAAGGTTTGATTTATTGATCAAAGTAATATATCATGGAACTATCAAGATGCAAGTTCCATGTTCACTTAAAAAAACTTGTATTCTGAAGTTATAATGTTCTAGAAATGCCAATTAGGTCCGTTTGATTGATAGAGTTGATTAACTCTTCCATATTATTACTTACATTTTTCTCGGTTTTTCTATCAATTACTAAAAGAGAGAGATTAAAAGCTCTGTTTGCCCATTTCTCTCCTCACTTCTGCCAGTTTTTATGTCACGATTTTTTGAAACACTGTAATTAGGTTCATTTAATATTGTTTTTGCTTCCTGTTTAATTGTACTTTTATGGTCATGAAACTTTTATTTTTATTTTTGGCTTACTGATTGTCTGGAAGTCTGCCTTTTTGAAGTGATGCTGCCACGCCAGTTTCTTTATGCTCACTGCTTTTTCGGTCTCTTGGTTTCTTTTCGTGAACATTCCACTAGTGTCTTTCTTGACATTTCAAGTGTGTTTATTTAAACAGCATATTGCTGTTAATTAATCAATTCCTGGATTAATTTTTGTTTGCAATAATAATTTCTTCTTTTTACATGCTGTGCTCAGGGTATTTTAGTTAATGTGCCAATGTGTATTGGTGTAAGGCTACCATCCTAGAAGATGTTTCCTTTTTGTACCATTTATTTTTTGTTCTGTTTCCATTTTCCTGACTCATTTTGGATGATTCCCATGTGTTTAGTATTCTTTATTTATTCTGTTATCTTTTAGTGATGCTTCTTTATGTGCATCTATGTGTCTTTGTGATGTCAGTATATTTCAAAAAACTTAATGCAATAAAATTTAATCCCACAATAAAAATAGAAAGACACACGAGTAAAGAAAGTAGACAAGTTCAATAAAATACATACATTTGTGGATTTATCATCACACAGGAACACATTCGTAACACATTTTTGGTTCATATTGTATATTTTTTCTCATGTGTATGGATCTTTATGATAAATGTTTTGAAATTGAAAAAAGAGTACGTTTATTATGAAAAGGCCTATCCCAATTTCCTATATGCAATTCCCTGCCTTGAGCACGCACTTACTTTTGACTTCTTCATTTACGTGTTTAAGCAGG
The DNA here is from genome assembly GCF_048565385.1 of Saimiri boliviensis. Taxonomy (NCBI): domain Eukaryota; kingdom Metazoa; phylum Chordata; class Mammalia; order Primates; family Cebidae; genus Saimiri; species Saimiri boliviensis. Next base: position 119,909,877 of record NC_133451.1, on the reverse strand, counting down.
CAAAGCTTAAAATTTCTATTTATTTTTCTAAATATTACTTTTAGTACCAATAGCTAGAAGTTAGGTAAAACTGCTTGTAAAATATAAATATGCTAACCACTGGCCCTGCGCAAGCTATGAATGTATACAGTGCTGCTCTTGGAGGTGAACGGAAGACTTCAGGCAATCTGCGGTTCCTGTGTCCTGTACGTCATTTGGCTGAGGTTTTTCACTAATACAAACCATAGACATTATACATATAAAATTGTACTCAATTCAAATCCACCTTAAAAGCAATTTTAAAGCAAAAAGCCACCTTTAACGAGAAGACTTCAGCTATGTTCTATACTAACAAAACAATACATCATTGGATTCCTGTAATTAGCACTCTTCCTTCAGGAATTTGCCCTAGGAATAATTTACTGGGCCAGAAACAGCTATACAAGAATTCATCTATTGTGCCCATTCAAACATTCCTGTATTTGCAAGGATAAAGTAAAAAACCCAATCCTTTTATTTCTCCTTCAAAAAAATCATATCGTAACTATGATTCAAAATGTTACTCTAAGATCAATTGTTTTGAATGTTATCTTTCAAAGTTGATTTACTTGAACAAAAACTGCTATATCATCGTTAGTGCTGTTCATTTTCTGATGTACAGTGAAATGTTTATCTACAATCTGAACTCAAACTCACATATTCATTTTGTTAAGACATCTCTCAGCAAGTATACTACAGTAAAACTGCAATTTATCAATTAAAAATAAGAAGATTCATTTGCTAATTTCAAGAAAATGACAGCAAACTGATGAAATGCACTCATAAAATGAAACTAGTGGCATCTATAACAAGGAAATGAATCTTTTGTCCTGCAATGATATGCAACATATTCATAAATATACTTCGATGCATCTGCACTGAAGTACTATTAGACAAGTGGCCTGCATACCAGACCATACATATTATTAAAATACCCCCATATATTTATCATTCTATTTGGCAGTTTCTATATTCATGAAAGATAATTTTCTATGGGAAAAATTTATATAATATCCATCTATTAATTCATATGTATATATAAAATAAAAAATGACTAGTATATGAGGTAATGTATAAACAATAAAATGAGCAAGATAGATAGTGTCCAAAGGCTGCTATCAGATTTGAATAATATTTTAGTCACTTACGTTTAATTTTCACCACTTCAAAGTACAAGGAGAGTTTGTGATCATACCATAATACGCCATAAAGACAAATAGTTGACATTCCCAGTGAGAAGCTTCAGCATCAAAATCAAATATACTGTCATCTTTGTTGACTGTATTTATTATGCATTATAATTTATAGAGATGACTCTAGGAATTCATGAGGGGGGGTCTTGCCTATTTTTGCTTATACTGAGTGGAAATGGTCTAATTTTGAATCTTCTCTGAAAGATCGCTTTCATAAGTGACGCATTTTAAATTTTTATTTTAGTTTTATTATCAGCTAAACTAACTTCCAATTCCTCCAGTGTTTCCACTTGACCATCAGCGGGACAAGTCATGGGCATGGTCTGCTAGCTTGTTCCCTGATGTCTGGAAAGGAAAGTTGAGAAGCTTGGAAATGGATCTTCTGTAGTCCATGTTCTAATATTTGGAGTCTTTGATCTGTACCTTATATTATTATTTATCATCAGCCTGCACTAAAGCAAATAATTAAATTGGAAAGAAGCCACTTCCTAATGAGTCTTCTTCAGCACTGAGCCATTTCCTCGGGGAAAGCCATTTCTCCGTAGGAGCAGTTCTGCACAACAAAGGTATTCAGCCTTCAAATGTACCAGTGGGTCCAGATAGTTGTACAAAGAGAACCCCTTGCTTCCTAGACTCATCACGTGTAAGTGGAAAAGGAGGGAGCTTTTTAGCAACGAAGCATATTGCAGACTTTGCAAAGGGCAGGATGAAAAACAAGGTGCTTCTTGTAGCAATCCGAGAGCATGGCTCACCCAGCAAAGGTGTTACACAGCTGAGGAGAGAACGTGCAAAATGAAAGCACTCTGCCTGCTACATGCCGAAAGGGCAGGCTTCCTCACTGGGGCTTTACCATTCCTATCAGTGCGTTATCTGCTAACACAACAGAAATTAAGGGCAGTGTTCACCATCTGAGACATTCTAGTGGAAGCAGTTAAGTTTCAGATAAAGCACGCAGTCATGTTGTCTGGATGAATCTAAGGACTAGTCTGTAAATATTGTTAGCTCAAAATTGTAAAGTAGTTCCAGCAATAAAGGGGTGTGTACCATTTTCAACATATTTGGCATACAACATATTCCTTAATCCCTCATGTGTGAGCTTTCCATGCATCTGGAGTGTTTGATTTCAAATAGCCTTGTTCAGAGAACTGTAAATGCCCATCTTCCTGATGGAAATGTCAGCTCCTTAAGAAAAGGTTAGTCGAAAAACAAAACCCATCTCGTGACTTTAGACAAAATGCGGAGGCCTGAATTTTCAGAAAAGTCCAGTCAGCACTTAGGTTTCCTGAACTGCTCTGTAAAACCCAGAGGAGTACTCGGGAAGAGGGTGAGTGTGAGGGCCATTGAACACAGCGTTTTTCCAATTACAGAAACACCTGCGCTGTGCGGCTTTACGCTGATCTGTTGTGAGCATTTTACAGAGTGTTTAATAGTCCTTCAAATTCCTCTTTCTGCAAAATCCAAAATGGGCTGGGGGTGTTGCTGGCAGGCTAGGGGCCATATGAGGAGTGTTGCTGGCAGGCTAGGGGCCATATGAGGCCTCTTGGTGGGAGTAATTGGATACTTGAGCCACAATGGAGATGCTTGGCCTGGTAGCGTCTCAAATGCCACCCATCGACAAACTAATTAACGGCCTCTGTGTATTGGCTTCCGGGGGGGAAAAAAAGATTGTTTTCTTTTACTTAGTGAGAAACCATTGTTGGAAAAAGCAATGACTCAGCTTTTCAGCAGTGAAACGATTTACGTGGGCAGGAAAGGCTGCAGCAGCCTTGTAAAAATCTTGCTGCAGATACATTATTTTCTCTTTCCTTATCCAACTGTGGTTCAGGTAGAGCCACACATTTTCAAACATCTTTTTGAACATCTATTGCTTGAAATAAACGTACTCTGCTGCCAGAGGACTTGAACAGTAATTACCTTCATTATGTCTGTTTATCCTTGGAAAAATGTGGGATCCGGATCTGGAATATGAGAGTTGCTGGTCCTTAAATACTCCTTTTCCGTGTGGTTGGCAAACACTGGAGATGAACGTGAAGGTGATCTGTATTTATGCCGTGGTTTCAAAAACCACACTTCTAAAGTGCAGTTCCAGCGTTTTTTAAACCCTGCCAACTGCATGTTGAAAATCTCCTTTGGAGTAAAACACAAATGAGGTAGCATAGTTTGCTTTTCTGAAGACAAAACTACATTTGCTCTCCTTTCCAGTATTATTGTTACGGTGATTCCAAACCTCAAAGTAAGAATGGCACATTAGTAGGGAAATGGCATGAAACGAATGTGACTGAGACCGTTTCGTTTATGTCACTAGGAAAAGGTGCACAGACTAAGACCTTCTTATATACTGTTGATGGAAGGCAAGCCTTCCAACCCTTCATGCCTTCGTGTTCTTAACTTTCTCATTAAAGAAATGAGTCCAGAAAAGTGGTGCCTTCTTATTCTAATTCTGACTGCTTAATTTGTCAGTGATATGGGTTAAATTAGAATATTTTTCTTCAGCAATGCTTAAATTCACTGAAAAATAGCTAAATTCAATCATCTATCCTCGAGGACTTTTAAAAATCACATAGCAGAAATAAATAAAGATATCCGTCATTATGGCAAAAAACTACAGTGTGAACTCCATGAAATGTAAAGTACGCTAACAGCAATAACAACAGCTGTACAAGAATCAATGTATGTGTACTCCCAAAGTTACTGAATATTACTTTTAAAATCCAACTAATAATAAGCCTTATTTTAGCCATTGGCTGTGCCATGAAAGTTGCCATGTATCTAAGAATAAAACAGCTTTTTGTACCTCATCTAGAACAAAAATGTGTGCCTGATATGTTAAGGAAGTGCTCTGAGGCTGAACCTTCACATCTCTGCAGGGATAATACCTGAGAAGGGATTATGGGACTTGGAGTTATTCCTGTCACACCCAACGCATCAGAGTGAAGGGGCTTTGGTAAAAAGCAGGATGCAAAATGCCCACTCCAGGAACTGTCTTGAAAGGCAGCTGCTGGAAGAGCAGTTAGAACCTTTAGACTAGTTTTGCCCAGAGGCTGCCTGAATGACTTGCCCTGGTCCTCAGAATGTGAAGGTGTCTGCCGTCATTCCTCACCCTTAGGGCTTGCCAGTTCCGGGCAGGCTTCACTGGCACCAGGGACCTCACTCTGAAAACAATTTACATAACACTCCCCCTTCCCAATACAACACCAACTGCTTCCTCTGTTCTTAGGGCATGCAAAACCACCGTGGTCTATGCATATACCTTGGACTGCAATTCTGTTTTTATATACATTCTCGAGGAAAACCGTTTGCTCAGAGATTCGCCTCTTTTATTTCACTGTGATGGTGTGAAGGTATTCTGAAGGTAAAATAGGTTCTCGGGTAGCTCCATTAGCCCTGACCAGCCATTCCAGTGAGTACATCAGAGTGCCAGTGCCTGTGCTGGCCTTTTAGCTGTGGCTGGGGGCTTCTAAAGTTTCTCGGATTACAGCCAAGTACCAACTTTAGAACTTAACTAAAGGGTCATAGATGATTGCTATAATGTTGTTCAATTCACTTCTAGAGAAAGTTAGATCTTTAAATGTTTGAGTGACTCTGGCACTTTGTATAAACTTTCAACTGTGTATTCTGTAAGAAAGTTTTGAAATCACCAATTTCTTTTCTTCCTTGGTCATTTTTCTCCCCACAACATAGAGGTGAAGTAGGAATTAAGAGCTGTACCTAAAACCAATGGGAATCATATCTGAAAGTGTATTTGTTGTATTAGAATTCCTTGAATTATACGCTCATTTAATTCGAAACAGCATTTTCTCTCTTGGTATCTTATTGTTTTACTTCCCCCTAAGCAATTAAAACTTCATTGGTTCTTAATTCACCTCAGCCTACAAAGAAATATATTAAGGTTAAATTTGCATTCTTTACAATGACTGTAATTCTATAGAGTGTCTTGTATAAAAGACTTATTTTAAATAATACTTGCTAGTGAGCTTTCCCTCATTTTTGTTCATTTCTAGATGGAATTAAATCTTTACTCAAAAGAGAAAAAAACCTGTTTGTCATACTTATATAGCAAAGTGAAGACTTTAAATATGTAGAAATGTAGTGTCTGTGTATCAATCCGTTTCCACACTCCTGATAGGGACATACCTGAGACTGAACAATTTACAAAGGAAAAAGGTTTCATGGAGAGCTCCCAGTTCCATGTGGCTGCAGAGACCTCACAATCATGGTGGAAGGCAAGGAGGAGCAAGTCACATCTTATCTGGACGGCAGCAGGCAAAGAGAGAGCGCTTGTGCTGAGGAACTCCCCTTTTTAAAAGCATCAGATCTTGTGAGACTTACTATGATAAAAACAGCACGTGGGAATTCAAGATGAGATTTGAGTGGGGACACAGACAAACCATTTCATTCTGCCTTTTAAACAAAAGCTAGGCCAGGCACAGTAGCTCACGCCTGTATTCCCAGCACTGTGGGAGGCCAAGGCGGGCAAATCACCTGAGGTCAGGAGTTCAAGACCAACCTGGTCAACTTGATGAAACCCTGTCTCTACTAAAAAATACGAAAATTAGACAGGTGTGGTGGCACACACCTGTAATCCCAGCTACTCGGGAGGCTGAGGCAGGAGACTCGCTTGAACCTGGGAGGCAGAGGTTGCAGTGAGCAGAGATCATGCTATTGCACTCCAGCACCTGGGTGCAGGCAGACCAAGACTTTGTCTCAAAAAAAGAATGAGAGAGAAGCTGCAATGTTTGTTTCTTGCTGGATATCTTATCAGTCAATGAGGTTCTGTTCTGGAAGCGACTGCAGATGGAAACAGTTCATGGCAACCCAAGGACAGTGGTGCATGAGTGCTCAGTTGGCGTTTGGGAAACGTTTGGTGTGCGGGCGCTCAGTAGGCGGTTGGGAAATGTCTGCTGATGGCAGTGACGAGCAGAAGGCGCTGCCGCTCTGTATGTTCAGAGCGATTTCTAATGACCCACAGGCCAAATTGTTACCGGTGAATTATGTGATAGCAGCACTCCCACCTCCAGGCAGGCCTTAAAACAAACACAGTCTATTAGCCTCCAGGCCAATCGCAGAAATTATTTAGTTTTCTTTTACAATGATTTAAAAATGTGGGTAAGCCTATCCTTTGAGAAATGAAACTCACTCTACAACACTAAAATACTGCATAATAGTATTTTCTTTTAAAGAGTACATTTAGCCATACAAACTGATTTGAAAACACAAACCTAGTCAGTAAATGCGCAGGAGCTGTTTGTTAGAGATTTACACGTGGAAAAGAAGCCCTTTAGTTTACAGGGATGTGGCATCAGCTATACCTGTTCGTTTGCTTCCAAGACAACTTGACATTCTTTCAGGTTTGGTCCAACCGGGTTAACCAAGTGGACTGGAAACACTGCTGACACACATGGAAAGCTTGCCGGTCGGGCCACTCTTATAAATGCCGTATAAAGTGGACTGGAGAAGCAGGGATTTTACAGGAAACATTTTGTGAGTTTCCAATTTTGAAGCTATTATCTCTGTACTGCGAGGAGTCACACAAAAATCTGAAACTGGGTGGCAGAAGAGAAGGAAGGGTGTTCATACGGAGTTTTGACTAGGTCCTAGGAGGACAGAGCTAGAAAAAGAAATTACTTTTTATATGCAATTTATTTAGCTGAAGCCCTGGGGTGATATGATAGGCTCATGATGAATAGATACTTTGGGACAACTCAGAGGTCCCTGATTTAAAATTCCTGGATACTATACTTAACCTTTAGAACTCTCCAAAAGCATACTGCATGCAAGTTTTCCCTTCAAAATTCCCATTTTGAAAATAAAATCTAGAATTACAGAGCAAATTATGGCCCAGTGCCTGTGTCTAAAACACATATATGTGGCCTTTGAAGAGCGGAGAGAGCTCGGAAAGGGCTGCTGACAGGAAGTGGAGGTGGTGAGCTGGGGCTGCGCTTGAAAATTCCTTTGACTTTCGAAGTGCCCTTTAACACTGAGGTGTGTTCAAGCGAACTGTTTCCTAATCAGTGCCCCGTAGTTCCTGCTCGCATATATTTATTTTCTAAATGCAAATTTCTATTGCAGAAGTCCTTTTTGACTTAGAACTTTGTTTTGCCAAATCAATGTTTGTTCTCTAAGAGGACAGATGTTAGGTGAGTTTGAGCACTTGTGAGGAAACTGCAGGACTTCACTTGTATGTGCTTTGAGCGAAGAAATGGCCCCTGACAAGGATCAGAGATACTGAGCAAGTGAGAGAAGCAAAATGAGCCTTTAGTCCACCCTCCTGCTTTCACAAGTGGGGAGATAGAGGTTTAGATATTTATTCCAACTCATTTAGCTTGGGAGTTCGTACAGGAGAATCTAAGCTCTCTTCACTCTGTTTAGTCCCTTTACTAGGAAATCTACTTACAGTTTAACCGGGTTGCTTTGTTGTTGTTTATCTGTAAAGAAAAATTATAATCAAACCATTATTGTTGACCTAGCCTAAAAGGTGGCATAATTTTCTTGACTTTTTTCTAAATCTTAAAGCATACATTATTAAGTGTCTGTAAATTATAGAAATCTCAATTCTCAATTATGCCACATTTTCCACTGTGCTGTGAGACTCCAAACTGGGGTCATAGAATTGGTGGTAAAATTTTATGTTCCAACAGCTTTTCATGTGTCAGCTGGGACGAATGAAATGTAAAATATTAAAAAAAAAAACAAACAAACAGAAAACAAGTGTCCATCCATGGATGAATGGATAAGCAAATGTAATATATACATAGGATGGATATTATCCAGCCTTAAAAAGGCAGGAAGTTCTGATGTACAACAACATGGATGAGCCTTGAAGACACTGTGCTGAGTGAAATAAGCCAGTTATAAAAAGGCAAAAGGCAAATACTGTGCTTACACTTTTTTTTTTTTTAAGACAGAGTCTTGCTCTGTCACCTAGGCTGGCGTGCAGTGGTGGAGGGATCTTGGCTTGCTGCAACCTCTGCCTCCCGGGCACAAGTGATTCTCCTGCCTCAGCTTACCCAGTAGCTGGGACTACAGGCATGTGCCACCAGCTAATTTTTGTGTTTTTAGTAGATACAGGGTTTCACCATGCTGGCCAGGCTGGTCTCAAGCTGCTGACCTCAAGTGATCCACCTGCTTTGGCCTCCTGAAGTGCTGGGATTATGGGCATGAGTCACTGCAACCAGCCTGTGTTTTCACTTTAATATGAGGTGCTAGAGTCGTCACATTCATCTCTAGAAAGTAGAACGGTGGTTGTAGCAGCTGTGGGGAGGGGGCACTGGGCAGTTGCTTAATGCGTGTAGAATTTTTGAATACCGAATTTTAGTTTCACAAAAAGAAAAGAGTTCTGGAGATTGGTTACCCAATGAGAATGTACTTAACACTACTGAAATGTACATGTAAAGATGGCTAAGATGGTAAACTTTAGGTTACGGGAGCTTTATCACAAGTGAAAAAGAAAACAAAAGACAAGCATAAAAATAGCAGAAGCAGCAGCAGCAACAACAACAAATAAACAAAATAACTCCAAGGGAAAAATCAAGTCTGTTTATGAGAAAGTGAAAGGACAAGTTTCTTTGATTTTTCTTGCTTTGATTTTTTTTAATTTAATTTAATTTAATTTAATTTTTTTATTGCATTTTAGGTTTTGGGGTACATGTGAAGAACACGCAAAATTGTTGCATAGGTACACACATGGCAGTGTGGTTTGCTGTCTTCCGTCCCCTCACCTGTATCTGTCATTTCTCCCCATGCTATCTCTTCCCACCTCCCCACCCCCCATCCCTCCCCCATTTCCCCCCAACGGACCCCAGTGTGTAGTGCTCCCCTCCCTGTGTCCATGTGTCCTCATTGTTCAACACCCGCCTATGAATGAGAATATACGGTGTTTGATTTTTAAAGAAGCAGTAGGAACAAAGCTGTCAGTCTGAAAAAAAAACAGAGAGGGAAAAACCAAAGCTGATGATAGTGATTATTTGTTTATTTATAATTAACGCAGAATTACAATTTCAATATGTGAAGAGTCAGCACAGCACACAGGATACAACCTGGAAGTTTGCTCAGACCGTGTGCGTCTCAGTCCCAGCTCAGCCATCTAATGGTTGTGTGACCTCAAACACGCTGTCTACAGAGTGCCTCCGGATCCTCACGTTAACACAGACGTAATCACACCACTTATCTGAGAAGGACGTTGCAAGGGTGCAGAAAGGTTAAGACGTTGAATGCACACAGAAGAACTTAAAATCTGACATCTAATGAACTCCATATAGTAATGTTACATTTAGACATCCAAAATAAAAATTAAAAAATAATTACTGGCTAATTTCTTTATAATACATAATCTATATTGTGTACTATTAGTAGAAATTATAATACTCAAAATAATGTTTTTATTTGGTTGCAGAAATATTTTACATTCTTCCAAGATGATTTTATTCCTACCTGTCATGTACAGTCTCTCTTAATATAAAACTTGAACAGAGAATTCCAAAGTTTTTGCATTTCTTTTTTAAATGACAATGCCGAATAACGTTTCACACTGAAAGAAAAATAAAGAAAGAAATATGGAATTCATATTTTTATCAGACATACTGTCTGAGGAAGAACAATTACATTTCTATTGTTAGGTACTGAATGCTGAAATCACAGTGATGATTGAATGATTCATTGCTTAGTTATGTTCACATATTTTTTTCTACTCTGGAATCTGCTATCAACCAGTGGTTTAGATTTGATACTGATGATACTGCACAAAAGAATCCATCAGGATGAATAGCAGTGACAAGGATAAGAATATCACATGATACATGTAAGATGCCTTCACTGTTTGCAACATATTTAGAACAATGCATTACAGATGTGTCTTCACCAGATACCAATTAGACATCCTATAATTGAGGGCAAGCCTGATGCTTTCTACCTGGAATAAGTGTCAGATCCCACGGGCTAAGGGCTCAGCCTCTCAAGACTGCCCCCAACTTCAGTTGCCAATCACAAGTCTGGACCTCCAGAATTTCTAACCAACCAACTAGCTAGTCTGTTCAATTAATTTGCTGGAGCAGCTCACAGAACCCAGGAAAATAATTTATGTACATTTACTAGCTCATTTGCAAAGGGCACATACGAACAGTCAGATGAGGAGATAGATGGGAGGAAGTCTGGAAGGGTCCTCAAACACAGGACCTTCTGTTCCTGTGGAATCGGGGGTGCAGCCCTCTCACATGTGGATATGTTTGCCCACCCAGCAGCTCTCTGAATCTGAGTTAAGAGATCTTAATGGAGACTTGATCATGTAGGCATGACTGATCATTAGCTCAGACTCCAGGTCCTCTTGCCTTTCCAGAGGATGGAGTCTTAAGACTGAAAGTTCCATCTTTCTGATAGTGGCTTGTTCTTTCTGGTGACCAGCCCCATTTAGGAGCAATAAGGGACATCTCATTAGAACAAAAGACAGTCCTATCATCCAGGAAATTCCAAGGGATTAGGAACTCCATGTCCTGAACCAGGGTCAAAGGCCAAATACAAGAACAAACATGCACCTAGCAGGCTTATCATTCAAGAAGTAACAGGGGTTTTAGAGTCCTGTGGCAGGAATTGAGGATGAAGATCAAAATATATGTTTCCTATTATAAATCACAATATCACAGCCTTTCTCCTCTTATTTCATAGTTTAACATTATTTTCAGATTGGATCACAATGGGAAGTGTGGATGCCGGAAGTGGGAGCACCTAAAATGTGTAACCCCTGCATTTGACAAGACTTTTATGACCATTTCCTGTGTCATTTTTCAAAGGACTTGAGTATTTATTCAGCTAGTATATGCATTCCTTTTAGCATTCCCAAGTAGAGAGAATGATAATGTCCTGCACATTGTGAACTAGATTATTGACTGGTGTTTCTCAGTACAGGTATTACATGGGTTTGAGGTGGGAAAATATCAGGTCTTAAAAGTTACTTGATCTTTTTCAGTTACTATGTATTCCAGTAGAAAGGATGAATAAAGACAGGAAGGAAAAGTGGGAGGAAGAAAAGAAAGACATGAAGAAAAGAAGGGAGGGAAGGAGAAAGAACTGAAGGATGGAAAGAGAAAAGAAAGGGAGGAAGGAGGAAGAAAGAAGAAAGGAAAGGAAGGAAATCTTTTAAAGCACATCTTATCTTTCAATATGAGACCAGTTAATTATTTTGAAACAAATATTTCAGATGTATTGCTCCATTTGCAGAAGTTTGGGAGCTATCTGGTAAGGAAATACAGCAACTCTTCACTCAAAAATGGAAAAGTGATAAAAATCAGTGTTATTCTTATATTCCCTTTGTACCCTTTGCATTGCTATAGTTAAGTGGTAACGTTTGAACACGTTAAGACATCTCTGTAAGTAACAGAGGCAGACGCTGCACTGAGGCTCTCTAAGGGCTGTGCCTGCGGGGTTTGGGGCAGGCACGGGGCGAGGAGCGCTGGCACGGTGCTGTCGCCTCCCTCCTCTGGGCGGTGGAGGCAATGGTAAGTAACACAGGGCTGCAGATATGCTTTGGATTCCCATCACATTCAATAGAATTTCTGAAAATTGTGAAACCTATTCATGCTCTTCTTAATCAGAATACTAGCAGGTAGCTGCAAACGTTCAATTTGTGGGAAGAGCGGATAATTTAGGTTCAAAGATTGGTATGCCAAAACCTGGGTGGTATTGGAGCGTCCAGGGTGCTGCAGGGGTCAGCTGAAGAACGCATGCAGGCCCAGGGCCCCCAGCTCCCTGCAGATCAGCGTGTGCAGCCTCTGCTCGGGTACACACGCTGGGGGGCTGGGTGCCTGGGGAAGATAACAGAATTTGCAGAAGGACCTCGGGTGGAATGCTCTTACTCACATTGTCACAGGCAAACCACTGAAGCTGATCAGTGTGAAGCATTGAGAGACCCCCCCTTTACCTCCCACCCAGAGCTGGGTCTTCCTTTCATCTGTTATTCCCTGTATTCTGAGTGAGTAAATCTGTCTTCTCAAGGTTGCTTGACGCATCTCTTCCTGCTCATTACATTCACAATTAATTCTAGTCTTGAACATGTGGAAGGTGTGCGCTCAGCCTGGCCATCTGGGAGGTCCTAACTAGCATTTGGGTGGCTGCATTTTTTCACATGCTGCCTAAGCAGCAGCGGTGGGGTGGCGGAGGACAGCGGGGTGATAGGTAAAGCAAACTGCAAAGCCCAAACCTCAATTTACACGGCGTATTCTGGAGCACGAGATCCAAGCCTGGGGACCTGTCTGCATTGATATTTCTGTGAAATGAAACACCACTCTCGTACATCTTCTTATCATGGATCGTCACATTCCTCCAAGGACGAGCAAACTATCCTTCCTTTACACATAAGCCCCAGTGCATCCCGGTGAAACCTGCCGAACAATCTGGGAATGAGAAAGCTCTTGACGTCTTCATGCCAATGGTGGGTGAGTATCTTGGGGAAAACATCCCTAAGGTTGAGTGATGCATAACCATGTACCCAATCACTCCAAGCGAATGCAGATGATATTGCAAAAGGAACTGTACGTGTAAAAATCATTAGGCCAGAGCTTTTCATATACACTTGCTTTCTAAGCTCTTAGAAATAAAAATATATCACAAGTCTAAAATAATACCACAATAAAGAGTATTTCAATGCATGTATTTCAATGAAAATAATAGTGGGAAAAAAATCATTTCAGAAGGTTGCAATTTCTATAAAGATCAGATGGAATATTAAGATAGATTTCAAAGCAAAAATAACCAAAATTAATAGAGAACTTGATCACAAATAAACAGATCGGTGAAAACAGAACCAAAATCCTAGAAAGAAGAATCTGTGTTGCATGCACATGGCATTTCCATTTAAAGGTAGGAGGAAGACATGCAAACATTGCTGCCGAAAGAGTTTGTCAGGTAATGGGGTGAAGAAGTACTGGCCTGTGCCATCGCAGACACCAACAGAAAAATTAAACAGGAAAAGTAAGATCTAAAATGATAGAGTAGCCAGTATTCATTTGAAATGGATGTGTGTCTGTGTCTGTACGCATGTATGTTACCAGTGGGTGGGATATAACGGCTTTGAAAAATATAAAACTGAAGGAAAAAATCAAAATGAAACAGATGAAAATATGTAACCATAGAAAAAGTCTTATTAGTCAAAACAGCATTAACAAAATTAATGAGAAACTCATTCATGTAATACCTTTAACATTTTCCGGGCTCAGAGGGCCCAAAACCAACTCATGATTTTACTACATCAGGCAATATTTTACTTTACCTTATTTTATATAGTGTTTTATTTTATTTGGACAAATACTCACAGGGTAATGCTATGCATCAGGCATTGTTTAAAACAGTTTATTAACTTGCTCGCCCTGTTTGAAGATTAAAGTACCGAGAAAGATGGTAATATGTCTAGTTTTCTCTTTACGTGGGCATGGTCCCCTAAAAGTAGAATAAAATGTTTAGGTGTTGTAACCTGAAAAAAGGAAGGGAATATAAATAAAAATAGCTCCATTTTCTTTATGCTTCATGAATAACACCTATATATCATGACCAAAGAAAATTCTATTTTTTAAAAAATCATTTGAACAAAATACACAAACAGTTGTATATAGACAAAGCATTGGTTCAGGAATCTCTTTAATCTAAGACATGTAGATATTTGAAATAAAATGTATTACCAAATGATTTAGGATATACTAGATGTCCATAATTTTCAAAATACTCTGCTTTTGAATAACTTACATTTAGCATAACTATAATGTTACCCAAAATTTTATATGCAAATTATATACAATAGCTGAGACACAACCACTCCTCTATTATTACATGTTAATGACATCACCGTCACAGATGACTTTCACATATTTGAACTTAGTACATGATTCTGAAATGCATCATATTTTAAGGTAAAATTTTACTGACACATGAAATCTAAAAATCCTTGCAACTCATAAGAATACAGCTGAAAAAATTGTCATATTCTATTCTAAACACAACCGTTTCTTCCTCACCCAGGTCAAGAAATCAAACCTTACCTGCAACCCCAAAGCTTTCCTTATTTCTCCTCATCTCTCTTCTCCCCACAGATAACTACGAAGGCAGACTTGTTTTACTTGTCTTCAGTTTTCTCTAGGTAGACTCATACAGTACGTATTTTTCGCCTTCCTTTGTTTCTTCCTCTTTCCTTCTTTTCTTTTTTCTTTTATTTCCGGCTCTTCTGGTTGTCTTCTTTTGCCCACTATCATGTTTGTGAGATGTATTTCTGTTACTGCATGTGGCGGAAGCTTACTCATTATCATTGCTGAATGATATAATGTTGCGTAAATATAAAACAGTGTTCAATGCTAATTAAGAGACAGTACATTGTTTCCAATTGGGACAGTTTTATATAATGTTTCAAATTTAAAACAATGCCGTGACTGTCCTTTGTGCCAGGTATACGTATTTCTATTTGACAGACATTTGGAGTGAAATTCCAAGGTCATAGGATATGCATGTTTTTACTTTCATTTTCTAAAGTGGACTTATAAATTTATGCTCACACCCTGAATTCATGTTTTTACCAACGCTTGGTTTTTAACATTTTTTAATTACAATAATTTTGATATCTGTATGGAAGTACTCATTTGGCTTTAATTTGCATTTCTGTAATTACTAATGAACTTGACCACTTTTCATGTTTATTGCCCTTTTAAGTATCTTCACTGGGAAGGACTTAATGTAAATCTATTCACAGATTTACATCAGTTTTTCAGCGTTCTTTTTATATTTGAATATAAATTGTAAGTTACAGTCAAATTTATTTACTCATTTCTATGGAAGTTATTTTACTTTTGAATACAAGCTCTTTGTAAATTCTATGTATTGAGTTGTCTTGTCATGTCCATAGCTGGCCTTTCTCAGTTCTCTTTGCTTTCAGGTTTATAAATAATGACACTTAAAAAAATGATATTGCTATTAATGGCTATGTTATGATTTTCTTTCTTCAAGAGGATTTTCAACAAACAGGGTGCTTTTAATATTCAAAGTCTCTTGAGTATAATGAAGCCCAAATTACAAAACTTTATTCATGGTTAACACATATATTTTGAATAAGAAAAGTTTTCCTACCTGAAGTTACGAAGATTTTTTTTATATTTGTTTTTATAAATGTTTTATTATAAAATAATTAAATCTACATTCAGTTTGGACTTGATTCTTCTACACGTTATGAAGTAGGAGTTTTTCCATTTTTAATAGGGGTATCCGATTGATATAAACCCGTTTATTGAAATGCTCTTCCTATTTCCACTGCTCTGCAATTTCGCTTTTACCGTAAGTCAAGTGTCCACTGACGTACAGTTCAATTTCCAGATTGTCTGTTCCAGGTCATTGGCCTGTTTGTCTCTCCAAGCTATTTTTGAGGCAGCCTTATAAGAAGTCTTGGTATAAGAGAGTAAGTCCTTTTCCTCTGTTCTTGCACTGATTTTCTAAAGACTTTAGAGTTAGTTTTACTTCTACTTCTACTAGAAATCCTGTGGATTTTGAATGAGATTTTATCAAATCATAAAAGGCATCTGGGAGACTTGACAGCTGGTCCCCAGGATCTAATGACAGTGACATTACGTGTGTGAGGTGGGGTGCTGCCAGGTCTGAGAAGCATTAATTGCTGGGCTGCGTCCTTATTGCTTGTAAAGCGGATGCAACATTCAGAAAGATACACATACCACTACCTGCGGCTTTAATGTTGAATATTTTCAGCATATGAAACCTTCCTTTTAGCCAGCCACCATGGCTCATGTCTGTAATCCCAACACTTTGGGAGGCCAAAGTAGGTCGATCAGTTGAGCCCAGGAATTTGAGACCAGCCTGTGTAGCATGGTGAAATGTCATGTTTACAAAAAATACAAAATTTTGCCAGGTGTGGTGGTGCATGCGTGTGTCCCAGCTGCCTGTGAGGCTAAGGCAGGAGAACTGCTTGAGCGCAGGAGGTCAAGGCTGCAACAAAACATAAATAAAAAATAAAACTGAGGGCTGGGTGTGGGAGCTCATGCCTGTAATCTCAGCAATTTGGGAGGCTGAGGAGGGCAGATAACCTGAGGTTAGGAGTTTGAGACCAGCCTGGCCAATATGGTGAAACTCCATCTCTACTAAAAATACAAAAAATTAGACCGACATGGTGGCAGGCACCTATAATCCCAGTTACTCGGGAGGCTGAGGAAGTGGAATTGCTTGAACCCAGGAGACAGAGGTTGCAGTGAGCCGAGATCAAGCCATTGCACTCCAGCCTGGGCAATAAGAGTGAAATATCGTCTCATAAATAAATAAATAAATGTGAGCCAAGATCATGCGACTGCACTCCACCCCAGAAGGTAGAATAAGCCTGTCTTCTTATTAAAAATCACAACAACAAAAACAAACAAACAGAAGCTACAAAAACAAGATATTAAACCCTTTTTGCTCTGGAGCCACTCACTCTCATCAAGGGCACACCATCATTGGGCAGTGGTGGAGTGCTGTTGGCAGGTAGGCACAGGTGGCTCAGAAAATATTCCAGGGTCTCATAAATCTAATTATATTGCACAAGATGCTGAATATAATGTGAAATATATAAAAGGCAATCATTGAATTAGTGAAAATACAATGAACTGTATCAATGGAAGAGTTTTTCTGGTCATAAAGAAAGAAGTAATCTTTGAAAATTACCTAGATTAGGGATTGCAGTAAGGTAAAAACAAGTATGGGACGCATCTGAAACTTAAATAAAAATGAAATAATATAGTATTTTAAGAGTTAATATTTGTCATCAGAACATTCTAATATTAAATCTGAAATTTGCAAAGTCATCTTAAGGAAAGGGAATAGCTCCTAGACCAGGAAAACATCACTTTCATCTGCTACTTGATGAAAAACCAGTTGCCTTCTTCAAGGGAAGTGAAATTTCCGCACAAGCACAAGGTGCTGGTGCTGCTTTTGACACAGGGCGATCCCTGACCATCAGCTAGCCAGGGTGGCTGCTTTATGTGGCTAGTGACTGTTTGTAGCACCCTGGAATTCTCAAGGTCTTTACTGAATGTTTCCGCCGCCTCTTTGCACTGAGAGCCTAATGTATGCAGCGAATACTGCTAGTCTGCACACAACTCAGAAAGAGCATGTTACTTTCATTCTTTCTGGGCAGTACCAGGCCACTGCTTTTCCATACTCATTAGGGTACTATTCTGAATGCACCTCTTTGTCATATCTTCTCATTCACTGAGGCATTTAACCTCCTGTGTCCTATTCTAGCTGGTAGACACAGCCACACAGATAACTCATCTACTATTACTGCCCCTGTTATTTGGCCTCCTGAACTTTAATGCTCTCGGAACATTTTACTTTTGCCACTGACTCTTTGACTGCTGTATTTTTCTCCAACTCATCAGCTATTTTGTGTCTTCAATTCCTTATTTAGCAAATTTATACTTTATTACATTAATTCAGTCAGTATACTCAAACTTTTTTACCTGATTGTTCTGGAAAACTGGACTCAAACTGCTTCATACCTGAATTAACCCTTTGCTCCCAACTACTTTAATTCTTTCTACTTCCTCTCTAAAACAGAACGATGTGGAGAAATTTCAAAATGATACAGGGCAATGTCATGGCAAATTTACAATACTCACATCAAACACATTGCTCCAGTTTGACAGATTTTCATATTTCTCTAGTGTTTTCCTTCCTTTATCTCTAGTAGCAATGTCCCAACTTTTTCAAACTCTTAAAAATTTTTATGCCATCAGAAGCCTCCTCACTGTTAGTATCCTGGTCGGATTTATGATTGTGCAGATTTAAAAGGCCACAAAACAGGAAATGGGGTTTTCCTTACAGTAGGGATGTCAAAAGCTGCAGGAGAATATTTTTTTCCATCGTTAACAATGAGAGAATACTAGATAATACTCAAATTAGAACTTTTTGTTGAACATATTAGATAGCAAAATTCACAAGATAACCAGTTGAGCTACATCCTGAAGAGCGACAAGCTTATTTAAGAAGAGATGGAAAATGCAAGTTGTTTTACATTTGGCAGACTATGGGAGGAACTGGCAACTGCCATTGAAGCAGATTTTTTAAAAAGCTTAAATTATCATAAATTCTCAAAGAACTGAGCAGAAGACATATTTGAAGAGACTAGACTTTCTTGTCAGGAATTATGCATGCTGGAAGATTACAGTGATATCTGTAAAGTATTGACAGAAAAACAAATATAAATCCAGAACTCCTCACCCACTGAAAGGGCCTTTCAAAAATGAAAGTGAAATAACCCTTTTTTTTTTTTTTTTTTTTTTCACAGAGGCTTAAAGAACTCACTACCAGCAGCCCTGAATGCAAGAATTTTAAAGGACAGGCCTGGTGCAATGGCTCACACCTGTAACCCCAGAACTTTGGGAGCCTGAGGTGGGCGGACCTTTACTCCAAAGGCTGAGACAGGAGAATCACTTGAACCCAGGAGGCAGAGGTTGCAGTGAGCTGAGATTGTGCCATTGCACTCCAGCCTAGGTGACTGAGTGAGACTCTGTCTCAAAAAGAAAAAGAAAAAGAATTTTAAAGGGCATTCTTGAAAGAATATGATATGTGATAAAAATTTAGATTAACACAAACAAATAACACAAGAAATAGAAAAATTGGGAGTAAATGTAAAAAGATAATTCATAATAACAGAAAGAAAAACAAGATTTTGGAAATATATAACAGGTAGAAATAAAATATATGACAAAAAGACCATAGAGAATGACAATGACTGGAAACGGAAATATATTGCTGTAATATTCTTATACTACATATAAAGTAGTATAATGTTTGCTGAAGGTACACTGTGATAAGTCAAGGTACATGTTATGAACACTAACGCAACAACTGAAGTAAAACTAATAAGCAGCCAGTAGGATAAAATGGAGGCTGAAAATGCTCAATTCCAAAGAAAGACAGAGAAGCGGGAAATGGAAATGAAGGGCACATGAAGCAGGTGGGAAAGAACGAAATGGTAGATTATTGATAGCCAATAACGTCAATAATTACATTAAGTATAAATGATCTAAACACAACAATTTACTGTCAGTATTTTCAGACTGGATTAAAGTACACATACTGCTTATGAGAAACTGATTTTAATATAAAGACATGTAGACATGAAAACTAAAGGTTGGAAAAAATAATATAAGCTTTAATCATAAAAAATTGTAATAGTTATATTTATGTAAAACAAAGTAACCTTAGAGAAAATATACTTTTCAAGAAAAAAGATGGGAATTATATAACTAGAAAGGGGTCAGTTCATCAAGAAGATTTAATAACCTTAGGAATCTGCTGACTTAATTACAGAGCTTCAAAAATACGGTTCTTAAAAACCTAAGAGAAATGAGTGGAGAAATAGTCAAATCCACAACTATCATTAGATACATCAACAGTACTCTCTTGGATATTGATAGAACAGGTAGGAAAAAATAACAAACAAAGAGAAGATGAGAACTGCCCTGTGGACCAATGCAACCAAGAGCAGAATAAACAAACATTCTTTTTAAAAAATGTTAACTTTTTTTTAAGTTCTGGGATACATGTGCAGTTTTGTTACATACGCAAACATTTGCAGTGATGATTTGCTGTATCTATCAACCCGTCACCTAGATGTTTAAGCCCAGCATGCATTAGCTCTTTACCCTAATGCTCTCCCTCCTCACTGCCCTCCCCAACAGGCCTCATGTGTGTTCCCCTCCCTATGTCCATGTATTTTCATAATCAAGGAGACAGGGAGGTCAGGGCCGCCATGAGCCGAGATCATGCCACTGCACTCCTGATCTTGAATCCTGAGACTTTGCTGAAGTTACTTAGCAGATTACGAAGCTTTTGAACGGAATCCATGGATTTTCTAGATATAGGATCATGTCATCTGAAACCAAAGACAATTTGACTTCCTCTCTTCCTATTTGAATATCCTTTATTTCTTTCTCTTGCCTGATTGCCCTGGTCGGAACTTCCAATACTATGTTGAGCAAGAGCTGTGAAAAATGACAGCCTTGTCTTGTGATGCTTTTCGAGGGGAATGCTTCCAAGCTTTTGCCCATTCATTATGATGTTGGCTGTGGATTATAAGTGGCTCTTATTATTTTGAGTTATGTTCTGTCAGTGCCTAGTTTATTGAGAATTTTTAACATGAAGGGATGTTGAATCTTATTTAAAGGCCTTTCCTGCCTCCATTGAGTTAAACATATGGTTTTTGTCTTTAGTTCTGTTTATGTGATGAATTGAATTTACTAATTTGTGTGTGTTGAACCAGCCTTGCCTCCTGGGGATGGAGCCAACTCGATGGTGGTCTATGAGCTTTTTGATGTGCTGCTGATTCAGTTTGCCAGTGTTTTATTGAGGATTTTAGTATTGATGTTCATCAGAGATATTGGACGGAAATTGTTTTGTTTTGTTTGTATCTCTGCTAGCTTTCCAATTGTTTGGAATCGTTTCAGAAGAAATGTTTCCAGCCCCTCTTTGTACTTCAGGCAGAATTCAGCTATAAAAACATTTGAACCCTGGCTTTTTATTTTTTATTTTTTTGGTTGGTAGGTTATTATTACTGCCTCAATTTTAGAACTTGTTGTTGGTCTATTCAGGGATTCAACTCCTTCCCAGTTCAGTCTTGAGAGGGTGTACGTTTCCAGGAAATTATCCATTTCTTCAAGATTTTCCAGTTTATTTGCATAGAGATGTTTATAGTATTTTCTGATAGTTGTTTGTATTTCTGAAGGGTCAGTGGTTGTATCCCCGTTATCATTTCTGGTTGTGTTTACTTGAATCTTTCATCTTTACTTCTTTATTAGTCTAGCTAATGGTCTATTTTATCGATTTTTTTCAAATAATCAGCTGCTGGATTTGTTGGTTTTTTGAAGGGTTTTTCATGTCTCTGTCTCTCTTTAGTTCTGCTCTGAGCTTGGTTATTTTTCATCTTTTGCTAGCTTTGGGGTTTGTTTGCTCTTGGTTCTCTAGTTCTTTTAGTTGTAATGTTAGGGTGATGAGTTGAAATCTTTCTAGTTTTTTTTTTTCTTTGAGATAGAGTCTCACTCTGTTAACCAGGCTGGAGTGCAATGGCACAATATTGGCTCACTGCAACCTCCACCTCCTGGGTTCAAGTGATTCTCCTGCCTCAGCCTCTTCCCAAGTAGCTGGGACTACAGGCACATGCCACTATGGCCCGCTAAGTTTTTTTATTTTTAGTAGAGATGGGTTTGATCTTGTTAGTCAGGATGGTCTCAATCTCCCAACTTCATGATCCACCCAACTTGGCCTCCCAAAGTACTGGGATTACAGGCATGAGCCCCACCCCCAGCCAGAGATCTTTCTAGTTTTGATGTAGGCATTTAGTGCTATTAATTTCCCTCTTATCATTGCTTTAGCTTCATCCCAGAGATTCTGGTACGTTGTGTCTTTGTTCTCATTGATTTCAAAGAACTTCTTGATTTCTGCCTTAATTCCATCGTTTACTCAGAAGTCATTCAGGAGCAGCATTTAGTTTCCATGTAGTTGTGCAGTTTTGAGTGAGTTTCTTAATCTTGAAGTCTAATGTATCATATGGTGGTCTGAGAGACTGTTTGTTATGATTTCCATTCTTTTGCATTTGCTAAGGAGTGTTTTTCTTCCAATTGTGTAATCAGTTTTAGAGTAAGAGAATGCATGGTCTTTTAAAGCACACATAGAAAATTCTCCAAACTAGAACACACATATATGGTTTTACAAATTAAATTTTAATACAATTAAAATAATTAAATATCATACAAAGTATGATTTCAAACCAAATGGAACTAAAAATAGAAATCAGTAGCAGAGAAGAATACAGCAAACATTTGAAATTAGTTCATTTTAAATAATTTGCTGATAAAAAGAAATCAGAAAGAAAATTTGAAAATGTTTTTAATTGAATGTAACATAAGCATATCAAACTTTGTGGGCCTCACCTAAATAAAGCGTTACTTGGTAATTTTAGCATGAAATATGCATATTAATAAAGAAGAAAGGGCTCAAACTAATGATCTAACATTCATGCTATGAAATTTGAAAGGCAAGATCAAATTAAACTGAAAAAGCAGCAATAATAAAACAATCATAATAAGGGAAGACATCAATAAAACTTTAAAATAGGAAAAGAGTATAACAAAAGAGAACATCAACAAATTCAAAACCTAGTTCTTTGAAAAGATCAAGATAATTATAAACCTTCAGCTAGATTGACTGAGAATAAAAGAGAGAAGTCACACATTGCTTACAACAGAAATGAGAGAGACTGTATTTGAAAGTAACATGGAAATATTAGGAAAACAACTGTATGCTACAAAATTTGATAACTTAGATGAAAATAAGTTTTTTTAAAGCTAATATACAAACAACCAAAGCTTACTTTAAAAATAATAGATAACTTAAATAACCATAAACCCATTGAAACAATTAAATTCTTAGTTCAAAACCTCTCCACACATTAAATTCTGGGCCTAAACTTTTCTGGAAAGTTCTGAAATAAATAATATTTTACACAATCTCTTTCAGAAAATAAGAGATATGGAACTCTCTCCAAGTTATTTTAAAAGGCCGTATCAATCTTATACAAAATCAGAAAAAGACATTACAAAAAGGGAAAACTACAGACCAGTATCTCTAGTGAGCATAGAAAGAAAAATCCTTCAGAAATTTTAGCAAATCAAATCCAGCAATATATAGAAATTGTAGTACAGCATGATCAAGTAAGGTTTACTCATGAACTAAAGTTTATTGAACATTCAATAACCAATAATGTAACCTGCCATATCAATACACATATCAGTACATGGTCTTGAGATTATTTCATTAGATAACAAAGCATTGAATAAAATTGAACATCTACTTATGATAAAATATCTGTTATGATAAAATTAATGACAAACATCTATTTATGGTAAGACATCTGTATATGATAAGAGCAGAAGGGAGTGGCGAGAAGCTCTGTATTATTAACTCAAGAATGAAGCTTTATTCCCCTAAGGGCAGGAGCAATGAAAGAATGTCTCCTTTCACCACTTCTGTTACATTGTAGCGAAAATTTTAGACAAAGTAATAAGATCAGATATGGAACTTTCAATTTCTTTGCAGAAGATGAGAAACTGACTGGCAGCCTTCTCATTCCTCCCTTTTCCTGTTCTACCATAATGGAAGGAGGCACAGAGTTTGCCTTATTTATTTCTGCATCGCCAACATCAAATACAGCACTTAACACAAATGTGGGCGTAACTGAATGAAAAACAAACAAATACATAGCCAATTTCTCTTTTGTTCCCTTGGTTAAATGCTGAACGAAAATACCTATTTAACTTAAAGCATGTTGCTGATTCTTGCAACTCATCTTACTGATTTACCTGACTTTGTTCCTATCTTCTTCCCTTTATTTTCTTCCTAACATCTGAAACTTGATTTTTAAAGTGATATGTACTTGTATGCATTGTTGACCATTACAAAACCAGTTTACTGGATAAAGTTATTCACGTTCAGTTTTGCAATACGAATACAATTTTATCTGTAGGTATCAGAGTTTTAGAAAACCTAAATAATTGATGTTACATTTTGTGACTCTGCTCACCATAAATTATGAGCCCTTCTGTATTAGTCCATTCTCAAACTGCTGTAAAGAACGACATGAGACTGGGTAATTTATGAAGAGAAGAGGTTTAACTGACTCCATTCCACAGGCTGTACAGAAGCATGGCTGGAAGGCCTCAGGAAAGTTACAATCATGGCGGGAGAGGGAGCAAGCACCTCTTACCATGGAGAAGCCAGAGAGAGAGAGAGGTGGAGGGGGAGGTGCCACTCACTTTTAAGCTATCTGATCTCAAGAGAACTTACTCTCACCAGAAAGAACAGCAAGGGGGTCATCTGTCCCCTTGACCCAATCACCTTCCTCCAGGCTGCTCCCCTAACACAAGGGGTTTACAACTTGACGTGAGATTTGGGTGGGGACATACAACCAAACCATGTCACCACTGGTCATGACAACTATTATCTCATTAAACTGTCATATATTCTTGATAGAGTCATATCATAGACAATAAAGGGGCAATGATTGTTTAGAAAACTATTAGTAAAACTTGAAAATATTTACTTGAAGATAATAATTCAGAAGCATTAGGTATCACTACACTGCTTTACTTTCTGTGTTATTATTAAATGACTCAATATTTTAGCAGTTTTCAATGTGTAATCCATACATAATTTAACTAGAAGACATATAGGAACTAAAGATGAAAGTCATATTTTCTTCCCCACATATCACATGGCAAGTCTTGTTTAATTATTTTAATACTTTTTAGTTATCTTGGGATACTATGGTTTAGGAGATATCACTGTAATATCGAAAGTCTAAACTCCTGGATTCTAGTTTAACTTCATTACTTATTTCCTAGAGGTCAGAAATTTTTCTTTCTATATTTTACATTTTCCACAGCATCTATTGCTAACAACAGTAACTCCTAACCTTGACTATTGCTTTGTGTTTTCAAAAAGCATTTTACATCACAATGCTTTGTGAGAGAATCTCTTGTTATCTAAGTATTAGCAAGAAAGTAACAATATCACCCTACAATAGATTGGTCCAATATCAACATATTAGGTAAATGGACCCAGTATGATTTGGAACTTTAGTAAACTCCTTCCAATTTCTACTGAATTCAGAAAGCAATAGATATCTATGACACAAAATGAGAAACTCACTGAGTAAATTATAACAAGTGAGAAGGAGCTACAAATATTTTCTGAGCCGCTGCTTTGTACTTTACATGTAGTCACTGTTTAGTACTCAACCCATAATCCCACCTCCATTGTCCTTCCCACCTTCAGGTTTAAACATCTGGAGCTTAAGCTTATATAAATGATACCATGCCACTGGGTTTTATGACCAAGCTGTTCCAGTTAGACTCAGCTTCTAGGAATTATGAATTGGGTCTCAGAGAGCCTGAGTCTGTTAGAATCAGTATGCAAAGACGTGGAAACAGGCCGAGTCACACTCAAGGGACAGTGGCTAGAGTTAAGATCCATTAACTCTGTACATGTCCCAGGAGCTGCTTGGTGTATTATCACTCAATACTTTCAAACAGTTAGTGAATCACTTGAGATATGTATATTTATAATAACACCTCAACTCTCAACCCCCTCAACTGGCCCACAGGTGTGACTTGAGAAACATCAAACAGCTTCCTGTATGTTAAACCATAAAATTCTTGTAAATTAGACATTATTAATATTTGTCTGATGAAGAAAACAAGCTTAGAGAGGTTAAGTGCGTAGCCAAAAGTTCCACAACTAAGAAAAGGCACTGCCAAGATACAAGATAAAATAATAATAGTATTGGAAACCATTATTTTTCACAAGAAATGAGCATTGATAATGCTATACATTGATAATAATGCTTTTTAAAGAAATTTGACTTCTGGCTGGGCACCATGGCTCATGCCTGTATTTCTACCAATTTGGGAGGCCAAGACAGGTAGATCATTTGAGCTCAGGAGTTCAAGACCAGTCTGGGCAACATGGTGAAACCCTGTCTCTACAAAAAGTAGAAAAATTAGCAGGGTACGGTGGCACATGCCTATCGCCCCACCACCCTCTTGAGAGGCTGAAGTTAGAGGATTGCTTGAACCCCTGGGGACTGAAGCTGCAGTGAGCAGTAATAATAAAAATTTGACTTCCGTAAGAGAGAAGGGAAGACATAATTCACTTTTAGCTCAGAAAATGTATACGAATTGCAAGTGAACAGCTAAGATTTCCTTCCATTTCCTTTTTGAAGGTATGATAGCTGCAACTGGCTGCCATTTGTATACGCTCCCCGTCTCCCCATGGTCCCCGTCTCCAAGGGCAGACTTGAACTAGAGGAGCACTTACCCAGCTCAAAGTGAATCAAACTGTTTTCTGCCATGGCGAAGTTAAGAAACCTACACTAGTAAAATTTTGAAGTACAGAACATCTAAGTAGGACTTTTTTTTAAATCAGCCTTTGGAAGCCACTTCCTATAGAGATTTACATAACTATGGTTTATTGCTAATTTAATTATGCTTCTGCAGTGGATTATGCTTTAATTTTAGAATTCTCTGGGATTGGTTACAATTTTATAACCACCTTAAGCCTTTCTCAAAGGTATAATTTTTATAAAGCAATCAAGTGCAAACATTAGGTAAGGTCAGAGGTCATTCATCTCTCCCCACTGCAAGCAGCATTTTTACAGAGTTCCCAGAGCTCTAACGGAGTGCATGAAACCATTTCCTTTTACTGCTGAAACTGCTACTGTCAGACTATTCATTAATTATGCCAATTACATTTTGAATGGTACTAGAATGTGCAAAGGGTAAAATATGAATCGGTATATAATTTCAGTACTTTATTTTGTCCAGAACTTTATATCTCTTTAGGGTTATTTCTGCTACAAAACAAAGTATCTGTAAAAATTATCTGTAATTTTTTTCCTAGCCACATATATTGAACACATCAGAGCTGAGCCCATGCAGTGCTTAATAGAATCATTTATGTTAAAAACATGTGGTAGTAACTGGAGTTTAAATAACAACACAAATAGGCTTTACGATAAGGTAAATCATATGTAAAATAAGGTCATGTTTAGTGTACATATTGAATTTGATGTAGAATTAAATAAATGCCCCCATACCCAATATCCAGCTTTTAAATTAGAGCATTACAATGGCTTGGAGCCCCTCGTGCCACTACCGCGTCGTATTCTTCTGCAGCGACCTAGAAATAACCACATCCTGGCCCTGAATTGTGTACGCATTGGTCAAAAGAGAGAATTACAACACATTTAGTTTAAATACTTAACTGGCTTTTATGTGCCATTCTAGAATCAGGCAACACCTCATTCTATAGAATGAGTGTTCTGATAAGCTGAGCAAGGAGTTTGGCTTTACAAAGAGACAAGGGCTGACAAAAGCAGAAACATAAAACAAAATGTGGATTGCTCACTTCAAGGTCACCTTCGTGATAAAGGTTCAAGCTAAGGGGACTTCCTCATCCTTCTGGCTGAAACTGACCTGTCTCATATTCTCTCTCTCACTCCTGTTTTCTTGGGAAGTCAGAAGGACAGCGTAGCTTTGGCCTGTTGAAGCCGCAGTGCCCGTTAGAGTAACTCCATTCTGGTTTGGTTTGTTGGGCCTAGCTCAGGAGTTCAGCCCAAAGGCTGTCACCGAGCGAGAGTGTGAAAACTTAGGGCATCAGCGCGACTCTCAGTCACTACCACTTTAGGGTTTCAGCGTCAACACATTCTTCATAAATTATGGTGTCCGAGTTATCATGCAGTTCTTGGAAGTTTCATCATTTCAGCCAGAGAGAGACCACTTGGCGTTTAGCAGATTGCTGTGTGTAGACATTTAAGACTTTTTAAGTGAATACAGAATACCAGGGAGATGCCTTTATGACTCTCGGAAGGGAAAACTGAGATTTTGGAGTATGCTCCTTAGTCAGGGTTCCCATGAACCCAATTAACTAAAATCAAAGAAGCCGAAGAATAAGCCAGAGGACGAACCTACTCATTTCAACCAAGGAGCTTGCTCATTCGTTCTTGCAGTGGAGTCTCCATAATACCCATGTATTTATGCACGTGCAACAAGTGTCAGCCACTGCTCAGGGAGTCTTCCTCTCTGCTCAGCTGGTACACAGCAGTTCAATTATCAGTACCCCAGGACCCAAGTTAAATTCAAGCAGGAAGTGAGAACAATTGGATCTAGAAATTTACTCTATAAAAGGGGCCCCTTGCAAAATTTGAACATAGTTGTATTATGGATGTTGCTAAAATTACCCACTGTGTGTACTAAAGGACCCTTTAAGTCACGTAAAGACTTGGGTTTGAAGTGACGGATCCAATATTCCCTCAGGTCAACCACAGAAGCTCCTGATTGTGAAATTCCACCCACAGCATTATCCTGCCAAGCAAAAACTCTGCAAAAGCAAGGAGAAGTTAAGAGGGCCAGGCTCTCACTGTGACTGGGAGTCTTGCTCCCAGTCTTGGGAAAAGCAGGTCACAGCATGAAGTCATCAGCTGCCTATCCTGGTTTTCAGTTTGAGGTTTCCTGGCAAGGGCAGAGGACATTTTGGTGAACTCTCTGTGTAGCCCACACATCAGGCATGAGATTTGTTCCTAAAAACTTGCATCAAGTTGCCCAGCTCCAGCTTAGAGGCCTTCAGGAACAAAGCAGTTCTTGTTCTTACTTGGAGAATTGTAGCCAGATATCAGAGGAACCAGGAACTCAGGATCCACTCCAGTCTCCCTGTAGAAAATAAAAAGCTAAAAACAATGAATAGGGCTAAAATAATGAAAGGTGGACTACAGTTTTCTTCATAAACATTCTTCCTTTGACAGTTACACCCATTTCTACCAAAAATAATCAGAGTAAGACAAACTTGTTTGCAAAACAGGTCCAGTCTTGCTAAACTTTGCCTGATTATGTAAGTGCAGCAAGAATTGTGAGTGACCACACAGGTGCGCTGCAAACTCTGCTTTCGCTAGAACTTTTGATTCGGAATCTCTGGTTAGACTTTTAGAACCCTCATAACTAGGAAGTCAAACTAAAGCCGACTTCAGACTTCATCTGCAGTACCTATAGATACATCTATGCGCATTTTCAAATATTACATGCAAGAAAAGCTTTAGTGATATAACCAATATTTCCAGTTGTATCCTATTAGAAAAAAGAGCAGATTCTTATTGAACTTATGCAAATAACTACATTGCCATAAAAGTAAGAATATTCACAAGTTTCCTTTTTTTTTTTTTTTTTTTTTTTGCAGAAAAGTGATTTATTTAGGCAGAGAAAGAGAAAAAGGAGAGAGAAAAAGATGAGAGAGAGAAAGCTTCCATGAAGACTGTGGAAGAGACACCAAAGAGGGAATCCCAGAGAGGAAAGCAGCTTCCACACTAAGTGGAAGGGGACCCCAGAGGGGGAAATCCCAAGTTTCCATATTCTAAAAGGATCAAGTAGAAAGAAACAATGAATGTCTGAATTTTTGCTCATAAAAATATACCTTATCAAATTTCCAATAACTATAAAAAGCTTTTTAAGAGTTTCCTTAAATTTAGACAACAAAACATTAAATGAACCAGCAATGTTTCAAATTTTCAAAAAGTCATGAAAGCCTGTAATTCTTCATTATCAGTACATTCAGTACCATGTAATTAATTCTTGTTCTGCCTGATTTTGGTTAACAGTTTCCTAAAGCCATCCATTTCTTTACTGAAGATCTAAAAATTCTTATTCTATCTGCCAAACCCGACCAGGTACAGGGGGCAAGGGACACCCATAATGCAGGACATTAAAGTCAGCTTTGCTGCATTCAGAGAAGGACAGACAAGAATGGACTGCACATGCAAATCAAACACCGCATGTTCTCACTCATAGGCAGGTGTTGAACAATGAGAACACATGGACACAGGGAGGGGAGCACTACACACTGGGGTCCGTTGGGGGGAAATGGGGGAGGGACAGCTGGGGGTGGGGAGAGATAATATGGGGAGAAATGACAGATACAGGTGAAGGGTAGAAAGGCAGCAAATCACACTGCCATGTGTGTACCTATGCAACAATCTTGCATGTTCTTCACATGTACCCCAAAACCTAAAATGCAATAATAAAAAAAAAGAATGAACTGCACATATGGAGTGGAAAATCAAAGCCTCACAGGAACGACAGCAATTTACACTCTTGCTAGAAATGTGTAGTTTGAATCCAAACTGAATTTTTTGTATGAAATGGTTGTTTAATTGTGATTTTAATACTGAGGTTGCACATGCTTTATTATGTAAATATATTATTGTTTTATTAGCACATTTTAAAATCTTTCTCTGAGATTTTTCTCTTCCCTTTTTTTGTTCATTTTTCTGTTGGGTTTATGATGTTTTTGTATTTTGATGAATTTATTTTCTAATATAATAGTTTGCCACATATTTCCCTCTAAATTCCACATTCACTGCATTCCGTGTACTAATTTTATCTTAGTATTTTAATGATTATTCTGTTCAAATAATAATTAATTTGGGATTTTCATATTTCTGGCATTATTTTCTCTCAGAAATGATGTCAAAGTTACTGCTTTTTTGGAAATATTCTAAATGTCATTTAAAAATATACATTTTATTTAATTATGTTTTTACCTAATTTCATGAGTCATAAAATATTTTCTGCATGATACTAATTATGTAATATTTACTGAGATAGGAGTCGTGCCTGACCTTCTTATTTTTTAAATGTGTACATGAAAGGAATGTTTATTCTTCAATATCTGCATGCAGTGTTTCATAGACTCCAACAGATGTTCCTCAAAAATAACTTTATTAATACTTTTTTTTCTACTTGGTCTTTAATTACTGCAAACCATGTGCAAGATTTCTTTTTTTAGGTGGGGATATTTTTCCATTTAGAAACTATTCTAATAGATGTATGCAACTTTAGAATTGCTATATATAAGATGTGTGCAGTTCGGAATTGCTATATATTCTTGATGACGTGAACATTTATTAATAGTGATTTTTAAAATCTCTAGTATTTAATAATACTTTAGGTTTCTAATGGTAAAAATACAGTTACCCCGTTAACACAATTACTGGATACAATCAGTGTTTGTCTGGGTTTACCCACACATTTATCTCTTTTTTTCTATTCTTTATTTCTTTTTTTTTTTTTTAATTGCAATTTAGGTTTTAGGGTACATGTGAAGAACATGCAAGATAGTTGCATAGGTACACACATGGCAGTGTGATTTGCTGCCTTCCTCCCCTTCACCTGTATCTGTCATTTCTCCCCATGCTCTCTCTCCCCACCTCCCCACCCCCGCGGTCCCTCCCCTATATCCCCCCAACAGACCCCAGTGTGTAGTGCTCCCCTCCCTGTGTCCATGTGCTCTCATTGTTCAACACCCATCTATTCTTTATTTCTTTTCCACCCTTTCATACCAGCTGATGTTTTCTTCCTGAAATTTGTAATGTATAAGTTCCTTTTGTAAATGTTCTGGACTTCTCTTAATATGTTTTTAAGTTTTCCTTGACATTGAAAGATAGTTTGTCTGGCTGTTTAATAAGAAGTTGATCATTACTTTTGTCTAAGCAGTTGAAGATATCCTGCTGCTAACTCAACAGTTTAACTTTCGCAGCTGAGAAATAAGCCGTTTGCCTAAATGTCATTTTGTGTAGGTCATCGTTCAGGTTTCTCATGGGAGCTTTCCTTGGTGTTTTGTGTTCTACATCTTCAGCACAATGCATCCAAGTGCTGATTTCTCTCCCTTGATCTCACTTAGATTTTTTATCTTCCTAGATCTATGTGCCTGTGTGTGCGAGTGTGTGTGTTTCAGTTTTCAAACATCCCAGGCCAATATCTCTTCAAATACTTCCTCTAATTTATTTTAGACTTTATCCCTACTGCCCATCATGCTTCAACCATCCATATTTTTCACATAATTATCTTCCTATGCTGAACCCTGTTGCTTCCTCAGATATATCTATCTCATTCATTTTTAATCAATCTGTTGTTTCATTAATCCATAGAATTTCTTTAGCCAATAATTATATTTTTCTATTTTAGAAGGGCTTTTACAGTTTTATTTTCTCATATACAACTTCTATTGTTCCTTACTGTCATGAACAGAGCCAGGTGAGAAAGAACGAGGTCCACGCACGTTTCTCTCTTTCCACCATGTCAGGCTTTTACTGATGCTATTTCAGTCACAAAAGCCATGTACTCCACAGAGTTCCCAGGGAGGGACTTCTCCTTACTATTTCCCAGTCACTCGCTAGTCAGAGCCGTGAGCACACAGGCTCAAGCCACCCCATGGGTCGGTCAACAGGCAAACCAAACATAATCGTGGACTTAATCAATATGTCACTGGTATGGGTTAAATATCTTACAACAAATAAAGTAATGTGTAACATCAAGAGGAAAAGCAGATAGAAGAATGGGTTAACCAAACAGTCCAGGGGATGCAAAGAAAAACATTTTCCTGGTCTGTGCTGGGTGGTCCTTCGGTCTTGCAAGGAAGATTTTGGGGTGGCAGGGCCCTCAGTGGCAGACACCAGGTTTTTATCAGAAGCGACTGCAAGACAGTGTCAGTTCAGACAGTCATTGGAGTGGCAGAAGACCTAGTCTTTGACAGTCAGGCCTGGGGTGAGAATGCAAGAGGGTGCTTGTTTGTGTCCTTAGCTGGTCGGATGCAGTCTTTATTTTTTTTAAGCGTTTATTATACAAAACATCATATCCTTGTTGGCAGACTACCCTGTGAAATACAAAAGAGAGTTGCTGCTGTTGTTGTTTTTAACACGGAGTCTCGCTCTGTCACCCAGGCTGGGGTGCAGTGGCATGATCTCAGCTCACCGCAACCTCTGCTTCCCGGGTTTAAGCGATTCTCCTGCCTCAGCCTCCTGAGTAGCTGGTACTACAGGCATGCACCACCAAAACCAGCTAATTTTTGTATTTTTAGTAGATATGAGGTTTCACCAGGCTGGCCAGCCTGGTCTCCAACTCCCAACCTCGAGATCTACTCACCTCAGCCTCCCAAATTGCTGGGATTACAGGCGGGAGCCACTGCACCTGGTCCGAAAAGAGTCTTTTTCTAAAATAGGCTTAGTTATGTCAAGGGCTATCTGTATACTTACAGAATGCAGTTCTCTAGTGTCTCACCTCATTTTACTTTGAATATCGTCTTTGTTTCATTAAACTTTCTAAAAATATTCACTTTATATTTTCATTAATATTACTTCAGCAGCCACTCACGGCATCTTCTCTTTCGCTTTTACTATGTTTTGTTTCTATAAGTGCTGCATAATTTCCACTGCAAACCCATCTTTCATGAAACTTAATTTCAAATGGATTCTTCTGGTCTACAGAATCTTTGTGGTCTTTTGGTACTACAAATGCAGTATTTTGCATTACCAACACAAGACAGATTTAAATTTAATTATCATCTTACATTATCTTTGTGGGAAGGGGGTAAGTTGTGAATAGCAGCCAAACCTACTTGAGAGTCACATTTTTTATAAATTATCAAGGGGAACTTACTTCATCCTAGAGCCAAGGGAATTTCTTTATTTCTTTGTCTGCTTTTTTTGAGAAGTCAATTTTTTCTCCTCTTCTAAGTCATTCTTTCATGTGAGTTGCTTTTTGTTACTCCCAGCCTTACTTATTAGTTTTGAATTTGGTGTGCTTTTTACATCACAGCCTTTATCTCCTACTTAGCTCAGATTTTTAAATAATCAATTATATGGATGCTACTGATATAGACAATATATGTTACCTTTGTTTTCCCTGTATTACACATGATGTTGAAATGATTTACAGCTAAGAAAGAGGATTCCTGTCTAATATGTAATTCAAAATACAGCACCTCTGCAACCTCACGTCTGCTGGGATACTATTTCACAACCAGGAGAAATTATTTATATGATTGATTTCTGCTAGTTCTATGGCCTAAAATTTTGTAAATTACTGAAACGATGACAAGTTACAGGAAATTAAAAAATATAAACCTTAGTATCTTAGATTCCTAAAAATCATCCACTAGTATATGACAGAAAGATTTTAAATATCCTAGGCTTAGTATTTAACATTTGAACATATTTGTTCACCTTATTATAGTTCATTTTTTATGAAAATATATTGCCTTTTCTAAAAATAAATTCCTTGTGCATTTAGAACAATAAGAGACGAAAACTTTATATTTGGGACATCAGTAAACTTGACACGTATAATGGCATTCCATCTGGGATTTGTTGCAATAGAACTACATCCTTTTTAATTGTCTCTGATTTGAATCCTGCTGGTTTCTTCTTCCAAGCACGTGGTCAGCCTCCAGCAATTTCCTGCCCTGCTGATAGGTATGCACACTCAGAAGAGGAGGAGAGGCCCCATTAGTCACTAACGCCTGCCATTTCAGCAGCAGACATTATTTTGGGGCTTAAGGCTGCCTTTGTTTTATTCTCTTTGAGATAGTTATTCCTAAGACGAAGCTGCTCACAATATCTATGTAGGATTTTACAGTTTCTCTTGGTATCTTTGTAGAAGAAATCAGAATAGTAGCCAGCAAAGTATGTCAAAATAGAATGGAGACCAAGAGTGCTGAAATAATAAGAAGAAATTGCCTAGATGGATTTCTACCTTCTTCATGTACAGCCTTCAACTTGAGAATAAAATTGCTCATGTAAATCAGTTTTGTTTAATATTCTCAAGTAGATCTAAGATTCATATTATTAACAATTAAGAAAAGAAATGAAGTAAGCATACTAGTTTTCAAATAAGAAATTCTTACCAGAAATTGCACAATATGTAGGGTGTTTGTTTGTTTGTGCTGAGATGGAGTTTTACTTGTTGCCCAGGCTGGAGTGCAGTGGCGCCATCTCAGCTCACTGCAACCTCCACCTCCCAGGTTCAAGTGATTCCCCTGCCTCAGCATACTAAGTAGATGGGATTACAGGTGCCCTGCCACCACGCCTGGCTAATTTTTTTATTTTTAGTAGAGACGGGGTTTCACCATGTTGGCCAGGCTGGTCTCAAACTCCTGAGCTCAGGTGATCCACCCACCTCGGCTTCCTAAGGTGCTGGGCTTACAGGTGTGATCCACCATGCCCACCCTAATATGTAGGTATTTTTAGGGAATATATGAGTTGAGGAAGATAAAAACCTCAAAACTCTTCATGAAGAGACCATTTTCATGAAGCAGAGTTTACCTTATAAATGACATAAAATAGATTTTTAAAAATAATTAATTTATATAGATAGCAGTGAATAAGGTGAAAAAAATTGAAGAAAGAATGTAGACCAGAATTTCATAGTGAGTTCTTCACTCTCTACCTTGAAATTATTGGGAATAAGTCTCTGTTGATTATTTTTTAAACAGACTTTCCCTTTTAAAAATATCTTACCTGTATTATCTGCTTCCCAGCCTGACATCAACTTTACGTGAACTATTGTTCTCTGTGTTATTACCACAAAGACACTGTAAGTAGGACCTGTTTATTTAACTTCTGTTGTTTCTTATGTGCTAGTTATATTTTATATTGTCATGGAGTGTTTTTTTTTAAGAACTCTTTTACTTAAGAGTTATTTTTTATAGGACTGGATTGTCATGATTTATTGCTTTATTTTATTCATTTATTTATAGATTAAAAAATAGATTACACATATCTATCAATAACTTGCTTTGTGTAGTATTTACTATTTCTAACTAACTTTGTATCTCTTATTCATGTAATTTTAAACCAAGAACGTAAGTCAGGAAAGACAAATGTTAGATTTCTATAACATTGAACTAAAAGATTATTTATTCCGTTTTCTTATTTTACACATGAGAAAAATTCAAAGACTTGCTCAGGGACAAACCTAGATGGTTTGTAAACCCATTAGCATCATTTTAGGTTTGAATGAATAGAGGCTTGATGACGTTACCAAGAACAAAGTTAGCATGGTATCATACAGACAGGTATTCAGAACCAAACCTATCATCAGTATTCTACATTTGCTTTCATTTTATTATTTTTATTTTTTGCTTTTTTTCTTGGAGCTATTCATCAGGAATTGTTGTTTCCATTTTTCCATTTTTTAGGTTGGTTTTAAATTTCTAACAAATATTTCTTGAGTTATTTAAGTCAGTTAATCTAGTCCTTTCATGATAGACTGTTTTATTTACTCAATTTGGTATATTTTTAAATTTCACCTATCAAACAGAAAATTGAGTATCTCTTGTGATTTTTACAAACCACCTGCTGGCCTAACTGTGATTTGAGTAGATTATAGAAAGTAGGGTTGGAAATGTTTGGACTGAACACTCCAAATCCTGACGGTTAGATCACTGACCTTCATAAGTACATAAAAAATTTTGTACAGGATTTATATCCAACTGTACCAAATTACTTTCACAGAGAAGATACAATCAAAATTGCATATGAGGATTTTAACATGTGTCACAAACTGTGCCTTGCTTTTGTGTTTCTATGTTTTAAGTAAGAAGTTTGGCATTAAATATCTTAGACACATTTATTTTTAAAGAAAACATTCTGATAATAAACTAGAATGAATTACTATAAATAAATTAATATAAATTTTATAGTTTCAAATATCAACACCTCAATTCCAACATAGCAAAAACACAGTTCCTGTTATGATTTGTGTTTATATCTTTACCTCATTAACAACTTTGTGGGAAAAAATTCATTTAGATTAAAAAAAAATCCTTTGCATATATGAATAAATTTATCACATATTTTGGAATTAGTGGTATAAAAATGAAATAACAAATTATTAGTGAGAACAAACAGGACAAGTAAGATAAATCACAAAATACACTAAATAATTTGAGTGGGCTGAGCAAACGCATATCAAATCTATTGCCAGATGATTTCATGAATGAGGTCACAAGAGAGCCTGCCACTGAGATTAGATGTGACCAAGATGTTTTTGATCTTGTACCTTTGAAAAGGTGTGATTAGCACAGAAAAATTTTGACATAATTTCTGTGTTGCATTCAGTAGCAAAACAAAGCAGAGAGGGAAATAATTTGTATCAAGGGCTGGTTATGCTGCTTTATAACCAAGAGTTTATCTAATTCTCACAACCCAAATATAGATTGGATTATACACATGAACAGATTAGGAAACTGAGGCATATCTGTCATGAATTTGCATATGCAAATTGCATTAGTGAGAGCTTGTATGACTTGGGTTAAGGAGAATGAAGAATTCAGCAGGTGAAGACATTGAGTGGTAGCTCAGGCCTCAGCTGACACAGAGCACTGCCCTAGCTGGAATGGCCATTCAGAGGTGGCGTGAATTGGGGCAATGAAGTTGTGTTGTGGCTCCAGCAATTTGGCAGCTGGGAGGGGGTGGTTCCAGCAGCTTCTTTGCTCCTGTAACTCTGTGAGTGGGCAGGAGTGGTGCCCAGTGGCTTATTCTCTTCCATTGTTCAGTGAGCAGGAGGGGAGGGTACAGCTCTTTTACTCCCACCACCTGCAGCTCAGCAAATGGGAATGTTACAGCTCTTTCACTCCTGCTGCCTGCAACTTGGCAAATTCCAAGTTCTTGTCTCACAACCAGGAGGAATAAGGTATGCAGAAATTGGAGAGTGAGTAAGGCAGACAAGAATTTTATTGAGTGACAGAAGGAAAGCTCTCAGCTGTATGAGGGGACCTGAAAGCGAGTGGCCACCTATGAAGCTGCAGCTGGGGTTTTTAATGGGCTTAGAATAGGGGAACACATGTTAATGGGTCCATGAGTGGCCTTGGAAAAAACATCACTCAATGGGTTATAAGGCATCATTCAAAAAGAACTAATCTAGAGAGGGTAGGTAAGATAGGAATGGAAGTTCTCATGCCAGTTATGGACTCATCTGGAACTAGCAGGTTGGTTTTCAGGCTCTGAATGTCCTTGGCTTGAAGGTTGGGTTTCACTGGGGACCCACCCTTGTCTGCCTGGGAGTCTGTCTGTCTCCTGTTACTGTCAGTTGGATTCTTTGCCAGTGCACTGACCAGTCATTGCATGTGGCTACCCTTGGAAGAAGTAGAATGATCTTGAGCAGGTGAAGATGCTTTTTGTAATTAAGGGAAATTCTTGGAGAGACTTCACAGCCAAAGTCTGTCAGCTGACAACCTTCTCAGGAGCTGTAGGATTAAACCCAAAAATGATGTAAATACTACCTCATTTTTGGTATTTTGGAAATAAATTATAGCTAAGGGTAATAGTGTTTGTGAAAGCACAGACATGCAAATACTGTGATCTCCCAGGACAGACCTCTTTAATCATTTACCTTTTTGAAATATAGGTAATGATATGCTGACCTGCCTCATTTTTTTTCCTTATAAGAAAGACAGTGACTTCCCTGTAGGAGCTTATAATGTGGCGAAGGGTCTGAACCAAATGGCATAATGGAAGGTGAATGGATTACGGTGTTTCTTTGTTTCATTTCTTGAAGGAAAATAACATTCTCATAAATTATGCTCAATTCACAATTTATCCAGACATTCTGAAAAAAAAGTATAATAATTATTTGCATTGATGCCAAATGTCTTATGAAGAAAGGTATGTCAATTCAGCTTAATTTTATATTTTATTACAAAAATCTTTACAATAAAAGAAAGATTACGTTAATATAAGACATATCCTTATACTTTGGTATCCACAAGTAATTAAAAATAAAAATGGGATTTTGAGTAAGACTGATATTTCTGTCAGCCAACATGTTTCTGTCAGGCAATGAAGAAGCCAATTTGACATGCACATAATTTTATTGTCAATTCAATTTGGCTTTTACAATGCAGTAGAGGAGAATAGATTTTTAAGAGCACATTCTACTGAGAATAATTAGATTGCATGATGGAATAATCTTGTATGTGTGTCAATCAAATGACCATGAAACCTTGGAATTATTTTATATAGCAAAATAAAATAATCTGAACACTTAAGGCAAAAAAAAAAAAGAAGAAGAAAAGCTCTTAGAATCCTTTCACATTGACATCTATTTTTATTGCCTTGTGATGAATTTGATCTTTTTTTGCATTGATAATAGTGATGATGTTTAGCACAATGTGTTTATTGTTTTGTCTGCTGTTGTGAAGATGGGGGGAGTATTTCACAGTGCTTTCTAGGTTCCAGGAAATAGTTTTAAGGGGTTCCTTAAGATGCCTGCCTCTGGCCGCTAGTGGTGGCTTACACCTGTAATCTCAGGAGTTCAAGACCAGCCTGACTCACATGGTAAAACCCTTTCTCTACGAAAAATACAAAAAATTAGCTGGGCATGGTGGTGCATGCCTGTAATCCCAGCTACTCGAGAGGCTGAGGCACTAGAATCGCTTGAACCCAGGAAGCAGAAGTTGTAGTGAACCAAGATTGTGTCACTGCACTCCAGCCTGGGCATCACAGTGAGGCTCTGTCTAAAACAAAAGAAAAAAGAAAAAAAACGTTTCTCCCTCAGGAAAAGAGGGAATCCAGAATTTGACAACAATAAATGTGCTGATGAGATTATCAACACAGAAGTGAGAGTCTGGTCAGGCCTGAGGCTCATGCCTATAACCCCAGCACTTGGGGAGGCCGAGGTGGGTGGATCATTGAGGTCAGGAGTTAGAGACTAACCTGTCCAATATAGTGAAATTCCACCTCTACTGAAAATACAAAAATTATCTGGACCTGGTGGTGGTTGACTGTAGTCCCAGCTACTCGGGAGGCTGAGACAGGAGAATCAGTTGAACCTGGGAGGTGGAGGTTGCAGTGAGCCAAGATGGTGCCACTGTACTCCAGCCTGGGCAACAGAGCAATTCTCTGTCAAAAATAAACAAACAAACAAACAAATAAATAAATAAAAAGAAAGAAAAAAGTGAGAGTGTGAAAAGGATTTTCTATCTTCAAAAGTGAGTATAAATTATTACAAAGCATCCAGTGGTTTTGTTAAATTAGAATTAAGTGTATTTAATATATTTTAATTTAACCCTACTATTTCAGAATGTCAATTACTCATTGATCCATGAAGAATCCACATATTCCTGAAGTTGCCAGTCTGTTCAGTTACTGCTGTCAAATCCTAGATTCCTTCTTAAGATCATTCCACAGATCTTGTCCATATTAATACTGAGTAATATACATATACAAGCTACTATTGACTATCCATTAAAAACAAGCAAAAACATATATTAAAAGCTTTTAATTTTCACAAATAAATAATTCAGATAAGCATCTATTTTTCTTTCTCATTTTGCTTGAGGATATTGCTACATGTGCCACTTTCCCGTATTGTGATTTTATATATATATATATGAATTATTTCATTTCACTTTTCTCATTTATGGTCATGCTACATTGAAAGAACTTCTAGAAGAAAAAGGCAAGCTATTAAGGTAGCAACTTTCCAATAAGCTTTAAAGTTTGTGTGCTGTTAAAAGATTTTCCACATTTACTCTTCCTACTGCAAAATAGTTGCCAAACTTTCTCTGAAGAATCTACAAAAGAAAAATTTAATTGCTATGTCTTCTAGTTTCAAGACAGGGAAAGCAATGTCAGAAAAGCATTCTCTGGATCCCCCGCTGACCCTCAAGTGTTTCATGTTGGTTTATTTTTCCTGATCCAAGCTAGGAACACAGATAAGCAAAGAGGCCTGATCCTGTTCTTAGGAAGACCAAGGCTGCCTTCCTCTGGGTGTTACTGTTGTGTTGGAAACTGGGGAATTAGGAAACAAAGGAGCATTTATAAAGTAGACCCCTATTTATTTCCAAGTTAGAAATGAAATCATTTATTCCAATGATACTGACAGAGGAAGTGAAATGAAAAAAGGTGATTAACAGGAAATTACCTGAAATTGTTTAGCCAACTTCTCCGAGGGCAATGCCATGTTCAGGGATTGGGACTAGGAGTGGGGAAGGTGACACTGGAAAGGGTGAGTCGAGTATGCATGCTCCTGGACTGTCTTCTCAGCATCTGTTTTAGTGATCTGCTGTGGCTAGCCAACCATCCCGAACTTGATGATACTTGAGCAGTTTGTTATTATCTCTCATAGTTATCTGGGTTGGCTGCAGTTCTCATCTGAGGTTGCAAATGCAGGTACAGATGGAGGCTGGCCAAGACTCCGTCCTCCAATGCCTGCCTCAGGCAGGTGTGCCCACACTACAGGCAGTTGGCCCTAGCTGACATTCCAGATCTCCTGGGGCCGTGGACTAGAGCATCTACGATGACTTCTCCACGTGAGTGGGGCCTCTCATGGCAAGGGCACCATGTTCCAGGCAGTTTCCCAAGGGGGAGCAGGCCAGAGAGAAGATACTAGGATTTGACTCCTTAAAACGTATTCTTCGAAGTCACACAACGGCATGTTCACTGCACCACAGCTGTCGCAGATTCCACACAGATGCAAAAGTACAGAGACAGACTTCGTCTTTCCATGGGTTAGCGGCAAGGTCATGTTACAAAAGAGGACGTCGACGGCAGGCATTCTTGCAGCAGGCTTTTGAAAATACAGTATGCCAAAAATTTTTAAATTATGAATTGTGATCATTACAAATCAGTTGCAATATACTGAGAAAGAAAGAGAGGATATAAATCTAATTAGGTAAGAAATTGCATCCTAGCAAAATGAGAGCTTTTTAAAAAAATTATCAATTATAATAATAATGACCAATAACGGCAGGTTTCTGTGAAACATCCAACCTTCATGTGGGTAATACTGCAGCATGCATGACACACTGATTGTTACTGCATTCTAATAACCTGGGAGACCAAAAGCATTTAGGATTTTTTCACAGTGAATTTAGGAAGAGCCTTGTCTATGGTGGGAAGTAGGAAGGAAGGTGGGAAACCTTTCTAGATGAAATGTGTGGTGGAATGAGGAGCATAAGAGAGTTTCTGAAAGTACCACAAACCTGTTTTGCTTAAGAACACAAAAATAAGTTATATTTGTTCTGTATTCACCAGGCTCTATTTTCTATAAAATGCAATAAAATTTAATAAATGCCCCATAACGCTTCTCAAAGACACTTTTGACAATTGTTTGTATTATATAGTGTAAAGGCAGGCACCAGTTAGGATAATATTATACCACAAATTAAATGTCAGTGAATGCCAGCATTATAACATCAATGCTGTAAGCCCAATAAAATCAACGCTTTGCATACTAAGAGTGTGTATTTGCATGTTATTTTTATTGTTAATATTTATCTTCAGTATAACTAGCAATAAAGTATTCTCCATGGAAAGTCCAATATATTTGTTTTTAATGTTCCATAAACTTTATTTAAAATTCTGGGCTTTACATGTCTTGATTCCCTGTGGTGTTGTTTCATTGTAATCCAAAGATAGGTGTTTGTAAACTAGGAAACTTCCATCTAAGTGATAGATGCTGATTACATGTACATCAAAGAAAGCGAATGTGCAAACCCCACAGCCAAGTATCAGCATCTGGCCTAAAGGTTAATTTAAAAGGAGGAAGAAAGAGAGGCAGGGAGGGAAGGGGGAAGGAAGGAAAGCAGGACGGGAGGACGGATAAAGGAGATATGTTGACTGCTAAGCAGCAGTTGCTATCTAAATAAACACTCACACTTTTCATACTTTTTTTGCGACCTCCGTACTATCTTGAAAATTACACAGCAATACAGGCTCATTTAAAAACAAATCACCATGGCAGGAGGATTGCTTGAGACCAGGAGTTCTCTGCACAAAAACAGCCAGGTAAAGCTCATGCTTGTAATTCCAGTACTTTGGGAGGCTGAGCCGGGCAGATGGCTTGAACCCCAGAGTTCAAGACCAGCCTGGGCAACATAGCAAGACCCAGTCTCTAAAAGAATACAAAAATTAGATGGGTGACATGCACCTGGAATCCCAGCCCCTTGGGAGGCTGGGGTAGGAGGCTTGAGCCCCAGAGATGGAGGCCGTAGTGAGCCAGATGGGCCTGCACTCAACCTGGGAGACAGAGAGAAGGAAACAGCCCTGATTCCCGTACAGTGATATCTTAGTGCTGTTCTCAGGAGGAAGCAGGGCAGGCCCGGAGGATGAAAGCTAAGCAGGGAAAGCGTCTCAGCTCCCGCCTGACCCCAGCTGGACGCCCCCAGGACATGGAAGCACAACCGAACTCACAGCCTGTTGTGCTCCTGGGTTATGCGTGGAGGATGAACCGGACAGAAAGGGTGTGTGGGTGAGGGAGCCGCAGCTCAGAGGGTTTCTCGGGATAGCGGGGACCGCTGTAGACTGCCAGCCAACTCACAGCAGGCAGGAGGGCAGAGGGGCTGGGGCTGGCCCAGGGAGGGCCACCGTGTCACCCTGGTCACATGACACTAGAAGACAGTGCCTCTAAACGCCCACATTGCCCGATGAGCAGGAAGTAAAATCTTTGAACGTCTGTTTTTCTGCTTCCTCCCTAGGTTCAATGATCCCCCAAGTATTTATCCAGTCTGAAGGTCTGTTAGTGCCAAAA
Organism: Saimiri boliviensis; assembly: GCF_048565385.1. Lineage (NCBI taxonomy): Eukaryota > Metazoa > Chordata > Mammalia > Primates > Cebidae > Saimiri > Saimiri boliviensis. The sequence goes on along the minus strand of NC_133451.1, from coordinate 119,866,748 downwards.
GCCTTCCTAGTTAGGCTGCTCAACTACAAAATTGCCATCAGTCTTCAAAATTAAAGCTTCTAGGGCTTAGCTTTTTCAACTCATGTTAGAATCTCCTGTTCCTCCCCTCCAGGTGCCAGGTGTTTGACTCTGTCACATTCAGTGTCTGTACCTTAGAGTCTTCTGACTCCTTCTAACCACTGAGACCTTTTGAGTCCTTCTAACATGCTTTCACAGTAATTCTGAAATCCTTCCAACATGCTTTCACAAAATTAATTCCTCATTAATTTTGCCTGCACAGTCCTAGGAACATCTGATAATGCAAGTAGATACCCCCCTTCACTCTCAGATAGCAGCTTTCTCCTCTTTCCCTACTCTCTTCATATTTACTCCTCCCTGGAAAACTATGACAGGAGATCAGATGATCAGCAGGAGCCAGTCAAGCTCTTCCTAAAATCCTCCGGGACACTGCAACATGTTAACTGCCATTCCACACCCAGAGAGCAAAAATTAACAGTTCACTCTGAACAGTTTCTCAGTTTCTAAAATGTAGTAGTCAGTCATCAATCTATCTATCTTCTTTCCAACAGGCACTGCATTCTGAGTCTATGCATGCTAGTGATAAAGTAATGAAACTACGTGAACACGTCCCTTCACAGTGATCACTGTAGATTACACAATCATCTATTATAGGAATGCCACCATAATTAATCTTCTGGAATTGATTTTAGGCCTAATTTATAACAACAAATCAATTTCACCAATACATAAATATAAATATTGTTTCTTTTAATTATAAAGGAGGGCATAAAATATGAATAAATAGACATCTTATTACCTCCTCCACTATTGAATTAGCTTGGCATGCACAGTGTGTTTCATCAATGTATGCTGCTGATGGAAGATCAGAATTAACAGAAGGACCCCTGTATCTTTGGAATTGCTTATAAAATAGACACATTTCTAGAAAGACTGCTTAAGAAAAAAAAAAGACACAAATAATTTGAATCAGGATATAAAAACCACAAACAATAGTTTTTTTAAGTATCAGAAAATATGAATGCAGATGGCAGTAAACTTTAAAATTTCAGTTAACAAGAATACTTTTTAGAAAACATTAATTTCCCTAATTGATTAGTAAAAACAGAAAACCTAAATAAGGAAACAACTCTCATTAAAACAAAACAGTGATTTAACTCATATTCACTTAAAAAACTTAGCTTTTTCCTCAATTTAAGGAAACATAATCTTTATATCTTAAAAATCATTGAAGAATAAAGTGTTATCAGATGAAGCCTCTTTATTAAAATTGGAAAAAAAATTTAAGAACAACTTACAAGTAAGTCTCATTTAAGAGCTAAAGTATTACTATATAACTCAAAAATGTATTAAAGAATACACTAAGTAGATTATATTTCAGGAACATAAGAATAATTGAACATCAGATAAATATATCAAAGGAATATTTCACATTAAAATTTTTAAATGAGAGAAAAAGGCATATGATCATTTCAAAAGATAATAAATACACTTAGCCAACCAGGAAACACAGGGAATTTCTTTAAAAGCTTTCCTGTTCAATTTAGAAAAGCAGTATTACATCTTCCATTCAACATTCTACAAGAGGTGGATAGCTACTAGTTACTAGTCAATGTCATATAATAAGGAAAAGAAAAAAATAATAATTATTGAAAAAGGAAAGACAACATTTTTTGATTATAATATATTCATGTGAATAATCAAATTTTCTGTACTTAAAAATCGATCAAGCAAATATTTATATAGTTTTTACTCAAACATTGACAACAGAATAATGAAATTGAATAATCAGATAAATATTAGAAATTATAAAAATGTACCAAGATTAATATATGAGAATTAGTGACATTTCTATATACAGATAGAGAATATAATTAGAAACTATATTGGAAAAAGCATCTTGTTAGTCATACAAATAATAAGCCTAGGAAAAATTCTGATGCAAATGGACAACGTCTTTATGCAAAATATTTTAAAGCATTATTGAAGACTAAGGCTTGAAAAAGTATATTTACCACGCTCATAAACGTGAAGACTAACATTGAAAATATGTAAATTTCACCAATGTAATATAAAATTTTATATATATTCACACATACACATTCTAAGATGATCTTAATATCAAATGGAAAGTGGAGGACCAAACATAATTCAGACAATTTTGAATTAATAGGTTTCTCTTTCTACTAATGTCTTTAATGCTAAGACATTAAAATGCACTAATAATTTTTTTCAACGTGGGATGTGCACAAAGACAAACAAGTTATCAACGGGACAGAAAGGATCCTTTATGGTAACATGGCACAATAGCGATGACACTGAGATTGAGCAAGCTATTGCTTTGGCATACTTAGTCATGCAGTGACAAATACAGTCAGATTCATACTGCACTGTAAAGTAAAACCAGTGCCAGGCAGATTAAAGAAGCAAATGTCAGATGTGACATTACAAACATTTTAGAATAAAATTTTTTTGTGATCTTGGGTAGAAATGAATACCTTTAAAAGGACTCCAAAAGCAAAAATTTTAAGTAAAATTCAGTATGTTTCATTTTCACAAATGAAAAGAAAATATCATTCTATGATTAAAACAAGGGCTTTCTTTGGTAGAAAGTATTTGCACCTTTTACAAATAGCAAATGTTAGTATCCAATTGACAGAAGTGCAAATTTAAATGACAGATTACTTCATAACCAGTAGGTTGGCAAATATTGACAATAACACGTGGCACCAAGTGTACAGAGAAAAAAAAACTGCAAACTGTTGGTGGAGGCGTAAATGGACACAAAACCTCTGGAGAGCAATCTAGTCATTCGTGATAGAGTAAAAATGTGTATATCCTAAACTCTAGTAATGAATCTAACAATTATATTTCCAGAGTTTTCCTTAAAAGAACTCTAAATATGGTCAAGAGAACACATATTGTAACATCGTTTGTACTTGTGAAAATTGAGTGTCTTAATGTACATAAAAGTAGAAAAGTTTTCAAGACAAAGTTGGGTAATAAAAGTGATCACCAACTCCATTTTTACATTCTCAGGAACAAATACCAGCAATTGCAACATGTTGTAAGTTCCAGGCAATGCACATAGGCTTTTACAAAGAATGATCATGTTATAAACCACCAGTGTAAAAGTATCCTTCAATCTGGAAGATAAATACTAAATTATTTTTTTCAAGGGCTCTTAAAAGCTTTCTGTAATAACATAAATGTCCACAGATTGAAAGTCCACAATGTAACTGCCAGGTTGACTTTTTTAGACCAAAAAAAAAAAAAAATTGAAATGTTGAATACTGTTTGAATGTAGATATTTCACCATTTATGTTATTCAAGTATGTTGAGGAAATATACATTTTAAGAAGAAAACTTTTTTATATTTTATTAAACTGAAAGTAATTCACCAACTGCAGGGAATAGACCGCTGAAATCCAATACAGGAAATGTGATTAATAGTAACCTGTTTTAAAGAATGTGGGAATCAAAGTAGTTTGATTTTACCTCAAATGTCAATTTGTCAGGGGTTTCACCTGAAGTATCAATTCGTTAGGGACACTTTTTAAACAATGATCACTAATAGCACAAGGTGCTTCTCTATAGCATTGTCTACATTGGCAGTTTGTACAACTATGTCACTGATGTCTCTGTCTCACGCCTCTACGTCCATGTTGGTTTTGACTGTATTTGTTCACCACTGAAGCCTCAATTCTTGTCTCCCACAGAGCTTGCACTATGCAAGACATTTTATAAACATGTTGCATCACAAAAATCCTGCCAGATTACATCACCATGATCCTGTCAGGTAAGTACTAACATCTGTCTCCTTTTATAGGTGAGGAAACGGAGGCAGGAAGTTAAATGCTGTGTCCCAGGCCATGCATTTGCTAAACAGCAAAGTCAAGGCTGAAATTCAAGCAATAGGAGTTGCCCTTAAAGAAGGAATTGCTGTAAAATTTTCTCTCTTATTAGGAAAAAGACTAATAACACATAGAACTGGACAAAATCTACAAAACAGTAGTTTTTAGACACTGGACAATGAACAGCACGAGGCTACTGCCTAACTGAAGAGAAGCAAGCAAAGTAGTCTCAACCACCAAGCAAGCTGTTTCGCCTGGATGCTATTTCCAGAGTGCAGCATGGGAAGGGTCAATGCAAGAACAGTCCAGCAGATTTGCTAATTACGGAGGCAGTGATCTGTGCTCAGGGCTGCAAGGTGGCTAAAATGTACGGAGCCTAGTACCAGAAAACAAAAGGAAGGAAGCTAAATAGAGAAAGAGTCCTAGATCACTCTGTGAGGGTCTTCTCAGATCTTTGATTGGTTCCCCGAATATCAATCTGTACAGGCTTGGGATAAAATTCTATGAAATTTGAAAAAGTAAAAATAAAAAGCCACTGCAAGAGAAAGTACAATTACCTAGAAGCTAAAGACGGACCACTGCAAAGATTTACATTAAGACTGGGAATCATTCCACTTCCCACCTGCTGGAAAGGGGCCCTGTTGAAACGTCTCCGGCTGAAGTGGAGACATAGACACATCATATTTTAGCTGTGGAGCTCACTAGTTCTAGAGACTATCCTAGACTTAGTCTTAAATTAAAAACAAAACATTACAAAACAAAATGAAAAAAACAGCCTGGGAAGTATCTGCAAGTTACTTACATCTTTATAACTTGTCCAAAACTCTTTTTAAAAACACAACAGCCTCTCAACAATGTAAATTTCATGTCTAGAATCTGGCCAGTAATTATCAGTCATGCAAGGAAACAGGAAAATCTGGCTGCCTTTTCAAAAATATTTGATAGAAACAAATCATGAAATGGCAAGATGAGGAATTAGTAAATAAGAATTTTTCTAAAACTCATTTTTAAAGACTTAAAGAAAAACATGAACAAATAAAAAGATTAAAATGAGATATAAAAAAATTATGGTGCCTGCAGGGTTGAAAATATAATAGATGAAATAAAAAGTTTACATAAATTAATACCAAACAGATATTGCAGGAAGAAAGAAGGTCGTGACATGTTGATATACTAACAGAAACTGCGTAAAATAAGGCACAGAGGGACAAAAAAGACTGAACAAAAATATACAAAACCTAAATGATCTGTAATTTAATGTTAGCAACCTATGATAACTGAAGTTCCAGAAAGAGGTAAAAATATTTGAGAAATAGCATAGATGAATATACAAATTAGAAAAAAATATTTAATATATAGAAATATTTATACATTTGATAATGGTATAAAGCTACAGGTCCAAGAAGCTCCATGGAATGTCATTAACTATAAGCACAAGTAAAACCACATCAAAGATCATGCAAAAAATTACTGGAAAAACAGATATAAAGACAAAATCTTGAAATCATAGGTAAAACGGAAGAAAGATTTTAAAACAGTAGTAGTTGCTTCATCAGAAAACATTCAAGCCAGAAAATGATGGAGCAATATATTTCCAGTGCTGGGGAGACAAAAAAAGGTTAATCTAGGATTTTTTCAGAATGAGAGAAAAAAATATATCAACATTTGGAGACTAAACAGCATAATAATCATTATACAGCATATGGAAATGTGCGGAAGGCAGCAAATCCAAGCAGAACAGCTCCCGAGCACCTTCTCTGAACCGCTGTTCACATTTCACTGGATGTATCTGTACTGTGAGACCAGCAGGTAAGAGGCTAGGACCCTCATTTGCGCAGAAGGAATCTGAAACCTGAAGGAATCTGCAATTCTGATGACTATCCTAAGTGGTAGATCGGAAACGACTGGGTATTCTCAGTCCATGTTTATTCTTCTTGGCCCTGCGCTGAGTCCTCTTACACAAGATCCTCAGGCTCAAATATCTAACCAACATGTACATAATATTAACATATATTACAGATATATGCTTAAAAACGCAAAGATTATCTCTGAAAGGTTACACAAGTAACTGATGAAGCAGGGGGATGAGTTTCTCTCCAAAGCAAACAGAAGCGACGTGGTTGGATGCTGGAGGGAAGGGAGACTTCTTTACACAGCCTTGTATCTTTTAAATTATGCATTGGCTCAAATATATCTATTTTTTAAAAACAGGAAAATTTAACTAAATCATAAAGATAAAAAGAAGTTGTTGCCTATAATTTTATTTCTGTTTTAAATTTTAATTTTGTTGTGAAAAAGAATCTTATACATGCAAATATATAAAAAGATTATTTCACCACTCGTTATATTAGTTCAGTTATTTTGTTCAGCTTATGTATATTTTACATGATTAGCTAACCTTATGCTTGAAATTTTGTTACTATTTACCTTCCAGCATGTGAATTATTCCATTTCACTGCTTTTTCATAGATACTGTTTCTAATGGTTATACCTTATTGTTCTGTAGAGCTGTAGTGCAGCTTAGTTTGCAGTTATTCCAAATGTTGAATGTTTCATCTGCTCATAATTTTTCACTCTATGAATAATTAACATATTTGTGCAATAAAAGCCCTTAATGCATAAAACTTTGTTTGCAGGTTTACCGTGTAATAAATCCCTATAAGTATAATTGCTATGTGAAAGTACATGAACATTTCTAAGGGCTAGATTACATCTCTCTAAACAGCAGTAAATGTCCCCCATTTTAACAATCACCTCATTTTCTGTCTTCCCAGAAGTCTCTCTGGGAAGTGTTTGTGTTCTTTTCTGACCTCTCCTTGGTGCCCAGCAGGTGTTAGTGGCAGATTTTACCAAACGTATTTCTCCAAAATGGAAAATTTGCCCATTCTGCCTTGCAGTGGCTGGGGATATCGATTTCAGCTTAAATTTCTTAGGTTGAAAATTTTACTATTTCAATTTTTTTCATTTTGATTTTTAATTGTTTATAATTGTATTATTTTGCTCATTGACTAGATGAATATCATACTTTTTTGGACATTTAGTAAGTCCGAACCTACCCAGCAGCACTCCCTGTTACTTACAGGCTTTCACTTTTCCCTCATTTCCAAATTATCTGTCCATTGCCTTTGATGTTATTTTACTCACTGGAATGTACTCATCATATATTAAAGATTCTAATCCTTTGACTTTTATGCTTTTGGAGATACGTTCTCAATTGCTAACTGCTTTTAAAATTCTATTTAATTTAAAAGACATTTAATATTCATTCTTATGTCAATGTTCAAACAATACTACTTCCAAGACATATATGCATGGTCTGAAGGACTGTCGGTAGAGAGCAGACAAATTTAAATGTAATCTGGTGGGCTGGGCACAGTGGCTCACACTTGTAATCCCAGCACTTGGGGAGGCTGAGGCAAGATCATTGTTTGAGCACAGGAGCTCAACACCAATCTGGGTAACATAGTAAGATTCTGTCTCTCCACCAAAAAAAAAAAAAAAAAAAAAAAAAATAGCTGGGCATGGTGCTGAACACCTGTAGTCACAGCTACCTGGAGGCTGAGGTAGAAGGATCACCTGAACCCAAGAAGTTGAGGCTGCAGCGATCCGTGATAGTGCCATTGCACTCCAGCCTGTGTGACAGAGCCAAGAACCTGTTTTATAAAATAGACTGAAAAATAATATGATGGCTGTCTTTTCCACCTCATTGCACAGTACAATTTTTCTTTCTCACCAGATGAATTAATTGCTTATGCTAAATTATTTTTACAGATGTTTAATCTTTTTCAACAGAAATAACAGAGACTTACTGGTTAATACAGTGAAGTCAAGTCAAGTAAAAATCCCTCCTTCCCTAAAATATAGTAAATTTGGGCTAAATTAGTTTTTATAAATAAAAAAATGTCAATAATAAATAAAATAAACAGTTAAATCTTATAAAATTGTGTTTAAAAGTGTGGCCAAAGAAGTAAAAGAGAAAAAGACCAAGAATCTAAGTTACCCAGTAAGATCATGTGTCTCCTAACTCCAGCAGGCTGCCCGCCATGCTCCTAGCCCATGGCAATGATACAAACCAGAAGCAGTCAAATCAGACCTGGGGGATCCCTGGTGTCCTCTTCACCTTGGACATTTGAACCCCCTACATTTATATTTTTAAATGAAAGAATGCAGTATATATATATATAAAAATAAGAAAAAGAAATAGAATTCTCAGATCAGATAGAAAAAATGGAAGCAAAACATATGAAATAAAGGAAGCTTTATTCACACTATGCTCATACAAAATAAAAGAGCTCTCCACATTAAACATTTAAGAAATGAAGTGAGAAGTAGACAAAAATTCTATAATGAATGAAATGAACAAAGAAAAAATATAGTCAAATAAAGATGAAAAATCCATTCTGGAAAAGAGCAAAACTAAGAAGGGAAAATAATCTTCCCTTGAGTGTTTTTTATTATTGATGGAATAGAGGAGGTCATAAACTTGGCAGAAAAAGATATGGAGCACGTGATGACATAAACACAGAGGGGAAAGGAAAATTACGGTGCTAGGAACTGAGGCAGGAAAGTATCATTACAGAAATAATAAATACATAAAAATCATGATTACAAAGGAAAATAGGAGTAGTTTGATAATGAGTTATCCATGTTTTTGTTCTAAAACCAATGTATTATAACTATAAGTAATTTTGTTATATAAGAGCTTTCTAACAACTAAGTGAGATATGTTAGAATTTTCCCAGTTAAGCTTCGTGTCTGGAGGTGCCAAGAAGAACTCCCTCCTATACTTCCATAGAAAAAGTGACTTAAACTGATTGAGGCTTATAACTTTTCAGTTGACATAGTCCTAAAGACAGATAAAGTAAAAATAGTTTTTTATATATACATATTTTATTGTACTTTAGCTTCTGGGGTACATGTGCAGATGATGCAGAATTGTTGGTTAGGTACGCACATGGCAAGGTGGTTTGCTGCCTCCATCCCTTTGTCACTTATATCTGGCATTTCTTCCCATGTCATCCCTCCCCAATCTCCCTACCCCAACTGTCCCTTCCCTGATCCCCACAACTGACCCCAATGTGCAATGCCTCGCTCCCTGTGTCCATGTGTTCTCATTGTTCAAAACCTGCCTATGAGTGAGAACATGTGGTGTTTGATTTTCTGTTCTTGTGTCAGTTTGCTGAGAATGATTGTTTCCAGATTCATCCATGTCCCTACAAAGGACACGAATTCATTGTTTTTTATGGCTATGTAGTATTCCATGGTGTATATGTGCCACATTTTCCTTGTCCAGTCTATCATCAATGGACATTTGGAATGGTTCCAGGTCTTTGCTATTGTTAACAGTGCCACAATGAACATACGTGTGCAAGTGTCTTCAGAGTAGAATGATTTATAATCCTTTAGATATATACCCAGTAATGGGATTGCTGAGTCAAGTGGAATTTCTATTTCTATGTCCTTCAGGAATTGCCACACTGTCTTCCACAATGATTGAACTAATTTACACTCCCATCAACAGTGTAAAAGTGTTGCTATTTCTCCACATTGTCATCAGCATCTGTTGTCTCCAGATTTTTTAATGATCGCAGTTCTAACTGGCATGAGATGGTATCTCAATGTGCTTTTGTCTTGCATTTCTCTAATAATCAGTGAAGATGAGCATTTTTTCATGTTTATTGGTCTCCTATATGTCTTCTTTTGAAAGTGTCTGTTCATGTCGTTTGCCCACTTTTGAATGGGCTTGTTTGTTTTTTTCTTATAAATCTGTTTTAGTTCTTTGTAGATTCTGGATTTTAGTCCTTTGTCAGATGGGTAGATTGCAAACATTTTTTCCCATTCTGTTGGTTGTCATTCACTCTAATGATTGTTTCTTTTGCTGTACAGAAGCTCTGGAGTTTAATTAGATCCCATATGTCTGTTTTGTTTTTTTTTGCCAATGCTTTTGGTGTTTTAGTCATGAAGTCCTTGCCTATGCCTATGTCATGAATGGTTTTGCCCAGGTTTTCTTCTAGGGTTTTTATGGTGTTAGGTCTGATGTTTAAGTCTTTAATCCATCTGGAGTTAATTTTGGTTTAAGGTGTCAGGAAGGGGTCCAGTTTCTGCTTTCTGCATATGGCTAGCCAGTTATCCCAACACCATTTATTAAACAGGGAATCCTTCCCCCATTGCTTGTTTTTGTCAGGTTTGTCAAAGATCAGATGGTTGTAGATGTGTGGTGTTGCCTCCGAGGCCTCCGCTATGTTTCATTGGTCTATGTCTCTGTTTTGGTACCAGTACCAAGCTGTTTTGATTACTGTAGCCTTGTAGTATAGTTTGAAGTCAGGTAGCATGATGCCTCCAGTTTTGTTCTTTTTGCTTAGGATTGTAATGGCTATGTGGGCCCTCTTTTGGTTCCATAGGAAGTTTAAGGTGTTGTTTTCCAGTTCTGTGGAGAAGGTCATAGGTAGCTTGATGGGGACTGCATTGAATCTGTAAATTACTTTGGGCAGTATGGCCATTTCATACTACTGATTCTTCCTAACCATGAACATGGAATGTTTCTCCATCTGGTTGTGTCCTCTCTTATTTCATTGAGCAGTGGCTTGTAGTTCTCCTTGAAGAGGTCCTTTACATTCCTTGTTAGTTGTATTCCTAGATATTTTATTCTGTTTGTGGCAATTGTGAATGGCAGTTTGTTCTTGATTTGGCTCTCTTTCAGTCTGTTATTGGTATACAGGAATGCTTATGATTTTTGCACATTGATTTTGTATCCTGAGACTTTGCTGAAGTTGCTTATCAGTTTTATGAGATTTTGGGCTGAGACAATGGGGTCTTCTAAATATACAACCATGTTGTCTGCAAATAGAAACAATTTGACTTCCTCCTTTCCTAACTGAATACATTTTCTTTCTTGTTCTTGCCTGACTGCTCTAGCTAGAACTTCCAATACTATATTGAATAGGAGTAATGAGAGAGGGCATCTTTGTCTAGTGCCAGATTTCAAATGGAATGCTTCTAGTTTTTCCCCATTCAGTGTGATATCGGCTGTGGGTTTGTCATAAATAGCTTTTATTATTTTGAGATATATTCCATGGATACCTAGTTTATTGAGAGTTTTTAGCATAAAGTGCTGTTGAATTTTGTCAAAGGCCTTCTCTGCATCTATTGAGATGATCATGTGGTTTATGTCTTTGGTTCTGTTTATGTGGTGGATTACATTTATAGATTTGTGTATGCTGAACCAGCCTTGCATCCCCAGGGTGAAGCCTACTTGATGGTAATGGATAAGCTTTTTGATGTGTTACTGCCATCATTTTGCCAGTATTTTATTTTATTGAAGATTTTTGCATCTATGTTCATCATGGATATTGGCCTGAAGTTTTCTTTTTCTGTTGAGTCTGTGCCAGGTTTTGGTATCAAGATGATGTTAGTCTCATAAAATGATTTGGATAGAATTCTCTTTCTATATATATTGTTTGGAATAGTTTCAGAAGGAGTGGTATCAGCTCCTCTTTGTATGTCTAGTAGAATTCGGCTGTGAAACCATCTGGATCTGGGCTTTTTTGGGGTGGTAGACTGTTAATTGCTCCCTCAACTTCTGCCCTTGTTATTGGTCTATTCAGGGTTTCGACTTTTTCCTGGTTTAGGCTTGGGAAGGTGCAAGTGTCCAGGAATTTATCACATTTCTTCTAGTTTTACTGGTTTATATGCATAGAGTTGTTTGTAATAATCTCTGGTGGTAGTTTGTATTTCTGTGGAATTGGTGTTGATATCCCTTTATTGTTTTTTATTGCATCTATTTGATTCTTCTCTCTTTTCCTTCTTTTTTTTTTAATCTGGCTAGTAGCCTATTTTATTGATCTTTTCAAAAAACCAGCTCCTGGATTTATTGATTTTTTGAAGGGTTTTTCTTTTTTTTTTTGTCTCTATCTCCTTCAGTTCTGCTCTGATCTTAGTTATTTCTTGTCTTCTGCTAGCTTTTGAGTATTTTTGATCTTGCTCCTCTAGCTCTTTCAATTTTGATGATAGGGTGTCAATTTTAGATCTTTCCTTGCTTCTCATGTGGGCATTTATTGTTATAAATTTCCCTCTAGACACTGCTTTAAATGTCTCTCAGATATTCTGGTAGGTTATGTCTTTGTTCTCCTTGATTTTCAAAAACATCTTTATTTCTGCCTTCATTGTTTATCCAGTCAATGTTCGAGAGCCAGTTGTTTAGTTTCCATGAAGTTATGCAGTTCTGAATTGGTTTCTTAATTCTGAGTTCTAATTTGATTGCCCTGTGGTCTGTGAGACAGTTTGTTAGGATTTCCATTCTTTTGCATTTGCTGAGGAGTGATTTACTTCCAATTATGTAGTCAGTTTTAGAGTAAGTAGGATGTGGTGCTGAGAAGAATGTATATTCTGTGAATTTGGGGTGGAGAGTTCTATAGATGTCTGTTAGGTTTGCTTGGTCCAGATCTGAGTTCAAGTCCTGGATATACTTGTTAATATTCTGTCCTGTTGATCTGTCTAAAATTGACAGTTGAGTGTTAAAGTCTCCCACTATTATTGTGTGGGGGTCTACATCTCTTTGCAGGTCATTAAGAACTTGCCTTATGTATCTGGGTGCTCCTGTATTGGATGCATATACATTTAGGATCATTAGCTCTTCTTGTTGCATTGATCCTTCTACCATTATGTAATGCCCTTCTTTGTATCTTTTGATATTTATTGGTTTAAAATCTATTTTATCAGAGACTAGGATTGCAAGTCCTGCTTTTTTTTATTCTCCATTTGCTTGGTAAATCTTCCTCCATCCCTTTATTTTGAACCTATATGTGTCCTTGCACATGAGATGTGTTTCCTGAATACAGCACACTGATGGGTTTTGACTTTTTATCCAATTTGCCAGTCTGCTTCTTTTTATTGGGGCATTTAGCCCATTTACATTTAAGGTTAATATTGTTATGTGTGAATTTGATCCTGCCATTTTGATGCTAGCTGGTTGTTTTGCCTGTTAATTGACTACGTTTCTTCACTGTATCGATGGTCTTTACCATTTGGTATGTTTTTGAAGTGGCTGGTATTGGTTGTTCTTTTCTATGTTTAGTGCTTCTTTCAAAGCTCTTGTAAGGCAAGTCTGGTGGTGATGAAATCTCTCAGCAATTGCTTGTTCTAAAGGATTTTATTTCTCATTCGCTTATGAAATTTAGTTTGGTTGGAGATGAAGTTCTTTTCCTTAAGGATGTTGAATATTGGCTCCTACTCTCTTCTGGCTTGTAGGATTTCTGCTGAGAAATCCGCTGTGAGTCTGCTGGGCTTCCCTTTGTAGGTAGCCTAACATTTCTCTCTAGCTGCCCTTAGCATTGTTTCCTTCATTTCAACACTGGTGAATATGATGATTATGTGCCTTGGGGTTGCTCTTCTTGAGGATAACTTGGTAGTGTTCTCTGTATTTCCTGGATTGAATGTTGGTCTGCCTTGCTAGGTTGGGGAAGTTCTCCTGGATAATAACCTGAAGAGTGTTTTCCAGCTTGGGTTCATTCTCTCTGTCACATTCAGGTACCCCAGTCAAGCGTAGATTAGGTCTTTTCACATAATCCCATATTTCTTGGAGGCTTTGTTCATTTCTTTTCACTCTTTTTTCTCTAATCTTGCCTTCTTGTTTTATTTCATTGAGTTGATCCTCAATCTCTGATATCCTTTCTTCTGCTTGGTTGATTCAGCTATTGAAACTTGTGTATGCTTTGTGAAGTTCTCTTGTTGTGTTTTTCAACTCCATCAGGTCATTTATATTCTTCTCTAAGCTTTTATTCTCATTAGCATTTTGTCTAACCTTTTTTCAAGGTTTTTACTTTCTTTGCATTGGGTTAGAACATGTTCTTTTAGCTCAAAGAAGTTTGTTATTACCCACCTTCTGAAGCCTGTTTCTGTCAACTCATCAGACTCATTCTCCATCCAGATTTGTTCCCTTCCTGGTGTGGAGTTGTGATCCCTTAGAGGAGAGGCATTCTGGTTTTGGGTGTTTTCATCCTTTTTGCACTGGTTTCTTCCCATCTTTGTGGATTTATCTACCTGTTGTCTTTGTAGTTGGTGACTTTTGGATGGGGTCTCTGAGTAGACATCCTTTTTGTTGATGATGAAGTTATTTCTTTCTGATTTTTGGTTTTCCTTCTAACCATCAGACCCCTTTGCTGTAGGCCTACTGGAGGTCCACTCCAGTCCCTGCTTGCCTGGGGATCACCCACAGGGGCTGCAGAACAGTAAGGCTTGCTGCCAGTTTCTTCTTCTGTTATCTTTGTCCCAGAAGGATACTTACCAGATGTCAGCCTAAGCTCTCCTTTACAAGTGCCTCTTTGGATATACAGGGGTCAGGGTGCTGCTTGAGGAGTCAGTCTGTCCCTTACAGGAGCTCAAGTGCTGAGGTGGGAGCTCCATTTTTCCATTTAGAGCTTCTGGGCAGGTATGTTTAAGTCTGCTGCAGTGGAACTCATAAGCACCTTTTTCCCCAGGTGCTCTGTCTTGGGAAGGTGGGGCTTTATTTATAAGTTCCTGACTTGCTTCTGCCTTTTTTCAGAGATATCTTGCCCAGCAAGGTGGTGGTCTAGCCACAGTCTGCCAGAAGGGGTGTTGCTGAGCTGCTGTATGCTCTGCCCAGCTGCTGCGTGAACTTCCTGTTAGAACCGCCTTGGTAATGGTGATCTGCTTCAGTAATGGCAGACTGCCTCGGTAATGGCAGACTGCCTGGGTAGTGGTGGACTGCCTCGGTAATGGCAGACGCCCTTCCCATCACCAAGATGGACTCTCCTGAGTCCAGCTGCGCTTGCTACAAAAATCTCAATCCAGAGCGTTACAGGTTGCTGGTCTTTGTGGGTGGTGGGACCTGCTGAGTCAGATCACCTGGCTTCCTGTTTTCAGCCCCTTTTTTTCAGCTGAATGGGTGGCTCTGTATCCCAGGTGTTCCAGGTGCCTGTTGAAACAGCTGCCCACATTTGTATGAGTTTTTGTGCAGAGTCCCACAGCACGGGCTCAAACAGCCATGCTGGAAACTCGTGGTGCTTTCCAGCCTGGGAATCTCCTGGTGTGTGGGCAGTAAAAGCTTGTTTGGAAATGCGGTGATCACTCACCCTCTGTGTTCTTCTTGCTGTGAACTGCACTCCAGAGCTGTTCCTATTCAGCCATCTTCAATCTCTCCAGTAAAAATAGTTTTAACATGTAGACAATACATATTCCAGTTTCTATCTGCCACAATAGTAAGGATTCAATACTTCATCATAACTGAATGAGCTAGCTTCAATTGTCCATAAATATAAATAGTTTAATCTGTAACCACTGCCTTCATTTACTGAGTTACAGCTGTCTTTATTGACTTACATTTCAGTGGTGCTTAGGTCAAAAATAATATTTTAAAAGTGGTTGAAATATTTTCTAAGATCTACTATGTAACTTCTGTATCATAAGTTGAACTGGATCAAAGTGTCGATACTGAACACTCTGGATAGTGTTTCTAGTAATTAAAAATCATAGGCTGTGCACAGGTGGCTCATGCCCATAATGCCAGCATTTTGGAAGGTCGAGGCAGGTGGAACACAAGGTCAGGAGATCGAGACCATCCTAGCCAACATATTGAAACTCTCTCTCCACTAAAATACAAAAAATTAGCTGGCATGTGGGTCTGTAGTCCTAGCTACTCAGGAGGCTGAGGCAGGGGAATCACTTAAACCCAGGAGGTGGAGATTGCAATGAGCTGAGATTATGCCACTGCGTTCCAGCCTGGCAACAGAGTGAGACTCTATCTCAAAAAATAAAATTATACACAGACAAATCTTTAAACATAAAATCAGAAAATACTGAGACATCAACATTATTTGAAGAAAATAAATGACAAGATTGAACATAAGATAAACTTTGGGTAAAACACAAAGGCAGTCTGGCCAGGAAGTGTTTAGAACTTCATTCTAAGAGATCCTGAGGGCCTACCATAAAGCATTTATCTAATTTATAGCCATTTGCTCTGAAAAGACATTACATAGAATATAGCAGTATTTTTAAAAATATGTTTTGAAATTAAGAATGTTAAAAGAACATCAAAAAGTCTATTTACTCATCATGAAATTACACCAAATCCCAACTCATGATAACCATCATGTTGTGTTAGTAATAGTAAATTTCTTAGAGATGTGCCTAATTTTACATATGATTTTGGTAATCCAAGTCAGTAGGGCAAATCATTGATCTTTGAACCAGTACTGTATTATATTTAGGGTATTTCTACATGTGAGTAATTAGGTTAAGTCCTAGGGTCTTAAAATTGAGTAAAATACAACTCTCATCCAAAATATTTTCTTTCTAATTCCTAAAAAGTTAAAACAAACTCTTGTTTGCAATTTATGTTCTTAAAGTTCAAATTCAGTGGAATAGTAGGAATATAATATATATTCTAGTAAAGACTCACTAGATAAAAGAATAAATGCTTTCAACTTAAGCTGGCATCTGATTTTTTTTTCTAACTCGTTCTGTCTATTAAGGCCAGCATTACCCAATACCAAAACCAAACAAGGAAATAACAAAAAAAGATATCCCTGATGAACATAGATGAAAAATCCTCGACAAAATACTAGCAAATCAAATTCAACAACACATTAAAATGATCATTCACCATGACCAAGTCAGATTCATCCCAGGGATGAAAGTGTGGCTCAACATATGCAAATCAATAAACATGATACATCATATTAACAGAACAAAGAAAAAACACTGTATGATCCATTCAGTATATGCTGAAAAAATTTTATTAAAATTTAACATTGCTTTCTTATAAAAACCTTCAACAAATTGTGTATAGAATTAAAAAATACCTCAAAATAATAAAGACCTTGTATGACAAATGCACAGCAAACATCATACTGAATACGGAAAAACTGGAAGCCTTTCCTTTAAGATTTGGAACTAAACAAGGATGCTCATTTTCACCACTTTTGTTCAGCATATTACTAGAAGTCCTGGACACAGCAATTAGCAAAGAGAAAGAAATATATTACACTCAAATTGGAAAGGAAGAAGTCAAATGAGCCTTGTTCACAATTGACAAGGCTTTACATTTAGAAAAACCTAAAGATTTCACCAAGAAAAAAAAAAAATGATTAAATGAATGCAAAAATTCAGCCAAGTTGTAGGACACAGATTCAACATAACAATAATCAGAAGCATTTATGTATGCCAACAGGGAACCATCTTAAAGAAATCAAGAAAGCGATCCCATCTATAATCACTACAAAGAATACAAAATACCTAGGAGTCAATTTAACCCAAGTAAAAGATATACGCAAGGAAAGCTATAAAACACTGATGAAAGAAATTTGAAAAACACAGAAAATGGAAAATATTTTATGCTCATGGATTTGAAGAATTAATATTGTTAAAATAATACTACCCAAAGCAACTTATAGATTCAATACAATCCCTATCGAATTATCAATGACATTCTTCACAGAAAGAGATTTTTAAAAATCTTAAAATTTATATGGAACCACAAAAGACCCCAAAGTAATCCTGAGCAAAGCAATCCTGAGCAAAAAGAACAAAGTTGAAGGCACTACATTATCTGACTTCAAAACATACTACAAACCTATAGTAACTAAACTCAGCATGAAATAAACTCAGCATGGTACAAACATAGAAACAGATGCATAGCCCAATGGAATGGAATCGAGGACCCAGATATAAATACAGACATTTACAGCCAACTTATTTTTGTGAAAGGCACCAAACACATAGAATAGAAGAAAGGACAGCCTCTTCAACTATATTCAGAACATGAAACCAGATCCCTCTCTCACCATACACAAAAATCAGATGAAAATGGATTAAAGACTCTAAGTCTGAAACATGAAACTACCAGCAGGGAGCATGGGGAAATGTTCCAGGACATTGGTCTGGGAAAATATGTTGTGTGTAAGACCTCAGAAGCATAGGCGACCAAAGCAAAACGTGACAAATGGGGTCACATCACTTTAAAAAGCTTCAGCAAGTAAAGAAAACAATCATAAAGTGAAGTTACAGCCCACAGAATGAAAGAAAATATTTGGAAGCCAGCCATCTTATAAGGAATTATTATAATTTATAATATTATATATTATAAAGAGCTCAAATAACTCAGTTGCAAAAAATTAAATAATCTGATTTTCTAAATTGCATTTTAGGCTTTGGGGTACATATGAAGAACATGCAAGACTGTTGCATAGGTACACACATGGCAGTGTGATTTGCTGCCTTCCTCCCCATCACCTATATCTGGCGTTTCTCCCCATGCTATCTTACCCCAACTCCCCACCCCCCAATAATCTGATTTTTTTTAAATGGACAAAATAGATCTTCCCTTAAAAAAAAATCCAAATGGCCAAGTATATAAAAAAAAAGTTCAACATCACTAATTATCAGAGAAATGCAAATCAAAGCCATAGTCACAACCCAGTTAAAATGACTTAAAAAGACAGGCAATAACATGCTGATGAGTATGTGGAGACAAGGGAGCCTCAGACACTGTTGCTGGGCCTGTTACGTAGCCACCATGGAAAGTTATGTGGAGGTTTTCCAAAAAAACTAAAAAGAGACCTCCCATATAATTTAGCAATCCCACTACTGAGTGTATATTCAAAAGAAAGCAAGCCAATATATCAAAGCCGTATCTGCACTCCCATGTTTATTCCAGCATTATTCACAATAGCCCAGATGTGGAATCAACCTAAGTGTTTTTCAGTGGATACATAGATAAGAAAATGTGGTGTGGATATAAACAATGGAATAATATTCAGCCATTAAAAAAATAAAAGACTGCTATTTGCAACAACATGGATAAAACTGGAGGTCACTATTTTAAGTGAAATAAGCCAAGCACAGAAAGACAAGTATCACATGTTCTCATCCATACATGGAAGCTAAAGAAGTGGATCTCATGAACATAGAGTGTAGGCTGTAAATTGGCTAAGAGGTGCCAAGAATAGAAGCATGGAGGGAGGTTCAAAAAGAGGCCGATTAACAGGTATACATATATAGTTTGATAGATGAGATAAGACCTAGTGTTTAGTAGATCAGTAGGCCATGATTTACAATAAGCTACTGTGCATTTCAAAATAGCTAGAAGAAAATAATTTCAATGTTTCTAGCCTAAATACAAATATTTAAGGTGATAGATACCCTGATTACACTGATTTGAGTTTTACAAATTATATGAATGTATTAAATTACTAAATGTATCCTGAGACTATGAGCCTCTCTTATGTATCAATAAGCAAAAAACACCAGGTGCTTGCAAGGGTGCAGACAAACCCTTACACACGGTGGTGGGAATATAAACCCGTACTGCCAGTAAGGAAAACAGGATGGATAGTTCTCAAAAACCTAAAAATAGAAGTAATATGCTATCCAGCAATCCTACTACTGGGTATGTATCCAGAGAAAAGGAATTTATATCAAAAGAACACCTGCACACTCATGTTTATTGAAGCACAATTCACAATAGCAAGGAATCAACTGAAGTGTCCATCAAGAGATGGCTGGTTAAGAAAATATGTTATACATACACAATGGAATACTACCTGGCCATAAAAATTAATGAAATTCTGTCATTTGCAACAACATGGATGGAACTACAGGACATTATATGAAGAGAAATAAACCAGGCACAGAAAAACAGATATCACATATTCTCACTCATATGTGGGAGCTTAGAGTCTATCTCATGAAGTAGAGAATGAAACTATAGTTACCAGAGGCTGGAAAGGGTTGTGTTGGGGAGAGAGATGAAGAGAGTTTTGTTAATGGGTATAAACGTGAAGTTGAATAGAAAAAATAAGTTTCGATGTTTGATAGCACAGTAGGAGGACTATCATTAAGAACAATGTGCCGGGCGCGGTGGCTCAAGCCTGTAATCCCAGCACTTTGGGAGGCCGAGGCGGGTGGATCACAAGGTCGAGAGATCGAGACCAACCTGGTCAACATGGTGAAACCCCGTCTCTACTAAAAATACAAAAAATTAGCTGGGCATGGTGGCGCGTGCCTGTAATCCCAGCTACTCAGGAGGCTGAGGCAGGAGAATTGCCTGAACCCAGGAGGCGGAGGTTGCGGTGAGCCCAGATCGCGCCATTGCACTCCTCCAGCCTGGGCAACAAGAGCGAAACTCCGTCTCAAAAAAAAAAAAAAAAAAAAAAAAAAGAACAATGTACTGTTTATTTCAAAATAGTTAGAAAAGAGGATTTGAAGTGTTCTCAACACATTGAAATGATAAATAGTAAAGGTGATATGTATCCTAAATATCCTGGAGTGATCATTGCACAGTTATGCATATAGCAAAATAACGTATGTATACGATAAACACGTACAAACGTCATGTCAATTTTTAAAAAATAAAACAAATCTAGAAAAAGAGTTAAAGGGAATATTCTCTTTGTATTTTTGAATTCAGATTTCAGGGACGGGTGCTGGATATATAGTGTAAATATTCACTGAATAAGTGAATAAATGTCTTTCTTTTAAGCAATAGCCAATCTTTTTCACACTCTTATTTTTTTATTTGATGTTGGATGTTTGTGCTTTTCTTTTTCTCCCGGACTAAATATATCCAGTGTTTTATTGATTTTATTATTTTTTTTCTACAAGTAACCATAATCAATTCCTTTATTTTTTCTCTTTTCTAATTTATCTCTCTGATGGTTAATACTGTCAAATTGATCGGATTGACAGATGCAAAGTATTGATCCTGGGTGTGCCTGTGAGGGTGTTGCCAAAGGAGATTAACGTTTGAGTCAATGGTCTGGGGAAGGCAGACCCACCTTTATTCTGGCAGGCACCATCTAATGTAAAGCAGGAAGAAAAACATGACAAAGCGAGACTGGCGTAGCCTCCCAGCCTCCTAAATCTTTCTCCCGTGCCGGAAGCTTCCTGCACTAGAACATCAGACTCTAGGTTCTTCAGTTTTGGGACTTGGACTGGCTCTCCCTGCTCCTCAGCTTGCAGACAGCCTATTGTGTATTGTGGAACCTTGTGACAGTGTAAGTTGATACTTAATAAACTCCCATATACATATATACATATATATATGTCTATATAGGATTGCTGCAATATATCTATAGATATATATCTATATCTCTATAAATCTAACTATTGCTATATATAACTATGGGATTGCTATGTGTATCTATATTCTATTAGCTCTCTTCCTCTAGAGAACCCTAATACACTGTCTTTTATTTATTCATTTGTACGTACATATATATGTATAAAATAAATGAATAACTTGCTGCAGCCATATTTTGTAAAGGACTTTCTGCCTAACTATAACTCTTTCTTCATAATACATTTCAGGAAGAGGAGGTAATAGGTTGAAAGTATGTACACATTTAAGAGTCTTGATGTTAACTGCCACATTGCCCTTGTAGGAACTGGAAAAATTACACTCCCACTCCAGCCATATGAAAATGCATGAACTTGTGTGATACACATAGAAATGGAATCTAATGGGGATGCAAGGAAATGAGGGCTGATTCTTCTTGAGTAAGGGCCTGGTTGTCAGAGACGATGGCCTTAAAGAAGTGACAATAGTGTGAAATTTCAAACACTAAGAAAGAATAGACATTAAAATTTTAAATGAACATAAGAGTTCAAATTTAAAAATCAGGAAAATAATTGTTTAAAAATAACAAGAAGATAAACAGAATTGCTAATTTTTTAAACATTGATTATATATATACATATACAGTAACAATTGTATTTGAAGCACCGTTATAAGAGCTGTAGCAATAAATGTGAAGGGCAAAAGTTATTGCCTTTAAGTAGTTATGTATTCAAGGGTGTGTACAGAGGAGACAGCTAATACATGTGTAAATGATATGTGTTGGGTAATCAATATTACTGTGAAGAAAATCAAGGCCAAATAACTGAGTTAAAGTCAGCAGCAATGGGCTGGGTGTGATGGAAGGAGTATTCTAGTTGCCCAAAAAAGACTTTCTAAAGCAATTACATTATTTGTGCAGAAAAGAGAATCAGTTTTTTATCTTGTTTTAAATTTAGATGGACATTTGACATCCAAGTAATAACAGGTAAACCAAGGAATATGAATTAGCAATTCAGTAGAAAGTTTGAGTCCTAGGATATAAATTCAAACATTTTCAAAATGTAACTAATCTCTAAAACCACAGACCAGATGAACTTAAGATGCACTTAAGTATAATCATAGGAAAAAAATTACAAAATAAATTTTTAAAAATTTACTTTACTATGGGGTTAATAATAAAGATATTAGAATGACTGTAGAATTAATTTGTCTTTCTAAGTTTAAAGGCACAAAATATATAGCTGTTAATTCAACGAAAACTGTGACTATGTTAAAGGCGTTTAAAATTCCAATGACTTTTCTTTAATATTATAAAATGATTCCAAATTCACACAAAGAACAAGTGGAATACAAGAGCAGAGCAAATGTTGAGTAAATAGAATGAAGGCAAACATCCTATATTTTTAAATTATGAGTTATACATAAATGTTTATGATGTAAGAATTAATATAAAATGTGTGAAATAGCAGAAAGTTTAGAAACACACCCGAACATATATAGACCATTTAGTAAAATCATTCTCACAGATGATAAAAAAAAGTACAAATTTAAATAATTTACTGTCATTTTTATGTGCCAAATTGATAAAGATTCAAAACAATGACGTCATCCAGAGTTGGCAACATGGGCGGAGTCCGGCATTTTCATATGGTTGGAGTGGGAGTGTAATTTTTCCAGTCGCTACAAGTAGGCAATGTGGCAGTTACCATCAAGACCCTCAAACATGTACAACCTTTTAACCCATTATCTTCTCTTCCTGAAATGGATTATGAAGAAAGAGTTACAGTTAAGCAAACAGTCCTTTACAAAATATGGCTACAGCAAGTTAGTCAGAAGTAGATTGCTTGAATTAGGTAGTAGTATGTTACATCCATTAACGGTTTCATCCAGTTCTCAAAATTGAGTTTGAATTTCAGAAACTTTAGAAATTGCTCAAGGTACATTAAGTAAATAAAATATGTAACCACAAGTTCATAAGAAAAAATGTATAAATTTATGCAAGCGTGAAAGTGTTAACTGCTTATCTTTTGTTGGGCTAAGGAGGATTTTACTTCATTGTAGTTTTTACTCTTTTTTAGTATATTACAATGACTGCAGAATAATTTTATAATCATAAAAATGTTCTAATAAGCCACAGGCACACTGTGAGGCTGCAAATGGGGAAAGGCGTCGGTGTGCTCATTTCTGAAATAATTATTTCTTGGGTCTTGTGAGAAACAAGAGAGGTATGAAATGCTCAAGAGTGCATTCAGAGATATAAAGAGGCTGGGCTTATTCATGCTGTTAGGACACTAAGGAGACACTGAAGCATTTTGTCAATTGCTTTAAATCTTTCGTTTGGGCACCATTAGTGCACCAATGACATGGGGGTGGCCCAAATAAATTATAACCATTTCTTACACAAGGTGTTTTCTCCCATAGGAAGCTGGCCAAGGAGGACCTGGACACTACTTTAAACAAGACCACCAGTTTGCTTAAGGATTCAGCAAGCAGATCTTGGCAAGGCAAATTTATAAGCACTAGTTAAAGGTTAAGAAAAGTTCTGGTCTCCTTATTGAACCCAAGAGACGCAGAAATGCTAGTGTGTATGATCATGGACCACTAAGCAAGGAAGTACTTTTACAGGCCTCAGAGATCGTGGGAGTCCCAGAGCAGGCTCTTTGCAGGGAAGGAAGCAAAAGGGTGAGAATAAGTGGAGTAGTTTAACAATGTGGTTGGTTAACTGAGGTTAGGCTCAATAAAACTCTTTGGGTCTGCTATTGGTGGGCAGACTAATTGTACCACAGAGATTCAGGCCACGTTTGGCCACAGTTGCAGAGTGTTGGTTCTAGTGTGCTGGTTATTTTCCAGCAGGGACACATGACATTTCTCATGACTCTAGGGTCAGCTGTTTAGTGCTGTAGACCCTGTCCTGGGCCATGCTGTAATGTTCACATGAAATGTACAAGAGTTGATATGCCTTTTTCACAAGCAAAATAATTTTATAACCATCATGAATTATTTGTTTTATTATATGCTCAGTTTACAAATTAACTGGAGTAATTTTACTCTGCCCTGAAGGTTCTAGCAGAAAACAGAGCTAGGAATTATTTCTCCCCCTTCTATTGTAGCAAAGAATATAATTGTTCTTCTCACCCCCTGCTTGGGCCTCGTTTTCTTTTCAAGTAAAATGTGCATAACAAAATACTATTTCATGAGAAAGGTGAAGGAAATATAGGAGCACACTATATGAAAACATTTAACAATGAAATAAAACAGGTTTGCAACAGATGTTTTATGTACAAAATGTTTAAAGACATCTTTTTAAATAACAAATGAACTATATAATTAAGCTCTCAGCTTTTCAAGACTCTCATTCATTCATCCATCCATGTATTTAACAAATATGTGTGACTATATATATAGTCCTTACACTCCAGACATCGTTCAGTGAAAGATCCAAAAGTGAATGGCACTTACTATCTATCCACAGAGAGAGCTTCAGGAAACAAACACACAAACACATGCTGTCACCATGAAATTAAGTAGTAATAAAAATGTTGAAAACAGTACATTTATTTTAAGATAGAATGAAAGGTACAAAGGTGATAAAGTGCTGTTTTATAAAAATTACTGTAGTCATTTCAGGTAGTAAATTATTGCTTCAAAGTTGTGTTGAAAGGACAGTCTGGCATGGAGTAATGAGCATGGGCTTTTAAATACGGGGATTTAACTTACATAGTAGCTAAGTGAACTTTAATTCTTCCTTTGAGTTTTGATAATTTCACTACCTCACCAATTTTTTTCCTGAAAATACATATTTTTTAAAGACAGAGTCTTGCTGTGTCAGCCAGGCTGAAGTACAGTAATCATAGCTCACTGCAGCCTCAAACTCCTGGGCTCATGTGATCCTTCTGCCTCAGCCTCCTGAGTAGCTGGGACTACAGGCATATGACACCATGCCTAGCTAATTTTTTGTAGACATGAGATCTTACTATGCTGCTAGGCTAGTCTTGAACTCATAGACCCATGCAATCCTCCTGCCTCAGCCTCTCAAAGTACTGGGATTACAGATGTGAGCTGCAGTACCCAGCCCTAAAAACTCTAGTATTTTCTAGGGTAAGAATAATGTCAAAATTATTCTTACACGATTATTATTATATTAACATATTATCATATGTTATTTTGAAAGAATAATGTAAGCTTTGTATACTTTAAGAATTCACATACATGTTTAGCATTTTTATAGTAACAGTTTCCTGTGAGTCCAGAAGAAAATTTTTTGATGTATTATATTGTGAGAATCTGAAAACATGTATGAGTCAATAATTTTTTTAAAATTGTGTGGACTGTATGAGTCCCACATTCCTAATGTGACAGGAAAACATGTGAAGTACGTGCCGTTGCCAAAGTGGCTTCTAATTCCACATCTGCTACTACCACAGCTACGACTGCTACCGTCACCATTACAAACAGAAGCAGACATACGTCCAGGCACTGCCTGTTCAACTGCTGACCCCCAACTCTTCAAAATACGCCCAGAAACATTTATTACAAAGAGCTACGTTCATTACCCTGAAGGAAGTAAAAGAGAACACTATTTTGATGTAATATTAGCACTGTTTAGCTGAAGAGGAATGCCAGGAAAAGATATTTATTAATACGTTGTTCCAGGGTCTGGGATGTGTGATTTTTAAGGTGGTCTTAAAAAGTTAAAAATATTTGTGGGATGGACAGAAATAGTGAAATAACAGCTTTAGACTGTGGGCATAGCAAAGAGAGGACCTTGAAGTGAGCTTTGAAGAGCAGCCATTAGTCTTGATAAGAAAGCTATTTTGATTGGTTCAGTCTTATTTCTGAAGCACAACCATTTCTTGGAGCCAGTAGTTTTCTTGCTTACAGCAGTTTTAATTTTTTGTATGTTATTTTTTCGAGATAGGGTTACACTCTGTTGCCTGGGCTGGAATGCAGTGGCACAATCTTGGCTCACTGCACCTCCACCATCCAGGGTCAAGCGATTCTCTCACTTCAACCTCCCAGTAACTGGGATTACAGGGGCACGCCACCACGCCTGGCTAATTTTCATATTTTTAGTGGGGACAGGGTTTCAACATGTTGGCCAGGCTGGTCTTGAATCCCTGGCCTCGAGTGACCCACCCACCTTGGCCTCTCAAAGTGCTGAGATTACAGGTGTGAGTCACCATGCAGGGCCTGTTTTCGGTACCTTTTAAGACAGGCTTTTTTTTTTTTTTTTTTTTTCCAGCCATGATGTTGAGGGAACATTCTCAAGTTAGATTACCAATTTAGATTCTTAAAAACTAAACGATGAGTAAAACGTATTAGAACAGTAAACGTAATAGCTATCAAGATACTGCTAGCAAACTTCTGCCTCAGCAAAATCAAATCTGTATGCGTATACATGTATGATACGATCATATCAAAGTTATACATGTTTGGAAGATTTGAAGATCACATCATTATAATAGAAGTTAAAGGCTTGAAAGGTCTTTATAGTGAGATATAAGGTTATATATATTTCCATATCTGAAACTTGATTCTAGAAGAATAAATTAACTGGTCCAAATTTTAAAGATGGCATGACGGAAGAGCCACCAGGATTGGAGGTGAGGTGTTCTAAGACGTGATCATCTGTAAGCCTCTGTCTTTGTTTGATGGGTTTGTTTTGAGTTATGACTTAGGAAAATTAGATTTGGATATGAATGTCCATTTACTACTCACTCCTATGCAGCAGAGAAAACACCAGAAAACACCATGAGGAATACACAGAAATTGTTTTTAAATATCTAAGTGCCATCTCTCCAGCTGGGCTTAGCTTCTCCTCCGCTCATTGCTCATTTTGATTTCTGTCTCCCTACTGTACTGCAGTTTAAATAATAACTTTTTGAGAATAAGTATTGCTGCTTTCAGACATGTCATGATGAAACTTGCTTAAAAATAATATTTTGTTTAGAAGTTTCAAAATGTCATCCTAAGAGCATGGGCTTGAAGTCAGTGACATCCGGCTTGACCCTTAGATCTGGCACTGGCCACTTGTGTAACTCTGGGTTATTTACTTAACTTGTGGAAGGCTCTATTTTCTCCATTCTGAAGCGGGAATAATGACACCTGCCATGGGGCTGCTGCAGGTGTTAACTGAGCATATTCCAAGTCCCTTCGGCAAATGCCAAACACATAGCAAATGCCGTGGCTTAAACTGTGTTCCTGAAAAAATTTCTATGTGAATGCCCTAACCCCAGAAGATGTGATCTTATTTAAAAACAGGGCCTTTGCAGAAGAAATATTTAAGATGGGGTCATTAGGGTGGACCCCAATTCAATATAATTTGTATCTTTCTAAAGAAAGGGAGACCTGAACACAGAGCAAGATACCCAGGAGGGCACCCTGTGAGCATGACGAAGATGCCCCTGCCAGCCAAGGAGCGCTGAGACACCCAGGAGGGCACCCTGTGAGTGTGATGGTGATGCCTCTGCCAACCAAGGGCGCTAAGGGTTCACAGCAAACCTCCAAAAGCAAGGAGAAGGCCTGGAACAGATTCTTCCTCACGGCCCTTGGTGCTGGCCTTCCAGAATCCAGACCTGTCAGATCATGTATTTCTATCATTTCAGCACCCAGTTTGTTCCACCTTGTTAGCACAGCCTTAGCAAACTATATGGTAAGGTGACAGCAAGTCTTCGCCTGTTGGAGTACTTTTACTACTGATCAAATCTTTAAATTTTATAAAATACTATAGACGGTCATTTAAATATTATTATTTCAAAATCACCAAAGACAGCAATTTATTACTAATGGGCAAATCGATTTCAAGATGCCCCATGTTTCAACATTCTAATATTATTGTGTTTTATCCCTATAGAAAGAGATATCCCTGGCATCAAATTTATCTAAAACAGAAATGCTGTGTTATTATTTTCTAATGGATATGGAAATGATATTCCGTATTTAAAAAAAACTCATTAATTTAAATGTATATTTATAACCAAGGTTAACTGAATGCTTTTTACATCTGCCTTCTAAAATATAATTTAAATATAAGCACTTAAAAAATCATACCTGAGTAATTCCAACACATATTCTTTTTTTTTTTTTTTTTTTGCACTCTTTTGGGAGAAGTATGACTCTTAAAAATGTGCATTTTATTTATTTTGCTAAACTCAAGGCTATGAACAAAACCTCACATTTAAGCTGCAATATTGAGAAAACTAGAGGCCTTGGGCTAAAGAAATAATATTTTTTTAAATTTAGAAAATATCCAAGCACTTATCGGCTCCCGTCAGCTGGGACAGTTTCTCCACTGAGCGGTGTCAAGCTGTTGGGAAAACTGCAGGAACCTACAGTCATTGCACAAGAGTCAACATCTCTCCACGATGGAGAAGAGAAAAGGCCTGTTTTTTAATTATGTGCTTTCCTGCAAGACATTTTAAAGCAGCTGAAACAGCATGTTCATGACCTGAAAGGATAGATGGATAATCCTCTAGACTGCTCGGTATTAGAAGTGACTCCTAAGAGTGAAACATGACAGCACCCAAGCACTTGCTGGCTTTGTGAGGACCAAATAGCAAGGCATGGAATCCACAACCCATCTCCCTCAGCAGGGTGAGGGATGCGTGCTAAGTCTAGCAGCCAGAGCCCTTCCACTTCCAAATCCTGGCAATGGGAAATAATCAGCATGCATGAAGGACAGATTACAAAAGCCATTGTGAGGACACCTAGCAAGAAATCCTCTGCTTCCATTTATCCAAGAACCAATTTAACCAAGAACCAATTATCTTGGTTCTTTTACATCTCTCTGTGATTTTTATTTTATTTAGACCCATCTAAAATGTGTAAGAACAAGTCATTTCAAAAAATAAAACGGAAGCTAGTTTACCAAAATGTGCTTTATAGCACATTAGTTCCTTGTGAAAAGTCTCAGTGGCCAAGTAGCTATTTTTTAAAATCATATATAGAAAATTCACATATGTTTCTTACATGGCTTATAATGCAGATTTACAGTTCTGAGAATTAAGTAAAATAAACAAGCCTAATGAAATCAAAACAGAAGAAAATAATTACAGCCAATATCCAAAATCCTGTTTAACTTCGTTTAATCAGTGTAGTACCCATATGGATATGCATGACCAACTGGACTCGATCTCTTTTAAAAGAATCTGAAGCAATCAGAACAGGCGTTTCTCAGGATCTCCCATTGTTTTGTGGGATACTGGGAGCAGTGGTGAGATAGCATACCCTCTCTCCTTTGAAAAATAAAGAAGAGGACAGCAGGGACTCAACTATCATTCCTTCATTCATTTAGCAAATGTGTACTAGCACCTGGCACGTGGGAAACCAGGAGCTGTCGTCGGTGCTCAAGTCAGTGATGTGAGTAAAGCAGGTACAGTGTCTGCCTGGATAAGACCCTGCCGTGGGAAACAATTCATGAACAAGTAAGCAAAGCATCGTTGAAGGGTTGGTTCTGAAACTCTGTGAAGGAAACAAACGGGTGATTTGAGAAAGAATACTGGAGCCTGCAGGTTTGGAAACACTTGTTTTGACTCCTGGTCAAGACTCTCAAAGGAAGAGTAATTAAGGGTAAGACGTGACAGATGCAAAGGGGCAAGATTTGCAAACAGGGGTGAAAAGCATTCTGAATTTATAATGAGCTCGTGCAAAAGCCCTAAGGTGGGAATGAACTTGGTATTTGGGAAGAGGGCAGTAGGTGGAGGCTAGAGAGACACAGCAAGGAACAGAAGGCATTGCGGGTCATGGTAAGAAGTCTAGATTTTAATTTTTTAAAATCTTATTGGAAGAGGATTGAAAGCTTTCCAGTAAGAACATGTTTAAGCCTATTATTTGCTTTTTATTTTTATTTTGGCTCCTGTCTGGAGCTTACTTGCATAGAAGGTGAGACATAGTGGGAGGCTAGTGAGTGGACCCCAGAAATGCAGGCAGATCATAACGACTGGAACCAGGGTGCTGCGTGGGAATGGAAGGAACTGGATATGTCTAATTCCACTGGTGGTGGAACTGACATAGAACTAGAGTTTGGACTGATTCTGGGCAGTAAGAATATCCCAAAAGCAGCCACCTGGTTGATCAACTCAGAGAACAGGTTAATAGTCACACAGGTGGGGAAATCAGGGAGAAGCGTAAGCCAGTGTTAATTAGTCGTCACCTCTCTCATGTTTACTTATCATTTTGCATGTATGTTGAAAGCAGTAGGTTGTTTCAGGCGGACTCTGAGTTCAGTAGTCATTCACATAATTAAAGAATTTAAATCGTTTTGTTAAGCATCCCCCCATTAGGTGCTTAGAGCAAACACCCAGTTTTCATTTCTTCTCATTTTCACTTCAATTCCTCAGCAGTTTTTTGTTTTAAAAAACTAAACTAACACAAAAATAAAGTTAAATTAATTACCAACTAAAGTCTTGATAATCTACAACTGCTTTTCAAAATTATCTTGGTTCTTTTACATCTCTCTGTGATTTTTATTTTATTTAGACACACCTAAAATATGTAAGAACAAGTCATTTCAAAAAATAAAACAGAAGCAAGTTTACCAAAATGTGCTTTATAGCACATTAGTTCCTTGTGAAAAGTCTCAGTGGCCAAGTAGCTATTTTTTTAAATCATATATAGAAAATTCACATATGTTTCTTATATGGCTTATAATGCAGATTAACAGTTCTGAGAATTAAGTAAAATAAATGATCCTAATGAAATCAAAACAGAAGAAAACAATTACAGCCAATATCCAAAATCCTGTTTAACTTCGTTTAATCAGCGTAGTACCCATATGGATATGCATGACCAACCGGACTCGATCTCTTTTAAAAGAATCCTAATGCCATTTGAAAATGGCAGCAGCCATGTGTAGGTTTATTGGTGCTATCAACTATGAGTTCACTTTTTAAAAATCAGTTTATCAAGGGACAGTGTTTATTTCCTGTAAGTAAAAAAACCTAACTCAGTGCTTCCCAGCCTTTTCACATCATGGCACTCATGTAAAACAACTTGGTCAGCATTCTGGGCTACATACATGAGGCTTATCCTATCTGTCTCTAGTCTCACAACCCTGCTCAGGCACCCCAAGGGCGAAGGTGCCTCAATCTCCTCACTCTCTTCTAACAGTGCAGATGTATAGGATCCAACACGTGACTGGCATAACAGTGCAACTGTGCGAGGACTTCTGTCCCAATTGATGCACCCACCGTTTCCGAGACCAAGTCATTTTCTAATCCTCTAAATGCTTGTAAATATTATGTGGAACTAGCAGCCCACTTAAGGCAGATTCTGCTGTGAGGATCATGGGAATGCACCGTGTGTACAGCACAGTCACTGCTCTCAAAGAACAAATAATCACGGATATCCTCTGTGCTTTTGCTTAGATTCAGACACAGCTTGACTTCTGTGTGTAATCGATTTATGCAACATGTTGTGCAAAATAAATTCAAAATTTACAGTGGCTAATATTTAAGTAAGAAAGCCTGGAAAATAAACCTCTTGAACACTGAACTGGGAAGGAAAGGTTGATTTATTTGGCCTGGAGCAGGGCAGCGTAGCTGCCTAACAGCCAAGCTCAGCTCACAAAGAAAGTCCCTGCCTTTTCAAAGGCTTACAGCTCTAGAAATTACACGTGAAAGGGTCCTGGGCTTACAACTCTAGAATTTACATGTGAAAGGGTCTTGGTCCATGGAGTAGGCATGGGGTATGCGGCTTAGGTGGGGATCTGATTGTGTTTGAGTGAAAACAATGCCTTCCGGAAAGATTCCCCCACACCATGCCTACATCTATAGGAGGGCGATTAAGGCCCGGTCTGCCAGCCTTTACTTCTCCTACTGAAATGCATTGTGGAAGTCAAGGGGGAGGTGGTCTCAGGTGCTTAGGTCTCCTTCCTCAATATGATGGCCTACTCCGTTGAGAGTGTGGGGAGCATGAAGGCAGGGTTTTACTCTCTGCATTCTCACGTTGATTGTTCTGGTGGCATGCCTTTTCAAATTATTGCCTTTAACCAGTGTTTAGGCTAATCTATTTTTTTTTTACATTTTTTAAACTACAATCTGCATAATTATTTCTTTGATTCTTTATAAAGATTTTATGTGAAAAGTAAACTTCTGGGTTGGATATTACCTGGAAAATCCCCTGCCTTCCTCTCATTTTATTCATGAGGAGTAGTTAGGACACGAGTGAGCTCATAGCAAAGACAATGGATCTTCATCAAATATTTACCAAGAGGTGACTTGTTTTCAAAATGGCACAGAACTCGTTTGAGATTCTGGCTCTGATGTTTGCTATGTGTGAATAAGGGCACCTAATTCAGAATTATTGTGACAATTACATGGAATAATGTGTATTAAGGAGTTTAGCACGGTGCCGTGGCTCATACTAATCAATCAACAAAGCATAACTAAGAAAAATTAAAGACTACTATTGCCTATTCTCGTTGTCACAATATGCCAAAAATTAAAAGCCACAATCCCTTTGGTGATAGGGTAGAAAGATTCAAGGGAAAGAAGGGAGTCTGAAAGAGTCTTGGCTGAGACATATCAGGTTCTAACTAGAGCGGTTAGGGTAGAACTGGGAAGCAGAGTGTGTGGATTGGGATGACTCATTGGTATAAGATCCAGAAGGGATGTCCAAAACATGAGATCCCAGAGGTGGCCTGCGTTATTTGCTGGGCTGGACTGCCCTTTCTCTGGTCAATCGGAACACCAGCTTCAATAGTCATTTAAAACTGTGACACTATAAATAAGTTCCCACAGCAGCATCCACAACGATTGCGTTCCTCATACTTTCCTTCTGAAGACTCAAAGTGACTTAAGGCAGCAATCTACACAAATAAATCATTTATTAGTCTTTATTAAATTTCATGTCCCACGAACTACAATACCTTTTAGGCACCTGTGTTTTTTGCTTCAAGCTTTTATATTAACTTACTTGGGATAGTTGGTAATGTCAAGCAATCATATGAACCTTGTGAGGACTGTCTACGTTTGGAGGATTAGAAAAATAATTTATGGCTTTATGGCAAATAGGAGGAAGAAAGAAGAAAGAAAAGGAGGAGAAGGCTTTGTTGACTGTTCTGTAAGCCTGAAACAGTTGTCTACTCTCCAACTAAAAATGTTGGATTTTATACTTTTTGAATAAAAAGCATATTGTTGAAGAAAAGAAGGATTTTAGAGCTGAGTTTTAGTGTTGTCTGGTGACTGTAGGTACTCTGTGATCAAAGCCTAGTACGAGTTGTAGACCCAACAGTCAAGAGTAATTTGATTTCCATAAATAGGTTTCCTTCTTATTTCCAGATGATATAAATAGAGTCCCTTCCTGGAAGTTGTTCTTGTACTACTAAGTAACTGGTAAGATTCACAGTTTAGGTTCTGCTGCAGAAATTTTAAAAAGCATATTACAGAATCATGCTGACTCCTCTGTGAACCCCATGGCCCCATTTCCTCTGTCAGCCTCCATCTCTGATTTCCTGTACCCAATGTTCAGATAAAGCAACTCAAATACAAATACACTACAGCTCCATTTATAAAGCGATCAGGCATGTAATTCAATTTCCTGTTTTATACCTATCCTTCCTTGTCACAAATTGTCACTTAGGGAGGCACATTAATTGATTTGGGACACTACAGTGGGAATCAGTGCATGCTAGTCACACCTAGGATACTGCTGTAGGATAATCCACCAAATAATAAAGATGAACGATCATATAATGAAAGTGCTTTGTACATTCTATTTTCTGCAATATTCTCAGAACATGTTTTTAGTTTTCTGAGTCATTTTTTTTTCAAAAATGTAATCCATATGGCAAGTTTAAGAAAGAGATTCTTTACTGGTATTAAGTGAATTGCAGAATCACTGGGAGGACTGAAAACACAGCGTCTAGACTTTGCTTTTGAGAACACCCAAACATACCACTGAAGGACGTCTCCACAAGGACAACTGTGCCTTTCACTCTCAGAAGCCCCTCTTGTAGTGAGAAGCTGCTGGTTCCATGGCCAGTCCACCATCACTCTGCCTCTGACAAAATGTGTGTCTAGGAAGTGTGTCATCTGCATCTTGCCTCTTTTCCCACATAGCTGTTTCAAATCCAAGTCTCAAAAGACAGCATTGATCTGATTTTCCTAATTAAAATAATATCCAGAGTCTCAGAGGCAGCAGATTTGTGAAGTACAGCACTGCCCATGCTGTCTTAGTGACGAGGGCTCTTAGGCTCTGGCTGCCACTGAAGAGTTCGCCAGAGTCTGCTGCATGTTCACTAAATCATCCGCTCATCACGGCCACCATGACAGATACTGAAGCATTCCTGTTTTACAGGTGAGGACACCAAAGGAAGCCAGGTCACATCCCTGTCCAGGGTCCTACAACTGAAAGAAAGCTGAACAAGCATTGTAATCTGGACATGCTGGCCCAAGTCTTCACTCTGCTCCTCTCACTGAGCTGTCCCTGCAGGGACTCACAGGGACTGTGCCTGTGTGTGAAAAGTCACTCCAGCATGTACAGGGGTGTGTGTGTTCTGAAAGCTATTTCTACATGGTTAGTCCATTCTCACGCCGGTAATAAAGACATACCAAAGACTGGGTAATTTATAAAGAAAAGAGGCTTAATTGGTTCAAAGTTTAGCCTGGCTGGGGAGGACTCAGGAAACTCACAATCATGGTGGAAGGAGAAGCAAACACATCCTTCTTCACATGGTGGCAGGAAGGAGAAGTGCCGAGCAAAAGGGGAAAAGCCCCTTAACAACCGTTGGGTCTCGTGAGAACTCACCATCACAAGATCAGCAGGAGGGAAACTGCCCCCATGATTCAATTACCTTCCACCAAGTCCCTCCCAGCCGCGTGTGGGGATTATGGGAACCACAGTTCAAGGTGAGGTTTGGGTGGGGACGCAGGCAAACCAGATCACTGTCTGTGCCTGCTGCCATGATCAAAGTCAGCATGTGGTAAAGGGAGAGCAACGAGAAAGGGAGCCTGGAAATCGAGACTTTAGTCTGGGTTCTTGCCTATGAAATGAGTTAGGTTAAATGAAATTATGTGACCTTAGTATCTTTCTGAGGCAGTTGGGATAAATCAGCAGATTCCAGAAGATTTTTCATGAAATATCATTCTGAAGATGCTCCTTAGAAAATAGTTATATGATAAAGGTGCGACATGCTATACAATATACTGTGATCTTAGAGATTTGCAGTGCACAAGCATTTTAAAGCACTAAGTATAGCAAAAAAAAAAAAAAAAAAAAAGAAAGAAAAAGATTTAGCTTCTTCAACTCAGATTTTTTTCAATCCTATTTAATGATACACCATCTTTTTTTCAGTTAATATCCCTTAGAGATAAAGATAAAAGGTCATTAAAGTATTTGTCAAAGGCGAATGTTTGTAATGATTTTTTCCAGGTACTCAACATAATCACAGCATGTGTTAGTGAGGACTCTTCTGCCTGCAAGAAACGTGAATCCAGTCCAACTACTTTAAGCAATAAAGAACATTCAATATAAGATTACATGAGTTTTACATAAAAATGAAGGGGAGGGAAGCCAAGCGTCAGTAATAAAGTGAATACAGAAGAGACATAAGGAGGTTGTATTGCCATCTTACATCTCTGTTTTCTTGTGTGTGCCCAGGCTTGGAGGAACCTTTTTCTTAGTCCACATGACGGGAAGCATGACTGCAATAATTCCAAGTTAACATGTTCTTGTTCCGTCTTCTGGAGAGACACTCAATAAAATCTTTCTTGGCTCCAATGTAGTATTTTTATGTAAACAACTAATTTGAATCAGGGATCCATCCCCGGGCAAATTGCTTGTGACCAGAGAGATAAGGTCGTCGTTTAAAAACAGGCCTCCTTTCACTGTAACATGTAAATACACTAAGGAAGTACAAGCCAGTAGCCAGAAACGGGGAAGTGAGCTGGACACAGACCACGATAGCGGAGTCTTTGGTTTATACTGGATTTCATTGACCAGATAGCTCTATTTTGGTCATTGGGAAGGACTGTTAAACCCATTCTGCTCCAAATTCAAATTTGAGTTCAAAGATTTATACATTGGGTATGAAGCTTAAATACATAATCTTGAAGGAATTTACTGTTAACAAGAAAAAGAGTGGAATAACCGGTCTGTCTCAAAGTGGTGGTGTATGACTTCCCTGATTGGAAACAGCACTGATTGATCCAAAGCAACACTGAAGTTATGGTGTATTTGTGAAGTACTTAACTCTAAAGATAATTAATTCTCTCCTTGTGTCTTTATTTAAGTCTTTGTAACCATGGCTTTAAAGATCTAACTCGATTTTCCGGGCAATGGGCAAAAACTGATGGCTGTTTTCTGAGTCTGCGGGAGACCAGTGAGGCACTGCTGCTCCATTCTGTTTTATTGTTGACAATCACCAACTTAGCCATTGCAGAGGAAAACGAGATTCCACTCAAATTCTTAATGGCTAGAATTTAACCTGTGAAGCCAGTACATGTACTGAAGTAAATTTTTTATCAGGAATATATTCTTTCCAGATTCATGTAACGTACCTTCTCTAGGAAGTAAAAAAGTTTTCTTCTAAAACCAAGATGATACCACTAATTTCATTAAGTGCACTTAATAGCTAGATTAGTCACATTACTAAAATAGCTAAATTTGTCACATTACACATAGATTATGCTTCTGGGAAAGAAAATGGCCATTCTAGAGTGTTTAAAGAGACCTTTCTTCATCTCTCAGCTTTCTTGCAAACCTGATAATTTAGTGTAACATACCTATCCTGGGAATAGACCAGATTTCCTACAAGACAAATGCTACCAAGGACATGTGTAAGGGTGATTAAGAATATTTATTTTCTACCTTCTACATCTCTTTTAACCCATGCCTCACACATCTATTTCTCTCTGCACAAGCTTAACCCCACCTTACACATCTCAAATTAGCATGCGCAATTTAAAAGGCTCTAGATTAGGTGGCTTAGGACCAAGGAA
This sequence comes from Saimiri boliviensis, assembly GCF_048565385.1. NCBI lineage: Eukaryota > Metazoa > Chordata > Mammalia > Primates > Cebidae > Saimiri > Saimiri boliviensis. The sequence goes on along the minus strand of NC_133451.1, from coordinate 119,829,864 downwards.
ATGATTGACAGACTTGCATCCCTGTGAGGGGAGCTGGACTTCTGCATTGCTCCTGAAACGAAGCCGCATTTCACATTACAGTTTCCATAATCACCTTAATAATGGTAACATTAATGAGTTCTTCCTATTTGCCGAGTTCCATGTGAGTCTGCGTGTATATTGTCTTTTTTCACCTTATTTCACAATCACTCAGTGAGGCAGGTATTCTTGTTCCTATTCAAAAACCAGGAGCCTTAGTTATGATGAAGGAAAATGCCTGGGCAAGGTGACATAGATGTATGTAACAGAAACAGGACTGGAACTTAAGACTGACTCCAAATTCCAGGTTAGAGAGTTGAAGGAGGTAATAAACTTAAATACCTTCTGGGTATTCAGTGCCTCGTCTCTGACCTAATGGATCCCTAGAAATCTACCCTCAGGAAGCCTGCCCGTGCCTTGCATTTGCTGCCTGGCCTTTCTCTAACGTGTGGACTATAGTCCTGTTCCAGAATCCTGTCACCGTTCCTTAAGGTGGTTACCCACACACACACATGCTACGCGGGACATCCAGGCCCCTGAAATGATCACAGGCTCGTGAAAAGTTCGTTTGCTTCAGCCTCAGTATCTGTGAGGATAACTAGATACTGTTTTGTTATCAGACTTCTTGGATACTTTCTCCTTGATTCTGTCCTGTAGAAGGAGAGCAAACTTTAAACATAAACTTTGAGATTTGAGAGTCAAAGGGTGTTCTAGTAACTAATAATTATGCTGGGAACACAGATGAATATTGGATCTGTCCCAAGTAACTCAGAATGCAAGGTTTCTCGACTTTTGTACACTCTAAACCCAGAGGGCAGCACTAAATGTAGGTCCTACCTGATGTCTTTTTGCCTGGAATTTCTATTGTTAATAGTTACTCAATATTTTACAACATCAATCATAGTAACTACATGTACTGGCCTCTACTGGCCACAGAAAGCATTATGCTAAGTCCTTTATATGCAAATGGCTTATCCAAACATAAAATATTGAAGAGTACAATGACTGTGCCCAATTTTTATACAGGGCAAAGTAACGCTTAGAAATTAGTTCTTCGGTGCCAAGCTATATTTCTGTACCTCGTAGTGTCAAGGCTTGGGGGTTTTGACAAAACTGAGAATACTGTAGGTGTTGATTATACTTCCAGGACACCGAATAAAGACGAGTAACATAGTTATTTTCTCATAAGACAGTTACACAGCTTGCTGGAGTAGACAAGGTCGTAGGCAAGAGCCCCTGGTGCTGAGGCTGGCATAGAATTCCTAGGCGACCCTGCAGGTGGGAGCAGCAGGGAAGGTGGAGGCGTGGGGGCGGTGAGTGCAAGCCGACTCAACGGCGTGTGCAAAGGCGAATACGGACAGACAGCACGCTCCACTGTGGGAAACACAGATAGTGAAACGTAGCTGGATAACAGGGTGATAAAGCCCCTTGTAAACAGGTTGAAGATGCAGCGTGAAGGCGGACGCCAGATCACAAAAGCTCTGCATCCTGTGGGGCACTTTGGATGTGTCTGAGGCGGCACTTGGAAGCCATGGTCAATGCTGACATCATGTTGGGAAACTAGCCTGATGTTTACATAAATATGCACATTTTCTCAAGCTCCATAAATACTTTCTGAAAAATTCTTGGGCTTAAAGCATTACATCAGACTCATTTAGAACAAAAAAGTTTATTTTAAATCTCATCCTATGTAACACATGCTTAACCGAGGGCATGAGCTGAGTACACAAGTACATAGTGATGGGATACAAAGCCCAGGAACGAGACAAGTCTGAAAGGACAGGAAGAATGCACACAATTTTGATGAAAAAAGGAAACTTCGGGGCTGCATTTGAATAAGGACTTGTGGACAGATTTTATTTTAACAAAAAGGGTGAGAGTAGAGGAGCTATCACGAACATTAGCAGTGATGTAGAAAAATTGCAGTCACGACTCAGCCAGAAACCCGGTTTTGGCCTGAGCGTAGACAGCGCTTTGAGGTTGGCTGGCTGCAGGTTTTGCTTCTACCTCTCTTCTGCCAGAAAGCCTCTTCCCTGAAACTTAGCATGGCTGTCTTCCTCTTAACATTCAGATCTGAGCTCAAATGTCTATTCTGGAGAAAGGCCTCCCTGAGTATCTGAAATAGATCCCTCTCATCATTTATCCTGTTGGATCACCCTGTTTTGTTATTTTTTTAACTGTGTGTCATTAACCCCCCTTGTTTGTAATGTAAGTGAAGTGGAAGTGGGCGCTCATATCTGTGTCACTACTGTAACTACAGACAATGCAGCAGGCCCTCAGTATATGTGTATGTAACAGTAAATGAAATCAGCAAGTGTCTAAGCAGGTAAGATGCTAAAACAGGTTGGGGCCATAGCACAGAAAGTGGTATGCTAGGCAGAAGTGATCATCACTAAGGCAGTGCCCATGGTGGCAGGTAGGGTGGGATTGGTAGGGGAACAGCCTAAATGGAGTGTTTCTTGAGACCTGGCAGCCACGAAGAGGCTGGGTTCAGGACTGAAAAGATTAGAGGGAAGTAGAACATACGGAGGCCACTGACATAGCTGTGACACACGAGAGCAAGCCCTGCATGAGGGCTGTGCCGGGAGGACTGTGACGAGGGCACATGGGGCAGCTGGAAGGGCCAGATTTCGTAACATTCCACATGCAAGCAAGGAAGAGGGAATGAGAGCTCTCAAGTCACCAGCATGAAGGGATGAGAAAATGGGTCCCATGGCTTTTTTGGTTTTTGATTTTGAGATGGAGGCGCTGTCTCCCAGACCGGGGTGCCGAGGCACAATGCTGGCTCACTGCAACCTCCACACTCTGGGCTCAAGTAATTCTCCTGTATCAGCTTCCAGAGTAGCTGAGATTACAAGCGTCTGCCACTACTTCTGGCTAATTTTTGTATTTTTCATAGGGACAGGGTTTCACCACATTGGCCAGGCTGGTCTTGAACTCCTGGCCTCAACTGATCTGCCCGCCTCGGCCTCCCAAAGTGCTGGGATTACAGGTGTGAGCCACTGTGCTTGGCCCGATTTCATGGCTATTTTTGCATCTGCAATGGTGTCAGGACCTTCACAAGATGGAAAATCAGCTGCTGAGACCCATCCATACCTGAACCTGGTTTGTGGAGCTGTGTCCAGGCCTCCCACCATCTTCCCAGTTCGAGAGCCTCCCAAGAGTGGCTAGGACTTCAACATTCATGATTTTATTGCACTTATTACCATTTTCTTTGTATCAATTTTTTTTTTCAATTGACAGAAGCATTGAAGCTACTTAAGCTCAATCTTAACATCACAACATGACATCACACTGATGAGACAGGTTAGGTAGAACTTGCTCAAGTTCATACAACTGGCATGTAGGTATGACTATTGATCTGTTGGACTTCAAATTTCTCAGCCCTTAGTAAGCTAAAGACAGGCAGTAAGAAAAAAAAGACAGGAGAGAGGAAGGAAGGAAGAAGGAAGGAAGGAAGGGAGGGAGGGAGGGACAAAGGGAGGGAGGGAAGGAGAAAGAGAAAGAAAAGGCCGGGCACAGTGGCTTACCTCTGTAATCCCAGCACTTTGGGAGGCCAAGGCAGGCAGAACATGAGGTCAGGAGTTTGAGACCAGCCTGGCCAAACTGGTAAAACCCCATCTCTACTAAAAATACAAAAATTAGCCAGGCGTGGTGGCATGCACCTCTAGTCCCAGCTATTTGGGAGGCAGAGGCAGAAGAATTCCTTGAACCTGGGAAGCAGAGGTTGCAGTGAGCCAAGATCATGCCCCTGCACTCCAGCCTGGGCAACAGAGTGAGACTCTGTCAAAAAAAAGAAAGAAAGAAAGAAAGAAAAGAAAGAAAGAAAAAGAAAAGAAAGAAAGGGAAAAAGAAAAAGAAAGAAAAAAGAAAAGCAAAATAGAGAAAGACATGTAGACATGTTTCAAAAAGGAATGAAGGCAAATGTTTGAAATGCTGCAATTAATCAATGAAGATAAAAGGGAAATCAATGAAAATAATCACTACATTTGGTAATTAAAATGTCATTATTGATCTTTGAGAGAATAATTTTTTTTAGAGCAAGAGAATGGTAGAAATCAGACTGTATCCTGTAAAAAGATAATTATTATGTCTATAAATGGAGAATCTAGTTAAGAAAAGCGAAAAACAAAGTAATAATAAAGTGCATATTCATCTTATATTCTCAATTTTCATTATAAATTTTCATTCACAGATGCAATATACACATAAATATACATTGACGAGGCTATAGTTCATTCTAATATTTCAGATTACTATGTTTACATCTTAATAGGAAGAGAGAGAAAGAAAGAGAAAAATAACAATAAATTATTATAAACAAGTTACTTTAAGATACATATTAAAGGAGCCAGTACATTATACAAAGTTTAAAAGGATAAAGTTTAAAAGAATAACAAGACTTCCTTTAAAAACAGAAGTTAACATCATGCAGAGAGTCCTCCATTTATCTTCATTTCTGGGGTCAGAAGCTGAATTCAGTTGTAATCCAAAATTTGGCAATAGAATGACCTTTCACGTGAGCCTTTCTAGTCTCTGACACGCCCTTGGATGCGTCTTAGTTTAAATGTTAATGTTTTAAGAAGTAAGACCTTATCTTTTTTGTTAGAATTTTGTTGCAGTAGTGATTTTTCTGAGAAACAAAAATGCTGGTTCATTTTGAATATGTATCACTTTTTAACAAGTAGTATCTGTATTTACCCTGGTTTATAATTTTTATGGCACATAGGGTAAGCTTAAATGTCATTGGATGTATATTTACATGAAATTCAAACTTATTTCTTTGGGGAAATGTAAGAAATTCATTGGGTCTTAAATTTTCAAAAGATCCCGGTTCCCCAAGACAACAGCAATGACAGATAAATTGGGTTTTCCCTGCTCGAACTCCCCACAGGCGCCTTTGAAAACACACAGAGTTGAAAGGCTGCCTTGGAGAATTTGTTGGCTAAAGTGCTTATTTCCATACTTAGTCCCTTGTCTGAATGTCCATCATGAATTATAAGCTACAGAAAAATTTAAAATATCCAAACTTTAGATTTGAATTTTTATGAATGTATAAATGGATTTGGAAAGAAAAATATGTTTTATCTCAGAATTAGAGTCATTGAAAAAGAGAAAAATGTGAAGCTGTTTAAACATAAACATTTACTTAGAATATCTATAAAATTCACTGTTTTTATGGAAACAAATAAGTTATTTAAACTTGTATGGAGCCCTGAAGATCTAACTATCTAGAACTCAATGAATTCAGAGGTAGAAGAATGCATACTATTTCTTTGTGATTGACTGGCAGGTCTGGAGAGAGGCAACATAATTGATTTTTAAAAAAAAATATTGGCTTATATTACATTCTAGTCCATTGTAATAATCAACAGAAAATTGAGCTTTATATTTTATTTTGTTGTGGCTCAAGGCCAAATTTTTGAAAGGAATTAGCTTCTTAAATAGGCAGGGAGTGTGGATAATTAAAAGTTATCATTTTAATCATTATCATAAAATGATCACTTCTAACATTCTGCCTTTTCTTTTCACAGATGATCTCATTGGCTTCAGGATTGTAATCATGTTTGGTCCCTATTTACTGACACCCACAGGCTGCTCAGCACAAGGCTGCACCATCGGTCTCCAAATGAAAGGCATTGCTTCTTTCAAAATTATTCCCACTTAGTAAACGGAAAATGTATACATGGTAATGGTCTCATAATTGGATTCTCACCTGAAAGTAGCTTGTAGGAATGATTGTCTTATCGAGTTTTCCAAACATTCAACATTGAACTCTCCTGCACTCTGCCTCCCACTACCTGCCTTCCCCACAATCTAGATGTGATTTGCTTGTTGTCAGACCACCTGCAGACTATCTACTAGATGGGAACAGCTCCCTCGGGACACCAGTCACCACTGATTCTCAAATAGAATATTTTATTTTCTGGTAGGTAAACACTGAAAAGTCATTTTATCATCAACATGCATAAAATTTTGTGCTAGATTAATGTTCTCCCAACTGTTTTTATTTCAGAACTTCAGGTAATGTAAGGTTTCCCAGGACATTTCTGTTGTCTCATTTTAGTCCCAATCTCCCCGTCATCTCTGATAAGTACCAAAGCTTGTATTTCAAAGCCAGTCTAGCCAACACCATCTCAATTTTTACAGAGTCAATGGATTTCAATTCATTTCTTCTACCTCTTCTACATTTAGGCGTAATGTTGGCACGTCTGAATTTCAGAACAAGTGCATTGTTTTCTTGCAGGTCACATGAACAAGTTATTTTTAAATCCCTGGGACATTTTTCAACTTTTCTCTCTCTGTTTTTGATATCTTGACTCTACTTAAACTCTTCTGTCTTAAAAAACATTGGTATGTAGTAAGATAGCTGCACATTTCCTCTCCAGGAATACTCTTATGGTTTATGTTTAGTGTGGCTAAGCTAAAATTAATTGTGAAACAGGACATCACATAAATGTCCTATTCTAAATACTCTGGGCTTTATCGCAGGCATTGTAAAAGACAAGTAGTCAAGCCAAAGGGAATTGGCACCTGGATAAATGCATGAGCTCTGGTTTAAAACGTTTCTTTGTTCTAGCCACATCTGTAGTTTCGTTCAGTATATTAAAATGACTTATTGATATGGGCTTAGAATAGAAATCACATTTGAAACTTTGAAAGTGCTTATCATCCTTTAATCAGCTTCCTCTAATGTCCATGTAAGAGCCAAAGCAGCTCAGTGCAATCACTTTGAAGTTTCCTCTCACCTTTTACAGATCAAGTGACTGGGGGAAAGTAGGATTTAAATTCTGAAAATCAGATCTGCAAGCTTGAATGGAATTCTGGAGTACCTGAACAATGGTAGCCATTTATACTGCTTCAGGACATTGCTAGATAGGCTAGTATTTAAAAAAAAAAAAAAAAAAGGCAAAAGGCAAAAGGCAAAAAGTGTTCTCTGGTATTTCCAGCGTCTGGGCCATTTTTAGTTACTCCTTTGTTAAGGACCTGACTTCAGGAAATTATTATACAATCCTGTATGAGTAGAAAGATAAATATGAAATAAGGAACAAGAGCATGGATTTTTCTATGAAAAAGATAGTGGCAAAAGGCTTGTGGCAGGAGCTGCCACACAAAGGGAAATCCAAATGGAGTCATGGAGGGTGGGGGCAAGTGAAAGGAGCCTGGGCCTCGGGTCTGGGTGAAGACGGGGTGACGCTGAACAGGAAAGGATAAAGATTTCCCCCAAGGACAAAAGGACGGTTCCAGGCTGGGCGAGGTGGCTCACGCCTGTAATCCCACCATATTAGGAGGCCGAGGCAGGAGGATCACTGGAAGCCAGGAGTTCAAGACCAACCTGGCCAATGTGGTGGAACCCCATCTCTACTCAAAATATAAAAAAATTAGCTGGGCATGGTGGAGGGCCCCTGTAATCCCAGAGAACTGCCAGGCAGTGAAGTACAGCCAGGATGAGGAGAAGGTCAGAGAAGAGAAAAATTAAATTGAAACTCTATGAATATGCTGTGAGGAATACTGCCATGATTAGAACTCACTGAGTATAAAAACATCTTTGGAAATAAACAGGAAAGATCGAAAGCAAAACAAATGAAAAATAAAAAAAGAAGAGAAAGAGAAAACGTGAAAGGAAATGAGTAAAATGTTTGTAAGGAAAATCTCCTTTGGGGGAAGAGCTGTATTTAAATTATATTATTCTAACTAAGAAAATGTGATAAAATTGAAATACAAAACTCCTGCTTTCCATGTATTCTTTTTCTGTTTTGGGATGTATGTGTGTGTGTGTGTATATATATATATATATATATATATATATATACACACACACACACACGTGTGCGTGTGTATCTCTATAACTAATATATTTTAAAAATTTAATAAATCACTACTATTTTCATTATCTTTCTACTAACAAAACTTCCCACCTCTTAGAAACTAATGTATATTTTTAAAAATACTCTACAAATTTAAAAGTGTGTTACTATATACAGTAGCCAGAGAAAACTGGTATAAACTACTTTCTTTCTTTACAAAAAATATTCTGCTGCAGTAAGAACAGTTAACCTGAGATCCATTCTTTTATGCTAATGGCTCGCTCATTAAACAACTATCTGTTGAGTGTTTACTAAGGTCTAGCATTGTTGTACTTACTAGAGACAGCTGGCAAAGTAATTCTAACTTATTGTCCAATAAAACCAGCTCCTATTGTTCTTTATGAGAATTTCAGCATTCTTGAACAATTTCACATTATCTAGCACAACAATATCTATTAGCTTAGACATAAATATATATATTTAGATCTAAAGAGATATTTTATTATTTTTATATAACCTCCTTGTCTGAATCTATCTCAAAGTCACTGTCTAGGAAATCAGCCATATATCCTTCCATGGTTTTCCAAATATCAAAGTGGAAATTTATAATAGTAATAGAATATTATGAAAATATATATGTATATATGTATATAACTAAGATTAATTAATCTTAATCTACACAGGGAATGACTGACCTGAAAGGTTTAATTGATTTTATTTTTTACTCAAAGTCCTGTAATAAAAAATACACAATTTATGTGGTCTGCATTTTAATTTTCCTAATTCATTTTCTTAACATAAAAAATTCATTTAAGCACCCAATAAATTAGTATTTAATTAAAGGAGATTAAAGGAGCATTATTCCAGCAAACCCTAAGCTTATTAGAAATTCTGTTTTAGACAGATGTCTATTTACTGAACTATAAGGGACATTTATTTTCCAGTCTAACACTTTGGGCATTATTTTTATATCAAAATTATTCCAAAAGTATAGATGAGAAACCAGGAAGCAGAACATGTGGGAGGATAACAAAGTAGGTAAGAATTCTGAGAGGGAAAATACTTCTGCTGGTGAGTGAACAACCAGGAATGCCCGCTGAGTCAATAACAGTAATATGGCTACATTCACCATCATGGGCCGTCTTTCTGCAACCTGTACTATAAAGATGCTCATGTTTTATTTCAGTGAGAAAAAAGCATCTATTAAAAATGACCTGCTGAGTTTTTGTAGTTGCTGCTGTTGTTGACACAACGATGATGATCATAGTTCTTTTAATAAATCTGTGCACACTATCATTTTTGAAAAATGACTTAATTTTTAAATGGAACTATAAAACTTGCAGATTTTTAAAAAAACTGAGATTTTCTGAAAACATAGCTCTGTTTATTTTTAAAGCAAATAAGATTAAAATAAATCATATTCACTATCTTGATTGTGGTGGTTGTTTCACAGGCTTATAAATAGATCAAAACTTATATACTTTAAAAACATATATTTATTGTATGTCAATTCTATGTCAATAAAGCTATTTTAGGCACACTGGAGTCTCAGTTCAACATAAAACTGTTCTGAGGTCTTGTCCTTTGAAAAAGCCCTTTGGTGACTTTCAAAATATGACAATAATCTGACCAGTCACTCCATTATAAGAATCCCTTGACTAGCTTTATACTGAACTATACATCATAATAAATAGTTTTGTAATGAGGTTGTAATGATGGAATAAATGCTGATGGTAATTTGAGTACAGTTTTACACTATATAATTGTCTCTTGAGTAAGTCAGGAATTTTAAAGATTTTATGAGTTCATACTCATTCAAATAAAATACAGTCAGCTTTATGATATAAAGTCAGATTAGCCAATGTACAGATTAATAACAGCAAGATAGTAAAATTATTTCATTTGCAAAAGTCACTTGAATTCTAAAAAGCAAGTGAAAATAATTTTCAAAGGTTCTCTACTTTGCTGGGAATTAAACAACAATGGATAATATATTATGTCTATCATAAAGTGAGAAAAATCCTTGAGAGAATCAACTTGATTAACGTTGGACTACAGGCAAATTGATTAGTTTCCTGAGTTTTGTGGAGGAAGATAAAAAATGAGGCTTAATGTACCACTTTAGTTATTCAGAAACAATTAAATTTACATAAAATATCTCTTGTAGAAGTTGGGAATATAGGCCAGGCGTGGTGGCTCATGCCTGTAATCCAAGTACTTTGGGAGGCCGAGGTGGGTGGATCACAAGGTCAGGAGTTCAAGACAAGTCTGGCCAACAGAGTGAAACCCCGACTACACTAAAAACACAAAAAATTATCCAAGTCAGATGGTGTGCACCTGTAAACCCACCTACTTTGGAGGCTGAGGCAGGAGAATCACATGAACCCAGGGGGCAGAGGCTGCAGTGAGCCGCGATCACACCATTGCACTCCAGCCCAGGCAAGAGTGCCAGACTCCATCTCAAAAAAAAAAAAAAAAAATGAAGTCGGGAATATAAAAAATGCATAGTCTCAAAGACCATAACTCTTGATTTACAGGTTATAGATCCTAGAACGTGCATGTCTTACCTTAAAATAGTTTAGGGATAGAATTTATGCCTTATATGAATGTAGAGAATGACTTCAGAGAGATTATGTTAATGAAATTGATAATTTAATTTAACATTGATATAAATATTAAATTTAAACAAATAAAATTACCATTATGGTATGTTCAGCATGCTTGGTCTAAATTTGTAATTTCGTATAGTTGCTTGTGATATCTGAGGATGAGTTTTAAGCCACTGAGTTTAATGACACACTGCACCTGTTAATGGAGAATATGACTTAGCTACTCTAAAGAAAAAGACTCAAATGCTAACAATCAGAACAGGCAGACATTACAGCTGATGCCACATAAATAAAAAGGGATCATAAGAGATTACTAAGAAAAAGCATATGTCAACAAATTGTATAAGCTGTAAGAAATGGATACGTTTCTAGTGTCTTATAACTACCACTACTAAATCATAAAGAAATAAAAAATCCGAACAGAGCTATAACTAGTAAGAGGTTAAACAGATAACCAAAATAATTCCAGGAACAGCTTGACTTCTCTGGAGTATTCTACCAATCATGTAAAGAAGAATTAACACTAATCCTGCTCAAAACCTTCCAAAAAATTTATCACAAAGGAAACTTCCAAATTTGTTCTACGAGGCCAGTGTCACCTAATACCAAAATCAGACAAAGGAATATTCTACAAGCAAAGAAAGCTACAGACCATTATCCCTAATAAATACTGATCCAAAAGTAATCCAAGAAAACTAGCAAATTTAATCCAATAACACATAAAAAAGGATGATGTGTCATGATCAAGTGGTGTTTATTCCTGGAATGCAAGCTTGTTTCAAAATATGAAAATCTTTTTTGAGATGTATTTCATTAATAGAATAAAAGACAAAAGCAAATTATCATCTCACTAGATGCAGAAAAAATATTTGACAAAATTCAACACTATTTCATGATTAAAACACTCAACAAATTAGGATTTAAAGGAAACTACTTCATCACAATAAAAGCCATATATGAAAAATGCATAATTGGTATCACACTCAGTGCTTACCAACTGAAAGTTTCCCTCTAATCTCAGAAACAATTAAGGGTGCCCACTCTTGCCACTTCTATTCAACATAGTGCTGGAAGTGCTAAACAGGAAAAAAAGGCAAGAAATAGAATAAAAGACATAAAGACAGGAAAGAAAGGAGTAAAATTATCTGTTTGCAGATGCCATATCTTATATCCAGAAAATCCTAAAGACAGCAATAAAACCTGTTAGAACTAATAAACAAATACGACAAAGTGGCATGATACAAAGAGATGTTTAGGGTGACAAACACCTACAGACAAAATTTAGTTGTGTTTCTATATGCTGATAACAAATAATTCAGTAAGAAAATTAAGAAGCCATCCTATTTACATAGCATTAAATAGAATAAAATATTTAGGAATAAACATAATCAAGGAAGCAAGAAAAACTTCAACCCCCAAAACTACAAAATGTTGCTGAAAGAAATTAAACAAGATACATATAAATGGGGAGACATCCCATTTTCATAACCTGGAAGAAATAATATTGTTAGAATATTCGTAGTAAGCCAAATGATATACAGATTTATTGCAATCTTTATCAAAATTAAAATGACATTTTTGGCTGGATATGGTGGCTCACACTTGTAATCCTAGCATTTGGGAGCCCAAGGTAGGCAGATCACCTGAAGTCAGCAGTTTGAGACCAGCCTGGCCAACATGGTGAAATCCCATTTCTAATAAAAAAAAAAATTCAAAAATTAGCTGGGTATAGTGAAGGCTGCCTGTAATTCTAGCTACCTGGGAGGCTGTGGCAGGAGGATCTCTGGAACCAGAGAGGCAGAGGATGCAGTGAGCTGAGACTGCAGAATCACACTCCAGCCTAGGCAACAGAGTGAGACTCCATCTCAAAAAAAAAAAAAAAAAAAAAAAAGACATTTTTTTCAGGACCAAAAAATTTCAAAATTAATATGGAATCAAAAGGGACCTTAAACAGCCAAACAATCTTGTTAAATAAAAATAAACCCAAAACACGAAAATTTCTGTTGCAAAACATACTGCAAAGCTACAATAATTAAAACATTATGATGCTGGCATAAAGATAGGCCTATAGGGCAGTGAATACCATAGACAACCCAGAAACAAACCCTCACTAAAAGGTCAGATGATCTTAAACAATGGTATCAAGGCTATACAAAAAGAATAATTTTTTTCAAAAAGTTGCTATGGGACAGCTACATGTTCACAAAAAGAAAGAATTAAGTTGGACCTATCCTTTACATCATATGCAAAAATTACTTAAAATGGATCAAAGACCAAAACATACAACTAGAACTTTAAAACTCCTAGAAGAAAACATGAAGAGAAAGCTCCAGGAAATTGCATTTGGCAAGGATTTCTTAGATTTGACAGTAAAGCTATAGGCAACAATAACAACAAAATAAATTGGACTTCATAAAATTTTTTTAAACTGTGGATGAAACATCAATGTCAATAGAGTAAAAAGCTAATCCAAAGAACGGAAGAAATCATTTGCAAATCATATACCTGATAAAAGATACTATTCAGAATACACTGATAACTCTTAAAACTCAACAACAAGAACAAAATCTTAATTTAAAAATGGGGAAAGGTCTTGAAAATATAGTTCTAAAAAGAAGATATAAAAATGACCAACAAGAACATGAAAAATGCTGAACATTACTAATCATTAAGAAAATGCAAATCAAATCACAATAAGCTATCACCTCACAGACTTTAGGATGGTCACTATTTAAAAAATCATAAAATATATCAAATACCTTCTCAGACCACAACGGAATTAAACTCGAAATCAGTAGAAAGAGGAATTTTGAAAACTGTACAAATACATAGAAATTAAATAATATGCTCCTGAATTAACATTGGGTCAACAGAGAAATTAAGAAGGACATCAGAAATAAATAAATAAATAAAATGAAAGTAAGACTGACCAAATTCTTTGCAAAACAGTGCTAACAGGGAAATCTGTGGCAATAAACACCTACATCAAAAAAGTAAAATGACTTCAAATAAACAGCCTAGTGATGCACATGAAAGAACTGGAAAAGCAAGAACTAATCAAACCCAAATTAGTAGAATTAAGGAAGTAAAAAATCAGAGCAAAACTAAATAAAATAGAGACTAAAAAAATACAAAATGAAAAACTATTTTTTTAAATGAATTTTTAAAAAAATGACAAAATGAAAAGTTGTGTTTTTTTTACAAAAGAGAAACAAAATCAATAAATCATTATGAAACTAATAAAGAAAAAAAAAGACCCAAATGAATAAAATTAGAAACAAAAAGAGACATAACAAGTAATACAACAGGAATACAAAGGACTATTAGAGACCATAATCAACAACTACAGCCAACAAATTGGAAACCTAAATAAGTGGATACATTCTTGGACACGTGCAACCTATCAAGATTAAACCAGGAAGAAACAGAACACTTGAACAGACCAATAATGAATAACAAGAATGAATCAGTAATAAAATGTCTACCAACAAAGAAAAGCTAGGAACAGATGGCTTTAGTCCTAAATTTTACAGAAATTATAAGGAAGAAATAATACCAATTCTTGAACTATTCTAAAAAACTGAAGAGGTAATTCTTTCTAACTCATTCTATGAGGTCATCATTAGCCCACTGATTCTAAAATCAGACAAATACTAAGCAGAAAATCACAAGCCAATAACCCAGTGAACAAAGATATAAAAACTCAACAAAATACTAGCTGACCAAGTATAACATCAAATCAAAAAATAATACATGATGATCAAGTAATGTTTATCCCAGGAATGCAAAGATACTTTATTATACATGTCAATAAATGTGATATATCACATTAATAGAATAAAGAACAAAAACCATATGATTATCTCAATAGACACAGATAAAGCATTTGATAAAATTTAATGTCCCTTGAGGATAAAAACAAATGTACATAGCTCAACATAGTAAAAGCCATGTATGACAAACCATCTAACATTATACTGAATGGGACCGTGTGGAAAGCCTTCCCTCCACAATTGGAACAAGATAAGTATGCCCACTTTTATCACTCTTATTCAAAAATAGTACTGGAAATCCTAGTCAGATCAACTAGGCAAGAGAAAGAAATCAAAGGCATTCAAATCGGAAAGGAGCAAGTAAAATTGTCTCTTTTTGCAGGTGACATAATCTTAGATACAGAAAAACCTAAAGATTGTTCCAAAAAACTCTTAGAACTATAAACAATTTTAGTACATCTGTAAGATTCAAAATCAGCATACAAAAATTGGTAGCTTTTTTATTTGTCAATAACAAACTAGCTGAAAAGGAAATCAGGAAGACAGTCCCATTAAAATTGTTACAAAACTAAAATGAAATATCTAGAAATAAAGTTAACTGAGGAGGTGAACTTCTTCTATAATAGAAACTATAAAACATTGATGAGGGCAAATAAAAAGGACACAAACAAAGATACCCCATGCTCATGGATCAGAATAATTAAGATTATTAAAATGACTATCCTACTGAAGGGAATCTACACATTTATTGCAATCTCCATCAAAATACCAACATCATTCGTCACAGAAAAAAATATTTGTGAGAATAGGAAAGGGAGTTATTATGATATGAAAACAACTAAAACATGGTTTCCATTAAGAATTATGAAAAACAGTCATTAACACAGACCATAATTATTCTTATATCTAATGTATGCACCCTTAGAAAATTTGGTAGAACATCGTAATTTAAATCAGTAAACACACATCAGTGTCAAATTTAGGCTTACAAAGTGGCCTCCTAATGGAGCAAGGTGCTCTCTATTGGAGCATTTTAATTACATATGGGAGAAACTACTTCTCTTTAATCCCTTGGTATTTATTATAAAATTATAGTTTAGTAGTTTTTCCTGATCTCTAGAGATTTTAATGAGATTTTGAAAAAAAAATTCTTTTAATTATTGAAGCTTAAAACATGGCAACGGAAATAAATGAATTTGAGTCAAGCGTCTTACATTGTCTTGATGGAATCAACACTTTCAAAATGCCAGGGAATCTAAACACATTTTGCTTTTTTTTCCTCCCTCTGATGAGAAGCAGAGGGTAACTTACCTAAAATAGCAGCTTTTGGTGTAATTTAAGATTATTAGAAGGTAGACATAAATAGTGCACATCATCATACTGTTACACTAATTGCAGGTTGTATTGCATTTTAACTTGTCACTAATAACAGCCCTTTATTTCATGGGTCAGCACTGAAAGATATAAAAAATTGTTCCTTCTGCTTGCAAAATTGCTGAATATATATATGAAAAAGATACAAAATTAGAAAAAAAAATCCATGTATCCTTATATTTATAGTTTTGCTATCACCTTTTTCTTTGTTTTAATAACCGTTGGGAGCTCACACTGTATTACAGCTCTAAAGACTTCTGAGGAAACTGGAAAGAGGATTTCTTAGAATTAATTCTCCAACTAGTGTGGGGGACGTTCTTGTGTGAGACCCCCAGAAGGCGTGGGTCTCACTATATAGTAAGCTTGATCCCAAACACAGTTTCCTGCTGGAGGCAGTCGAGCTATGGGGAAGAAGGAACTGAAAGATGGATGATCAGTTTCTGCTATTAACCACGATGACGTTTGGGCCTCAACTATGCGGTTCTGCTAGACCGAGTGACTCCCTACCAGCAACCAGTTTCTGCTTTTAACCTTTATGACTCTTTCTTTAAGAATAGCTTTAACCTTTTCTTTACTTGCATGACTGCCTTGTACCCTATATAATGGTTTAACGATTTAGCTTGTGACTTTCTGATATTGTTATCTGAACAGAGACCCCTTCTGGAAAAATAGATAAAGTACACCACCTGGTCACTTTAATGAGTTGTGATCATAAACCCCCTGCACAACAAAATGTACTTGTGACTTTTTGATTTTGTAACTTTCTGTTCCCTTTTATTGTTCTTCGCATACTGTTAGGATGATATCATTCACTTTGATCTTAAAATATATAGTGAGACCCTGGACAAGAATAAACTCGCTGTTTTAGGAATGGCCTCTATAGCCCTCCAGACGCCTGCGTTCTTTCTGTCTCTCTTTATTTCTTTAAGCGCACACTCTCTTCCAGGTTTTGGGACCCTCTTGCAGGTCGAGAGATCCCTGGCAGACGTGCCGTCCCGACCGTCCTCAACAAACTAGGTTTAAGGTGTGTGGTTTATTATTTCAGGAAAGTTCTTTAAATTGAGATCTTAAAATAATAATTTTGGTGGTTTCTTTCTTGGAGGGTTAATGAATTTTATGGATTGACAATCACAGTGATTTTTTTTCCTGAAAGAAATAATTGATTTGTCAAGTTTAAGCTGATGTGGGTGGAGGGCTAAAGTGACTATAGCAGTTCTGATCTAACAGAAGGAGACATGCATTAGCCTTGTGTATTTGCCCCAAGCCTTTTTTTCCATTACCAAAGTAAAATAGAGTAAGAACATAAGCACACCATTTATGAGTTTGGATGGCCTTGCTCTGTTCTCTAACTTAGATCTCTTTATTTTCTTTGGTTTCATATTTCAGATTACCTCCAAGGGCCACTGGAAACTCCTGTCAGCTTGTTTTAATGTGTTCTTAACCATCTGAGTAAGCTTGTTCACACACTGTATGAGCAAGGAACCTCATATTAGGGAACTCTGGGAACAAGCAAAGCAAATTGCAAATTGCAACACATTTCTCTGGCCTTGCAGAATCAGAGAGCGTTTTGATGACAGGCGTCGAGTTTCGGCTTGCTCTGTTCTGGACCCTGAATATGGTTCTCCTGCTCTAGAGACAATCAGGGGTACTCATTTGAGCCAGTGTCTCCCTTCCAACAGGGTGAATTTAGGTACTTGCTTTAGACACTATATGCCAATTATGCCTGTGTGATATATGGGCTAAAAATGTGGGAGTTCGGGCATTCCCTTCTTCTATACCCATATCAAAGTGTTAAAAGTAGATTGTATGTTTTATTCAATAAAAACTAGCAGTGGTTTCTGATTAAACGGAAGTCATAGTCACTACATTGAGAATATTTAATATATTTGTGATTGTGATTCATTGGCTTAACCAGTAACAAAAAGTAGCCTTATAACCAATCTGAATCTCAACGTGACCAAAACCCAACTTTTTAACTCAATTTAGCTCATGTTAGCCCTCTTCTAATATTGAAAACCTCAAGTTTCCACATCTCTCTTTTCCATTCAAACACTAAGTCCTCTACTGTCATCCTTGGTAACAACATCTTCTAGGTTAAATATTTGGGAACATGGTAGTATCCAATTAACATGGAATAGCCTATATTAATAAAAAAGGAAAGGTGAAACTTGAGGGTGATCATGTAATGCATTTTATCATTTTGTTAATTTATTAAGGCCTATGATTTTTACTCAAGATGTAAAATCCGTGATAAGCTAAGGCAATACCCAGAATTTTAACAACCAACTGGTGCGACCAGGACACGCAGAGGTCAGACTGCATTGGGATGACCTCACACTCCAGTGTGGTAGGCCCCTGAGCATTAGCTCAATATTCTAACTCAGGAGCTTTGTAATATGTCCTATGCTCAGATGAGCTCTTCTTTGGTGTTTGTTTTTTAAAGTAGGCTACTAAATGTAAACATCTTTCCCACTTCTCTTAATTGCAGTTATATTAAATAAATCATGTATTCCCTTATAGCTCTGTATTCAGTAAACACTATATGACTCAGAAAATTAGAGGTGACTTTCCTGAAGTCTTACAGTAAATATGTAAGTACAAATGCATGAAATACATTAGAGATTGTGTTTAAGAAAAGTGCATTAACTGTCAGAATACAGCACAGTGAAAAGACAATCAAGCAGATATTCTGGAGCAGGATCTTCAAGTAAAAACTTAACACTTGTCTTTGTTTACTTCTCTAGAATGTAAGTACAGGTAAAGCAGTTGAGGCTTAGTGGTTCTGAGAACAAAATAATAAGGCTAGTAACAACAACTGTGAACATTTGCAGTTTTAAAAAATTTCACTCTTGGTCACATGAGAGGAATTCAAAATATAATGCAAGGCAACCAGATTAAATTCTTCCAAACCACGAGGAGTATCAAAAAATCACCAATAACAATTTAGAAAGGATAAGAACTTGTTTATAAGTTCTTTTTGTTACTATCCATTTCACTTTTTCTCTTTCTCTTAATTCATAAAATCAACATTCCTCTTTGATAGCACTTTTTGGATTGAAAGTGAGCAAATACGCCAAAAAGAAAACACACTTAACTGTGTAATGATCAGATGAATCGATCTAGTTATTGCTTTTGTCAAAGAAACGTGACTTACTGGTGAAGTGGCTAAGAGAATATCGGAGCAGATGCTGAAATAATAAACATCTTGCATTATTTCACTTAGAGGAAGCTGCATAAATACCATCATAAAATAAAGCACTTGGTGCACTCTGAAAAACATGTCATCGTCAGACAAATGTCTCTTTTATTACAAGCAGAGAGCACACAGATGGCTTGGTCTGCTCATTTTGGTATTTATTAAACTAGATTTACCAAAGGGCAGCTTGATGTCTCAGTGTTTTCAAGATACATTCAGTACTTTAGAAATTTACTGAGACCCCTCTCAGAAAGGCTGGTCAGGATTCACATGACATCATCGTCCAGTATGAAGAAGTTTGAAGGAAAAGCGATTGTTTTCTCCAACTGATCATAACATCAGTAGAGTTAAAATATTTTGAAATGTTCGAATGGCACCAAGGTGAGAAGTGCCAGAAAAAGGTTCAGATATAAGTCACTCTATCCATTCCTTTTTCCTTACAAAGAAACCCCAGACAATGAGTCAAACAACACAACAAGAGTGTGTAGCATACCACTTTCATACCCACGCTACTTTTTTTAACGTGTGACACAGGCTGAAAGAGAACAAATTTTTCCTTGAAGCATACTAATATAGCTGAGTTATTTGCCTTTATTTGTTAGCATCTGAAACAAGCATTTCTATCTTTAACAAAAAATCGATTATATGGAGCAGAAGACCCTTCCCATATCTCTCTAGCTGGTCATTGTTTCAGGGTTTCTGTTTTTAATTTCCTTTGTTTTTAAAGAATAAGATTTTCTTCTTTCTTTCTCTCACATTTTACCTCTATCTTACTCTCAAGATTGTATACAAGCTTATCTTGGGTTATTATAAATTCTTATAATAAATCTAACCACTTTTATCATTTTTATGTTTTAAAAAATATTAAATGCCACTTTTGAAAGCCAATGTCCAGAGAAAAACATAATCTTGTTGCTTCAGAGTTTTAATCCAGGTTGTTCATTTCTATCCTGGGAAAAAATAAAGCAATAGCTCATAAAATACAACGTTGAATATAGAAATAGTTGAATAAATAAGTCACAAATGTATTTTGGCTTGAATTTCTTACATAATTGCCTATTCCCTGTTTCCCTAAAGTGAATGCACAGTGTCAAAACCAGATGCCACGTTTTATGCTCATGGGGTTTGAAATGTAGTCACTAAAAAAAGTATGTATTTACATTTACATACATAAAATTCACATCATGAACATTTGTAATACAAATAATTAATACAAATAATTCTCTGCAATTAATTATCACAAATTTAATGAATTTTAAGCCAAGGAAAATATTTAGTCACTTGTACATTAATACCTAAATGTTATGTGATATAAATTCAATTCCTTCCAATCTATTTATGTGATTTAAAAAATCATTCTTATAAAGTATTCCAAAAGCATTTAGGTATTCTCTTCATTTGACAGACTCATTGTGCAAGAGTACAATTTTGAAAGAAGTATACATGACATAAAGCGGCAATTATTATTTTTTGAGAATCATAAATTTTCTCATTTCTCCCAAGGTTTTGGCTTTGAGGTCAGAGTTCTTCCCTGTTGATAATACTACCAGACACATATCTGATGAATGACCCGTAATATATTTCCAACAATGGTAACACCATTTTTATTGATACAGAACATCTGTTCTTCAGTAGAAGTTACACCCTCCTGAGCAGTTAATTCAGTAACTTCCTACATAGCAGCTAGGTTTGGAAACATATGGCCATCAAAGAAGACCTGATGTTGCTCTGCCTGGTACCTGCCTGCTGGGTGCGTATGTAGCTGCAGCTCCAACTGTATAATCTGTGTAATAGGGCAGTCATGCCATTCATTAGAGTTGAAAACATAGTTTTGTAAAATTTATTCTTTTACAGTTCGAGTTAATAAATGTAAGGCTATATCCTGGAGGACGAAGTGTGGGGAACGCAGTTTCCATTTAAGGCTTCAGAACTGTTCTTTCCAAGGACAATGTCTTCATTCAACAGACCTTTGGATAGTATTTCTTTATTCATTTGTGTTTTCACCAGAGTTGGAATAATTATTTGTAGAAGAAAGCACTTTACTAAATTTATTTAACCAAAAAATTAGCTGATAGCCTAGAGTTAAATAACAGAATACCTAATGGTTTGAATAAATTGCACAATTTATTTCATTAAAATAAAAATAGAATGGGAAGTTTTTTTCAAATTAAACCGTACTGAATAAGAATTAAATTTTAAAATATAATTGTAATGGACTAAAATAACATTAAAAATTAAGAAAATGAAAGCAAAAATTATCACTCCAAATTTTAAATGGCCAAATTACATATGTATAGGACTCTACAAGTTTGCATTAACATTAACTCTAAATTGCACTTTCACCACACATCTTCATTAGCATTGAGAAGCAATGTTTTTAGGTTTGCACATTACAGCAATGTAAAGATAATCCTATCACTTATATTGTCATTTATTGGGCAACTACTCAATGCTAGGCCCCAAGGATAGGTAAATCGAAAACATTTTCATGAAGCATTTTTGTTCTTTGTTCAATTTTTTCTGAACACAAATTTACATTTCTTAAAAAAGCTTATTTTGAGACTATTGTAAGTTCACATGAGAAACGTAATAAATAACACAGAAATCCAATTCACCCTTTACCCAGTTGCCCCAACAATAATGTCTTGTAAATCCAGGATATTGACATTGCTACAGACAAGATACAAAACATTTCTATAGTCATCACAAGCATCCTTCACACTGCCCTGTAATACCCATCATCACTTCCTTTTCACATCACCTCCTTCATTAATCTCCAGCAGCCACTAATCTGTTCTACATGGCTATAATGTTGTCATCCCAAGAATGTCATAAAAATAGGATCGACTGGGCGCAGTGGCTCACATCTGTAATCCCAGAACTTTGGGAGGCCAAGGCAGGAGGATCACGAGATCAGGAGTTTGAGACCTGCCTGACCAACACGGTGAAACCCCGCCTCTACTAAAAATACAAAAAAAATAGCTGGGTGTGGTGGCACATGCCTGTAATCCCAGCTACTGAGGAGACTGAGGCAGGAGAATCACTTGAACCTGGGAGGCAGAAGTTGCAGTGAGCCAAGATCTCGACACTGCACTCCAGCCTGGGTGACAGAACGGGACCCTGACAAAAAAAAAAAAAAAAAAAAAAAAAAAAAAAGGATCAAACATGTATCGCTACAATATACTAAAATTAATCAACAAAGCTGAAAAAAACTGCATGACATCTCAGTTTCAAAAAAAGCATTTGACAAAATCCAATACTCTTTTGTGATAAAAGCACAAAGAAACCAACAAATAGAAGAAAGCTTCCTCAACCTAATAAAGACTATTTATGAAAGATCCACAGCTAACATCATACATAACGGAGAAAGCCTGGATATTTTACCTCTGAAACTGGTATTTAACATTATATCACTAGTATTTAACATTATATCGGACATTTTAGCCAGAGCAATTAGGCAAGGAAATCAAATAAAAGGCATCCAAATTGGAAAGAAAGTGAAACTAGCTCTATTCTTATGTAACATGATCTTATAGATAGCAAATCCTAAATAATTCATACACACCAAAAACTGTTAGTGTTTGTAAACAAAATCAGGAAAATAGCAAAATAAAATAAAGCAACATAAAAAATATAGTTTCATTTCTATACATTAGCCATGAATGATCAAAAAAGTAAACTGGGAAAATAATTGTTTAGAATAACAACAAAAAGAATAAACCCTTAGAAAAATTATCATGATAAATATGATTTTAGATTTGGCAATAGTTTCTTTGATACAACAATGAAAGCACAAGAAACAAAAGAAAAAATAAATAACTTGAACACCAAAATAGAAAACATTTATGCAAAAAAGGACACCATGTAGGAAGTAAAGACAACTCACATAATGAGAAATATTTGCAAATCATGTATTTGTTACCCAAAATATCTAAAGAACTCTTACAATCAACAACAAAAAGACAATTCAATTTTAAAATTGACAAAGGACTTAAATATACATTTCTCCAAGGAAAACCTATAAATGGTTAACCAGCACATGAAAAATGATTAAAGGTGGTCATTAAGAAAGTGCAGTTCAAAAGCAGAGTAAGATACTGCTTCATATTCATTAATATGACAATAATCCAAAGTAAAAATGAAAACTAACAAGTATTGGTGAGGACATGGAGAAATACAGCCCTCATACATCATACCTCCCAGGTGGGAATAGGTCATAAAATGGTGCAGCCACTATGGATAACGGTCTGGCATCTCCTCGGTAAATTCAGTGTCATCGCATGAACCACAGATTTCATTCTGGCATATATTCAGAAAAACTGAAAACAGATGTTCAGATAAAATCTTGTACACAAATACTAATTACAACACTTTTCACAGTAGCCAAAATGTGGTAACAATGTAAATGTCCGTCAGTGGCAGAAAGAATACACAAAACGTGATTTATCCATACAAAAGGTATGAAAAATAAATTGTTACATTTTTATATCTTAATTTTTATACCTTAAATATCTATGTTAATTTTTCTGTTGTTTTTTGGATAGAAGTTATTTAACCTCTAGATTTTTCATACTCAAATTAAAATATTTTATGTGCTCTTTCACCCAGGATAATTCTCTTAATCCTTAAACTATTTAATGCAGCTGTTTATTATCTTGTATCCTAAACTCACCACACAACTGAATGTTACCCAAATTGTCAATCACCTAATCATTTTGAATTATTTAGAATAAGTGAATTTTTTACATATTAAATCTTTATAATGTTGCTTCTTAGAGACTATTTTGTTATGCTTATCTATCACCTATGTATTAATGGATGAATTTGATGTCTTTTCCAATGCCATGCTGTCAAAAACTCTATTGACTTGGCTTTTACATGGCTTCAGATTCAGTATTTTTTGAACTATTTGATAATAGTTATATAGCTATAACAATAGAGCTATATATAGTTATAATAGTTATATATAATATACAGTTTTTATAAAGTTATGTATAGTTATAATAGTTATATCTATATAACTATTATGAAATAGTTCATAAAATACTGTATCTGAAGCCATATAAAAGCCAAGTCAAAAGAATTTGACTAAATTTGAAGTCAAAAGAATTTGAATCTAAATTGCATCCATATCCAGAACAAATTCTGGGAACTTTTGAAAATTAGAACTTACTTCTATAAATTATACAAAGGTAAATGGAACAGTAATTTGGAACACACTATAAATTTTACATTTTTGAAAGTGTCTTTCTAAGCCCTCATTGCAATCACTTTTCAACCTGGAGGTCCCACAGCGGATCTTCTGCAGTGCCAAGCGTGCTACTGTTCCGCTGCGGTAAATGGGATCTCCTTTTCCAGGTGGCCAGCGCTGGTAGAGAGGACAGTTTCTGAGTTGTATATAATTTTCCTGCACTGTGCTTCTTTTTAAAAAAAATTATTAATTTTGTATTTTTATTGACTGGTTACTTGTGTTTTATAGCTACGTATTTATACCACTAAAAAATAATGACAAATCTCTCTTTTTAGAACTTATTTCTTTAGTTTTTTTTATTTTTTATTTTTTCCAAAATGTCAGTCCCATCATGATAATTGGGAAGGTTTGTATTCCTTTTACATTCCTATTTAGAAAGCATCTGAAAATTACTCTTGAATATAACAACGATTATTGTTTTTAGAGCACCACTCTATACAATTAAGGAGGGGTCCTTTGATTCCTGTTATGTCACGTTTCTAACAGGGAAGGAGTAAAATAGGCATACAGACATGGTTCTGCTGAGACCCGAACCATAAGGCATTTGACATTGAAGCCCATGCTGTAAACAACTTTACTATTTAGTATTTGGCCACTTTGAACATATGTTTCATAACAGAAATCCCCGTATTAAACATAATTACAGCTCTGATACAAACATAGTTGGATTTTGACGCATTACCTTTAAAATTTACTGCTGGCTTTATTTATGAAAATTATAGAATGTCTTATCCATTGTTGGAACAAGAGAGAGAGTAGCAAACTATGTAAAATTGTTTGGACAAGAGGTGTGTGTGTGTTTAATGAGGAAAACATCTTCGGTTTAGAATTAATTTTCCATTTTCCTCATAAAATAAATTAGCAGCTTTTGGTATGCTTGGGGAAACATTCATAAGAGTTTGTTACAGTAGGGCCTAACACTACCTCACGTCAGCCTCCTGTGTGTGGCCCATTTCCGGCACTGTGAAAACCCCACACAGTCTTTGGGGAGCAATTGCTGCCTCCAGGTGATTTTCTCTGCTGCTGAGCCAATCGCCCCAAGTGCATCACTAATCCAGGGCACTTTTTGTTATTCTCCAACTTCCTTGTTAAATGCTCTCAAGAGCTTGCTTCTTGTGCATCTGTTGCCATAGAACACAAAGTCCATAGTTATTAGGGAATACTCCCAGGTCTGACTGCCACCAAAGTCCTTCAACTGCTGGGATTTTTAACCACATTCTTTAAAGTACGTGCCTCTCCCATAGAGATTTCATCTTTCTTTCTGTGTATTTGCTTTTCTTTTCCTTTTTCTACTAGCACAACTATGCTTTTATAATGTTGGTTGTCATTGCTGTAGTTGTTCAATTTTGTTGGGAGGGGTTTAGCAACAGAATTTATGTTTCAGTTGATGATGCCATTTAGCCAGAACAAAATATTTCACTCCATTGTTTGTTGCATTTTTTGTGTGTGAGTGACAAATTTAAAATTTTAAGGCATAAAAGACATGAAAAAACTAATATTTTACTGCTTGATGTTGATGTATATAGTTTAGAAAATTACTATCAGTGTAGAAATTTGTAAAAACTGTATCCATGGAAGAGAATAGAGAACTCAAATACAAATCACACTCTATATGAGAATTTTGTACATAAAAAGGTAGTAGTTCAATAAATTGGGGGGAATGATTATTTAATAAATGGCAAAGAACAGCCTGCAATTTTGGAAGAAAATAAAAATGGATATTCATTTTATGTCATAAAGAAAAAGAGAATTCAACATATATTAAATTTTTAATGTGAAAAAAGAATAACATATAAAATTACAGGGCAATCTAAGCTATCACATAAACATTTTAATGGTAATCCACTTGAATAATTCTAAAAACTTAGAAAGTATGAAATAAACATTAGACCTTTCACAAAATATATTCTACTTGAACATTTCAAAGATACCATATTCACAGTAAA
Organism: Saimiri boliviensis; assembly: GCF_048565385.1. Lineage (NCBI taxonomy): Eukaryota > Metazoa > Chordata > Mammalia > Primates > Cebidae > Saimiri > Saimiri boliviensis. Next base: position 119,803,889 of record NC_133451.1, on the reverse strand, counting down.
TGAACCAACATTATGATTTGGAAAAAATATAACACAAAGACCAAGAGACAAAAAGTATAAATGCATGCACATATTTATATATGTACGTATATGTATATATGAAAAGTTTACACGATGTGCCAATAGACGTAAAAATTATTCAACAGAAAAAGGGTCAACGTACAGACATTTTCAGTTTATAAAGGCACAAACTGAAATATTAAAACATAGAAAAATATATTTAAATTTATTTGTAAATATATAAAAAATTAGGTAACAATGAGATACTTCTTTATGTTCATCAGACTGGTAAAAATAATAATTCAGACTTTTCTGTTGTTGAGGCTATGAACAAAGTAAGAGAAAGGAACATTCTCAGACATTGCTTGTGAAAATGTGCAGCATTGTAATCTTTTTAAAATCACACTGGCAAAATCAATTTCAATTAAAAAATGTGTTTATATCTTTTCTAATAATACCAATATATTAATATTTTAAGGATATATAAATATTTATTACAGCAAGGTTACAGTGACAAAACTAGAATGGAAAAATGTGACTGAAAATCATTAAAAGAATGGTTAAATGAAATATTTTACATTTAAATCAAGAATCACATTAAAGAGAAAGAAACATTGTATTGGTCAACTCAGAGGACTTTCACGTTGTGTTCCTGAACGGGAAATGAAAGGTGCAGACAAGTATACAAAATCTAATTCCATCTTAGCAAAAAAATGCCGAAATGCATATGTGTAGATATTTGTATATACAATTTTATGCACGATTGAGTCTACATTTAAAAAACACATACAAGGTTATTAGCATGCATTCTTTGAAGAGAGGTCATGGCGAGAGAGGCTGATGTGAAGTGAGATTGGGATAAAAGAAGAAAAAGTAAAAAAGAAAAAATGATAACAAGTCTATTTGCAGTACAGTGGAAATTGCTATAACATATTTTATGTGGCTTAAATTAGAAAGAAGTATTTCTTTTTCCAAATCTCAAGTGTAAAGTGGATAGTCTAGAGTTGGTGGGTTGTTCTGCTTCACAAGATAATCCAGGGATTCAGGCCAGTAGGGTGACTCTTTCACCCTTTAATTGTGCTTTTCATCATGAGATGCAAGGCAACTCCTCCTGTTATTATTGTTATTATTATTCTTACTATTTTGTAATTAACGGAAAGGGGAAATGAGAGGGAAAGATAAACAGCTTCCTTTAAAAACACAAAAAACATTTAGCACATTGTGTAAACTTTTCATATATACATATACATCCATAAATATGAGCATGCATGTGCACTTCTTGTCTCTTTGTCTTTGTGTCATATTTTTCCCAAATAAGAATGTTGGTCCATTTACTGTGCATATGGTATCTTTTAAATGTTCGATTAGAAACGTTTAAAAGCTCAAGTGGTTCTCTAGTTCCAGAAGGGAAGATAAACAGCTTCCTTATACAAATATAATCGCAAATTGGTATTGGTATCCATTTGCATTCTATTGTCTAAAATATAATCACATTTATTTGCAAAGAGTTTGGGCCATTAAGTATCTAGCCAAACTCAGGAGTTTTATTACTAAAGGGAAAATAGAATTGGGGGAAGAAGTCAGCAATACAGTCACTCAACATGTATAACGTCATATCTGACCCAGTTATTTCTGTCCTGCTTTAACAATTTTTCCCACTGTGATTCAACTTAATCAGAATAAGACTTTTCCCATTTGCCATTTCTTTGCAAAAAGAAGGCAAAAGAAGGCTTCTCTTTGAGGTAACTGTTAAGTGATCTCCTGGCCTCTGATCATCCTTCACATTCTCTATTTGAATCCCACACCATCCAATTCCTATTTTCCAAGCTCCTCGTATTTTATCTGGAGATTACAGTGAGTGAGTTTACTAAGACATCACATTCAGAGAAACACAGTACTCCTCTCTCTCATTCGCTCGCTCTCTCTGTCTCTCTCTCTCTCGTGGTCTTTCTCTTTCTCTCCCTCTCTAACATACACACACACACACACACACACACACACACACACACACACACACACACGATACCTGGTCACCAAAGGAACAGAGAGAATGACGGGATAAACAGGTTGCGTGCAGAGGATTTTTAAGGCAATGGAACTATAAACATTCCTTGAATATATCGTGGATTCAGTTTCAGACAACTGCAGTATAGAAAATATTGCTATCAAATGAGTCACATGAATTTTCTGCTTTCCCAGTACATATAAAAGTTATGTTTACACCATGCTGTGGTCCATTAAGTGTGCAATATCATTATGCCCTGGAAAACATTGTACATGCTACAATTCAAAAATACTTTATTGCTTAAAAATGCTAATCATCATCTGAGCCATCACTGTCATACTTTTTTGCCTGGGAAGAATCATGGCATCTTCACCAAGAGTAGACTTCATCTCAAGAAGCCACTTCATTTGCTCACCCATAAGAAGCAATGTTACAAAAATGGCTTCTTTCCTTAAACCTCCTGAACCAACGTCTGCTAGATTCAGATTTTTCTTCTTCAGCTTTCTAACCTTTCTCAGACTTTACATAATTTAAGAGAATTACAGCCTTGTTCTGGATTGGGTTTTGATGTAAGGGAAGATTTCAGCTATTTTAATCCTCTAACCAGACCATCAGCTTTGTCCATATCAGCAATAAGGCTGTTTCACCTTCTTATTATTTGCGTGTTCGCTAGAATGGCACTTTTAATTTCCTTCAAGAATTTTTGTTTGCATTTGCAACTCAGCTGTTTGACCCAAGAGGCTTAGCTTTCAGCCCACCTCAGTTTTCAAAAAGTCTTTTTCACTAAGCTAATCATTTTCTAGCTTTTGATTTAGAATGAAAGACATGTGACTCTTCCCTTCACTTGAACACTTAAGAGTCCACTGGAGGTAATTAACTGGGCTGATATCAATGCTTTTGTGTCACAGTGAATTAGAAGGTGGGAGGAGAGGGAAAATGCTAGGGAAGAGCTGGATGGTGGAGAATTCGAAATGCACTCAATGTTTATTAGATAGGTCTGTTACTTTACATGATGCAGTCTGTGGCATTCCCCAAAAACAAGAGCAGTAACATCCAATATCACCAATCACAGATCACCACGACAGATACGATCACAATGAAAAGGTTTGAAATATCGTGACAATTACCAAAATATGAAACAGAGACACACAGTGGGCACAAACTGTTGAAAAACGGCAACTTTGACTTTCTCAACACAGTATTGTCACAAACCACAAACCTTCACTATGCAGAAAAGCGTAATGGCTGAGACATACAATAAAGTGAAGTGCCATAGAATGAGGTATGCCTCTACCTTGTCTGCTATTCTAAGGGCAGAAACCAGTCTGTACACATTTTTCCAAACCTTAGACTGTCCAACACCAACAGTGAACCCTAACGTAAACTAAGGTCTTTGAATGAAAGCAGTATGGCAAAGTAGGTTCATCAACGGTACCAGCTGTATGACTCTGGTGGGGGTGTGGTGGCAGGGGGTATACAGCAAATGTCTCTATTTTCCTTCACTGTTGCTGTAAGCCTAAAACTCTTCTAAAAAGTCTATTAAATTAAAAAATTTAAATACCAACTATAATCTAATGTCTACACAAATATTTGTAATGAGGAAATAATTGCTCCAGAAATAAAGGGGCTTGTTTGCTGTAAGATTAACATGAATTAAGTCAACTGAAAAATTAAAATATTTTTGTCAATTTTTCTTAAACCATATTTTAAATGTGAAGTCATCATGAAAACTAAAGAATAGGAATTTCAAACAATATTCCTCCTTACGAACTAAATATTCAGCCTACTATTTGCATTTTAATTCTTCTCACTGGAAAATGGCTGCAAGGTGAGTTAATTTCCATGCTAACCCGCAGCTAGCAGGCCCCTTACTGTTAAATCAGGGTTGACAAGGAGGCAAAATCAGAGCTTCAATTACAACACATTTTGCTACATTTAGTCTGAACACATAAATGGAAATATAGCTCATATATTTTAGTTACTATAGTCTTGTGATGTAAACCATTTTCGATAGTCACAAATATTTTTTGCTGCTCTTAACAAAAATGAGAATTAAGATAATATATTAAAAATCCAAATAGAGGGTTATCTATACATCTTTTAAAAGGAGGTTACATACTTGCATCATTTGAAGCACTGGAAATAGCTTTACAAATTCTCAGCCTCAAGCTTACTTTACAAAATCAGTGTCCTTTGATGTAAGGTTCGTCTTCTGTGGCATTGGAGCATAGAATACAGGAGGAAACACCTCTGCTGAAGACAAACTACCAGCAGATGAGGATGAGGAAATATACAAAAAAATCCTTCAATCAACTGCAGCAAAGGGTTTCAGCAGAGATTTTTGTTACCTTTAAAGTCTGGGCTTTGCTGAAGAGCTTGGGACCCATGCAACCTGCCCTTTCCTGTGTGTGGTCCTGTGTGTCCTTCCCTGTGTGTGCGCGTCCCTGTGTGTGTCCTGCCTGTGCATCCCTGTATGTCCCTATGTGTGTGCATCCTTGTGTCTGTGCTTTCCTGTGTCCCCGTGTGTCCTTTTCTGTCTGTGTATCCCTGTATGTATGTCCCTATGTGTGAGCATCCTGTGTCTGTCCTTTCCTGTGTGGGCTTCTTTGTGGTCTGCTTTTTTTTAATGCATGCTTCCTTTTGTGAGGTTTCCTGTCTGTGTAATTCCTTCTGTGTTCACTTCCTTGTGTGTGTGTGTGTGTGTGTGTGTATGTGTGTGTGTGTTTGTGTGTCTTGATATACTTGGTTTTGTGGGTGAGAGTGGAAGAAGGGTTATAATGCTGTCCGTGGACACCTGAGGCATGCCTGAAGTAAACATCAAGATATTAATATATCTGTGTTTTGCACGTATTTTTTTTTTCCGTATATATGATGTTTTTCACATCTAAAGAAGGCCTTTCTGGCCTGAGAGTGATGCCCCTTCCAGGGCTAGGCCGTTGCAGAGATGTCACAGCCCTCAGCGTGGAGTACACCTTTCACAGGCACACTGACCTATCCAGAGCCCTGCCTCTGCCTGTCAGGCCCTCCACCCCAGGTGGCCGCAGTTTCTCTCCCTTTAATCAACCCGGAGCCAGGTACCAGGCAGCTAGAGGCCACGCCTGCCCTGTCTGGCCTTTCTTGCAAAATCCCCAGCACAGCTCTCACCAGGGCTCCTCTTGCTCCACTTTCTGGCTCCTGACCCCCCCGGGGCTTCCCCGTGTGACCCTGTGGCCCGCTGTGCCTCCTGACTGTAGGGCTTGCGTGTGTAATAATCTGGGTTCCCTTGCACCCCTCTTATGTCCTCTACTGTGGCTGCACCTGACTGACTGTCTCATGCAATAACATAGCACGCTGTCGCCCTGCCTGTCCTAACAGATCACCTTTGAGCAACAGCAAACTGTGGACCATGTCCTACAGCAGGGTTTTTACAGAAACCACTGTGAAGCTCTGACACAGACAATGCTAGACTTTTGTCTCATTGTTTCACAGACTGCGGCGCCCTAGGCCGTGAGGGCTCAGAGTAGAGGGATGCCCTTTGCAGTTGAGAGAGGAACATGCCAGCTCTACAGCAAAGCAAGAGCAGCCAAAAATAACTGGGAGGCTGTGAGGGGCGGTGAGGTTTCTCTGATGCAAAAGTGGAGGCCTAGTGTGATGACGAGGTGAGCATACAATACAGCCCTGTCTTTTCAAATTTTTTATTCATAAAAGATTTTGACTTCACACATCCAAAACTTAACTTCTGGTTTTTCTCCCTACATGCAGTCTTTTAATCTTCCCATCTTGATCTTACAATGTCAACTTCAGCCTCCATGTTGCTCAGACAAAAACCTTGTATTCATCCTTGACTCCGTGCTTTCAAACTTCATTTTAGTTCTTCCTCTTGGCTGCTCGTTCTAAATATATCCAGAGCCTGATCACTTCTCACTAGGCCAGAGTTGTCCCGTGGAGATATAATGCAAGCTGTGTGTGTGACATGCAATTTTCAGGTAGCCGCATTAAAAAGAAGAAAGAAACAGGCCAAGTTCATTATAATTATGTATTTTAACTCAGAGTATTCAAAACATTATTTCATCATTTACTAAATTTTAAAAGTTATTGAGACATTTTGCTTCCTTTTATCATATTAAGTCTTTGAAATCGGGTGTGAATTTCACACATAGAGCCCATCTCGATTCAGACATGTGACATTGTATGTGCTCAAGACTGGCATGTGGGTAGGGGTCTCCAAACGGGCAGCACAGCTCCAAAGAATAGTTTCCCATTGTCTTTTGCCCTTGGCTCTTAAAATTTACACTTAATACGCTAGCTGGCATCCTAATAAAACCTATAAAACATGTATAAAACGGACTTTCATAAAACATAAGCCACTGGATGTCACCTCTTTCTTCAAAACCCTTCCATGGCTTCTGATGCCATCCTGGATAACAGCCAGAGGGACAGACACGACAGGAGGCCTCACTGACTGCCCTGCTGCCGGTTCTGCGACCTGCTCTCTCAGGTCCTTCACCTGCTCGCTGGTCCCCGGCACACATACCGCCTTCCTCTTTCTGAAACACACCTGGAATGCCCATATGTCAACACCACACTCTTGCACTTCCCTCTGCTGGGACGTGCATCATTTTCTTCCGATTGCATCATTTTAAACTAAATGTTAGAAAATAATATAGGAAAGGCTTATAGCAAAATGTATAAAAATTTCTACCACTTCTTATAGTAGAAACAAAATTAAATTATCTCAGCTGAAATAAGTACTTAGCACAATGTAATTTCTCAATTACATTTCTTCAAATTCTGATTTTCAACCTAGGAAAAATACTGACAAAACATATCAAATGCTAATTTAGAACAATTTTCTTTCTGGCTAGGTGTGTTAAACATAAAGCTTATTCTCATCAACATACATTTTTATATATTACTAAATTAATGCTTTGCTTAAATCAATAGCTCTCTTATGGGTCATGTCTAAATTATCATAATTAAGTAAAATTGTATCACAGTTTCATTCATTAGCCAAACCCATGGGAAAAAAGAGCTATGTATTATGCCTTCTCAGTGGGTAACTGTTGTCTTTGTAACAGTGTATTTGATTACTGACAGTAGGAATGAGTCAGTAGAATAAAATTATTGGACTATACTACAAATTCATTTTTGTGTCCTGGATAACTAAGACCTATATGATGGAGGGAAGTATTTTGGCAAAGCATGAATGTCTGGCTCATGACAATATGTTCTTTCATTATTAGCAAAGAATTGACTGGATGAAAAATTACATGAAATGGTTTTCTCTGAGAGTCAATGGTATCATGGAGTGGTGACTCAAGGGGAGAAGGAAAATGCATTGGCGCTCATGCAAATGAGAAAATGAATCAGAATTGATTGCTTTCTGCAAAATCATTTACCATGCTGAACTGTAGTGCAGTAATTCTTGCACATTTTTTACAAAACAATTTAAATAGTTTTGAATATGCAAAGTGTGGTGACTCCATATTTCAAAATTATATGCTGATGGAACAGATTATCAGGTTAGACCTCATCTATTAACTTCTTTTTGAAAACTTGTTTCTTTTTGATGTCATCTTACAACTTCTTCACACAGCTCAATATTATAAAATCATAGCATTTGGTTTAAGCAAAAAACAGTGTTTTCATTAATATAAACTGTAAATATTTTTATGGACCATCATTTTACTTTTTATTTTATTAAATGCTTAATGTTTTTTCATGTACTAAGTTTTCTACATACTTATCACTATTCGCCTCATAAGTCACCATCAATCTACTCTCATTTTTTTTTCATATCACAAATCTATCAACGTATTTTTCATTTCCTGGAGACCTACCTCTTGTACCCACTGCTCTCATCCAGACTAACATATTCTAATATTGGGCAGGTACCTCTGTTGGATATTCTGTTTCCTGAAGTCTACTTGCCTTAATAATTGTTCGAAAGAATAGCCTGTAATAACATATAAGTTGTATGCATTTTAACCCTAGGATATTTGAAAATAGTTCTGCTGTATCTTTACACTTAAATGATGGTATGCATGCATGTGGCGTTCCGGATTAAAAGTATTTTTCCCTAGGGATGAAGGCTTAGCTCCACCACGTTCTGGAATCCAGTTATGCTAGCACAAATTCTGGTATCATTCTGCGTGTCATTGTCCTGTAATGTACCTGCCCCCCCGCCCCCCCAACCCCCCCACCAGTTCTTGCAAGCTTTCAGGATCTTAAATTCATCACAAGTGTTTTGAAATCCTAGGATTTGTTCCTGAGGCAGTCTTTTTGCTTTTACTGTCCTGGGCACTCTGCACCCCTTCAATCTGAAGATTTTTAGGTAATAGGAAATCTGTGTGTTTTTCTCAATAATATATTTCATTTCTTCTCTTTTATTTTTCTCTGGAGGACATAGTGGACAGACACTATATCTCATGGACTGACTTTTTACATTTTCTTGCTCTCTGTCCTTTTTCTCTATTTTTCGATTCTTTCTGTTTCGATGACTTTTTCTGCCTTTCCTCTAGCTTCCTTTGCCTCTGAGTCTCTATTTGCAGTGCCCCTGATGCCACAGCCTGAGATCCCAGGGCTCTGCAGAGGGGAGGCCTGGGCATTGTCAGCACCCTCTTTCCAAGAAAGAATTGAAGATTTCTCTGTTCTGATAAGTGAGAATATATTTTTCTTCCTGTTTTCCATATTCTAGAGTTGTACTGAAATAATCTCTTTGCTATTTTCACATCTTACATTCTCATTGTTTGGGTTAATTTTTTTTTTCTAGCCTTTTTCTCCTTTTACTAGAGATAGAGACTACACAAACATGTTTCTCTAGAACATTATTTTTAAAGCTAAAATATTTAACAAAGGGGAAAAAAAAGATGATCTAATTTTTTGGAAGTTGCAAATCAGCCAAGAGTTAAAATTTTCTTAAAAAGACAAATATTCAATGGGTACAAGAACAACTTGCCACTTTTAATTCATTTTTCAACATATTTTTTCCTTTATTATGTTGTTATTTCTCACCCTTCTTTTCATGCAACCATTATCGCTGTAATTTTGCCATGATTTTGTACCTGTGTGAATTTACATCAGATTTTTAGGGAGCCCTTTCACTGTAAGAAGAGAGGCAGTGATATCTGCCTGCTACACACTCCCTTCCCCACAGCTACTTTTATCCCTCTGTCTAAGCTCTGTCAACCCACGGTGGTAGATGACTGGAATAACAAAACCTATTAAAATCCATTGCATAAAAGGTAGTACGCAGAGAGCTAGACAGTGTTTCCAGCCCTGATAGGGTCCCCAGAATGCATGATTATATAAAACCTCAGCGATTAGCCCATGAAAACATAAGGCAGGAGCCAGAGAGACCTAGGTTCAAAGCTCAGCTCTTCTACTTACTCCTCTAGGAAATTAAAATGAAAATTGAAATATCTATTTCCTAATTTGTAAAATAAACATAATAAGCATAATAATCCCCACCTCATGAGCATGTATAAGATTAAATAAAATATGTGACATACAGAGAATAATATATCCAGTAGATTTGACTTCATTTACAGAAAACCAAAAATACCAATTAAATTATGATAGAAGACTTTTTCCCTCTTATACAGAGTACAGATGTAAGCGCCCAAGGCAGGACATGGTGGCTTCAAGAAGTTTCTAGGCCTCAGGCTCCTTCCAGCTCACCATTCTGCTATCCCTAGAAATATTTTTCATGGCCATGGGTCGAGACAGCAGCTCCAGAAATTCAGTTAGCATTACTTCGACATGTAGAGGGGGCACACCAGCTGAGATTTCTTCTTTAGGGCTTTCCACAAGCCTTCTCAATAATTTTACAACCCAATGGCCTCAACTTAAGAACAGGGTCTTAACACACAGCAAGGGATGGTGGAAAACAGTGTCTTAATACTGAAAATCTATTGCTAAAAAATAAAAAATCAGAATCCTATTAAAGAGACAAGAGGAAAGAACAGACATTTAGTAGAACAAATAGCAGTCTCCCCCACACTTGTTGAATGGCATACAATATCCAATCCATAAATGGAATTGTCATTGCTAAAATGTTAAGGTCATTTTTATGACTTTCTAGGAACTACTTTTGTGATTTTGGGGGTCGCAAAAAAACGTAGGCAGCTCGGGGAGAGCCTATTTGACATTTATGGGGATCTAATATTAGCACTATTGGCTTGAAATTTTCCTTTGTGAATTATATTAGCCACATCTATGAGATTACACATGTAATATCATTATTTAATAGTATCAAATTATATTTTAATTATTACTTAATTCAAATGTAATCTAATTTCAATGATAATTTTTTAAAAATCTGGGTGACATAGAAGTGTGCTTCTGAATTCCAGACAGGTATAGATTTTTTGGGTGATCTTTTTGTTTTTGATTTGAGCTTCATAGGAGCTACAGGATTTCAATTACTGAAATCACTGAGGCATCCTTTATGATCCACTACATAGTCAAATTTTCTAAATGTTCCCCATAAGCTTACAAAAGATATATATTATTTAGTTATTTTGTACAATATTTTACAGATATGGAGTCAAGTTTTTGGTCTTGTTTATCAAACTTTCTACAATCTTAGTGAATTTTTATCTTTTTAATGATTTTTGTCTATTTTATGTAACCTTCAGAAATTTTATTCAAATTTTTCTTTCTATAAATTGACTAGTTCCACTTTTAGTTTTCAATTTTTCACATTTGTAGCTTTTCTTTTTAGGTGCTCAACATTAAATTGATACACCTTACTGGTACTTTAAATGTTGGCATTGTGAAATGGTCATATTTATTTTTGTCATGCCTTTTTCTTAAAGTCTGTATTACCTGACAATGAATTTCTGCCACTTTTGTTTTAGTATAAAATTTACAGGTATAAATTTTTCTATTTTTGTAAATCCCTTCTGTGCCTTTTAATTTAAAATGTCTCTTGTAAAATGTACAATTTTGGATCACAAGATTTCTTGTCTGCACTTCAGTATAATCTGACAATCTTAGATTTTTAGTTGAATCATTTTGTGCATTTACAGTTTTGTTGCTCCAGATACATTTGAATTTCTATTCATTATCTTTTTTTTTTTTTTTTTGAGGCGGAGTTTCACTCTCGTTACCCAGGCTGGAGTGCAATGGCGTGATCTCGGCTCACCGCAACCTCCGCCTCCTGGGTTCAGACAATTCTCCTGCCTCAGCCTCCTGAGTAGCTGGGGTTACAGGTACGTGCCACCATGCCCAGCTAATTTTTTGTATTTTTAGTAGAGACGGGGTTTCACCATGTTGACCAGGATGGTCTCGATCTCTTGACCTCGTGATCCACCCACCTCAGCCTCCCAAAGTGCTGGGATTACAGGCGTGAGCCACTGCGCCCGGCCCATTATCTTTTAATTTCTATTTTTCACACTTATCCTTGCTTTTTTTCCTATCACACCTTTCTTTTTAATATTCCTTATATATATATATTTAAATGTGAGGGTGGAGGCTCACATTTGTTAACGTAGATAAAGCTCTTACGGCAGTGCCTCTTACAAAAATAAGTGTTTTATTTAAATATTGCAATTCCAATTAGGCATTTTTATTTCTCATTTTATTTTTTCCCTCTACAAGTTTAGAAGTTAATTGTTACATTTTTTCAGACTCTTTATGTTATACTGATACTTATAGATTGTCCACTTAGCAAAATCTAAGTTTAATGAACATTTGTTCTGTTGTTTTCAACTATATAAAGCATTTTATTTATTCAACCTTTTCTCAATAAATATGCTATTGTTGATATATATTTTAATTCCATTTTTGTAATCTCCCAAACTGTTATTGTTGTAGTTTTTATCATTTATAGTCTAATTTTTAAAATATATTTATTAATTTGTTTGCTTTTCTTGTTAGATTTTCCTTATGGATTTACTTTCCATGTGCCTGAAGTACTTTTTTTAAAAATTCTTTTTCTTTTTTTAAATTATTATTTTTTTTAATTTATCTTATTATTGTGCATTTTAAAAAATATTCTATAGAAAAAGCTTGCAGTTGGTAAGTTTTATCGGTTGCTTGTTTTCCTGACAAATGTCTTTCTTTTGACTTTATTCTTGACAGACATTTTGTTTCTGGTAAAAGCTTTGGGGAAATGCTTATTTTCTGCAGCACAATGGAGATATCTGTCAGACTTCTATAACTTCTGCTAAGATGCTACCTTCTAGTTTAACTGTTGCTCCTTTGAATCGAAACAGTCTTCTAATTCTGGCCAATTTTAATATATTTTCTTTCTCTGTTTACTGTTTCATTATGATCTATTTTTGTGTAGATATTTCAGAGTCTTTCTAGGTACATATTGGAGTTGTTTAAACTTTGGTGTTTTTAAATTCATTCTAAAGACTTTTAGTCACTATAATTTTGAAGATATCCTCCTCCCCATTTTTTCTTAATTCCTATTTCTTCTCCGAAAGGATCACCAATTACATGTATATTAGATCTTCTTCCACATTCTTCCATGTTTCTTAAGCTCTCTTTTACATTTCATCTTTTCATTTTTCTTCACTGCATTCTGAATAATTTCTGTATCTCTTATTCCACTTCACTTTCTCTTGAACTATATGTCACATCTGCTATTAAATCTTTCCTCTTATTTTAAAATTTTGATTGTATGTTTAACTTCTAATGGTTATGTTGATTACTTTATAAATCATTTTGTTTATCCTTTACATTGCCCTATTCCCACACATATTAGGAAACTCATTTATTATATTTATAATATTATAAGTAGTATAAATATTTGAAAATTACTCAGAGTGCAAACAATACTGTGTGGGCTATGGTTAAGAAAACAAAGAGTTTAGCATTTTTCAAGGAACTGAAAAGTCACCTAGCTATATAGAATGCACGAAGGGTTGGGGACTATGCGTTTTAGGAAATGCGGCTGGAAAACCAGACAGAAATCAAATTTGCAACGTCCTATAAGCCACGCTGAGAATTTTGAAAGTATGAGAAAATATAAGCACTCTAAGTTCAAATTGTATATTCTTTATCCTAAAGGTTTTTTTTAAATGGAATATAGGTCATAGGCATATGGCTTAGCAGAAATTGTTTACCATATACGCAAACTTTATTTCTAAACTATATAAATACTTGTGTGTACACACACACACACACACACACACAAACACACACACAAATAAACTTACCACCTGAAGAAATGTATTGGAAACTGAGTACGGCAAGTTGCCCTCAGGTAGGAGAAAGCTGTTTTGCAGGATTGTGTGGGTATTAAGGTATTATATATGAAATTTTAAGTTATTAACCTTTCTGTGATTTCAGGTCAACAAAAAAAATTTTTATGCTTTGCATAGTTCTTGATAGAAACTAAGCTTTAGTATCATTTTTCTTAAACCTACTAAATTATTTCTGCAACTAAATGATGAATTAAGACTCTCATCTAAAATGAATAATCTAAGAAACATTCTTTTCCTTCAGATTTTGATTCTTTGGAGCCCAGTATGTCTTTTGCCTGTGTATTCAGTCACAATAAAAGTCACATAGAGGCTTTAAAGTTATGTAAATTAGTTACAACAGCTCTGTTTTAAAAACAAAAGAGAGCTTGAAATTTGTGTTGAGAACCATGTTTGATAGTGACATATCTACATCTTATCTACAGAGACATATGGACAAGCTGTAGAAGCAGATTGCAGTTTGCTCGAAACAATCCTACTGGTCTGTCTCTGCCATGAGGGCCTCCAGCAGCCCTCAGGAGATACATGCTGTATGTATTCTTAATGTCTGTTCTGCCTCTGGAGTTGATTGAAACAATCAGGATTTACTGCTGAGTGCTATTGGACTCTCAGGTCTGAATTCCTCCAGAAACCACCCATCTATAGAGTGTTGCTGTGGATTCAGGCGACGCCACATACATTTCAAAATCATTGATTAGGTTCTGAAAATTTGATGCCTCACTGTAATACACTTTAAAGTTTTACTTTTAAATCGAAACCTTAAATTATAACTCAAAAACTAGTTGAAAATAAATGTATTTATAATTAGGGAGTAAGTTTAGATGCCTTTACAGTATGTCATAAGTAAAGTTCCATACACACTAATAATGGACCACGATAAAAGCAATACAACTGGCATAGCCTCGACACCCATCTCTCCAGGATGAGGGTGAAATGTTAGTAGAAGGTAGAGAAGAACTTCTCACCTAGTCATGATTGGATTAGTTCTCCTATGTCACCCTGCTTTTATGCTACAATCTATTAATTCCACTCTGATTTGTGAATATTTGGGTTAAACTTATTTCCTTGAATCAGAACAAGTATACTAATTGCTAACAGTTATGCCCTCCATCTAGAGGTTTTTAAAGCTCATTATTTAAATGATGGAGATGATCTGTCTCAGATAATCTTAACCTCATTTAACTGTCTCATCTTCAAGCATTTTGGTGTGTCATTACACAGCTCTATATGGCAGGCAATGTTAGTGAGAGTGAGCATACAAAGAGGGCATAAGAATGTGCTCTATTGGCCAGGCAAGGTGGTTCATGCCTGTAATCCCAGCACTTTGGGAGGCCAAGGTGGGTGGATCACGAGGTCAGGAGTTCAAGACCAGCCTGGCCAAGATGGTGAAACCTTGTCTCTACTAAAAGTACAAAAACTAGCTGAGTGTAGTGGCAGTCTACTCGGGGGGCTAAGGCAGAGTTTGCTTGAACCTAGGGGGCAGAGGTTGCAGTGAACCAAGATCACACCACTGCACTCCAGCCTGAGCAACAGCGTGAGACTCCGTTTCAAAAAAATAAAAATAAAAATGTGCTCCATTTACAAATGTCTGTGGCTACTGTTTTAGGCTTCAGTGAGAAAAATTTAATGAAATTTTACAGTTCAAAGAGGAGCAAAACATATCTTCCAGAAGTCATTACTAATATTAGATGGGATCGGATCTCAAAGAGAGTGGTAAGTTGGGTTATGGGTAGGGATAAATTGAGACCCATAATGATGCAGTGCACAGCGCGTTCTCTAGAAGCAGCCTATGGTGCTGATGGGTTTATGACGTGAATCACAGAACTCTTGGTGTATCTATCTATCTATCTATCTAATCTATCTGCATATATATACATACACATACACACAGACACATATCTCTATATACATACACAATCAGAATATATACATAGTATATAATATTCTGAGTTTTCCCAAGCAGAAAGGTAAGAACTGTTGGGTTGGTTGTGTTTGATGGAGAAGCATGCTCCTGGAATAGGAAACCAAAGAAAGATAGAGAGACCTACGAAAGCATGAAGACACTGTTTGCATGCACTGGGCTGTGTGAGACAGAGACGGTGTTCAGTGAACACCAGAATTGGACGAATGAACTGAACTCAGGCATTCTTTTGTACATTACCCACGACTTCAGGTACACACGTCTGGAATATTTGGGAACAGACAATTCTCCAGTTGGAACGTTTATATTTTCCATAATACCTCTGAGTGTTTTGCCTAATGTATCCTCATGGTCTACTCTAATTGGCCCTAGCATAAAAGCAGTAAACTAGAGATAATGCATTATGAAGAAGAGAAATGTTTTGGATTACTCAATGATTTGAGTGTCAACTCCACTACTGTTTGCCTCTGTTACCTTATGCACATTATTTAAACCCCCAAGTTTCCATTTTTCCCATCTTGAAAATACAAATAATAATGTCTCTAACAAAGTATTGTTGAAAGAAAAAAATTCCAAAGAATTATTTAGTAAAATGCTCAGTAAATCATAAATACATAAAACCTATTAGCTACACTTTTTTATGGTGGGAAGAAAGGTCTAGTCCTGGATATTTGGGGAACATGTCATCTCCACCATCCTTATATAAAAACTGGAAGAACAGAATAACATGATACCATGATCCTTTTGTGGTTAACATTAAATGAAACTATGATTTTCACATTTTTTAACTGATAGATGAGCTCAGTATAGTTTAACATTCACAGCATGAACACCATGGGAAAAGCTATGCTGTGTTATTGTGCTATTCAGAAGTTTCACATACATTAAATAATATTCAGTTTCTACATTCTTGATCTTTGATTAAAAAAATTGGTTCTTATGTATAACAAAATATAGAAAATGCTCATTATTGTCTATTTTGTTTTTTCATTTTATGCTTTTATTGTATAGCATTCATCCTACTACAGAATTGTAATTGTCTATAACTGATATTTTCTTAGATTGTACTTACTTGATTGAGCTGATATAACTTTGCATATATCTGTCTATATACAAATATAGTATCACAAGTTCAGACACTATCATAATCCATAATCTCTTTTAACAATGCCTTCCCCAGTGTTCCTGTTATAAATGCTCAATATCTTCTTCATTTTTGTGACATCTCTTGAGAAGCTATCGGCTTTTGGAATCAGAAAAGCAATGAAGGAATAATGGTATGAAATGGCAAATGTCAGAAATTGGCGAAGTAATGATATGGAATATGCTCTATGAAACAATGATAAATGTATTCTTCACGATTTTACAAGAGATGAGTTATGGACTTGTGAAAAAACCTTAAAGAAATCAAAGCTATGTAAAATATTACATAATATGAAATTATTTTTGTTGAATTTCATAAACTTCACAGACTGAGACAAATATTCTTAAACCACTTATATTAACAAGGATTGAATGCAGCAATTCTTTACCATAACATGATATTCCAAATTAAACTTTTGCATCTCAAGTGACCTTTATAGCAGTTTTACAGTTCATAAATTCTGAACAACGTGGTTCTGTGGAGTAATTTTAATAAATCTTGATTGTGCTATAACGTTAGTGCACACACTTGAAATGGTGTTTCCAGTCTTAACAACACAAATGCAGGAATAGATCTTTGCTGCCATATGGAGTATTTGCCATAGAGTCCATCAGGTATTAAGCATGATTTCAGTAATAAGAAAAAAAGCACAAGTTATTTATCGTTGACACAGTACAAACAAAATAGGGCCTATTATTTACGAATATTTAGAACAGGTTTAAAAGTCTTAAAGAAAGCTTGTCTACCTTGGGCAAAAGCGATTTTGTTAATTTTATAAAAATACGAGACTACGTGATGCAGAAAGAGAAGAATTTGTTAAGATACAAATGTCTTCATTCCTTATAGCATGTCAATTTTCTCTACCCAGCACATTGGTTATGTTTGATTGATGGAATCCCAGTCATTCTATTCCTTCCATCATAATTTCATCTACCTGGAATCTTAAGTTTGTTATTGTAATTGGAGAAATTTATGAAAATCTTTGTGTTGGCTAAATAGCAGTGTCAAGTAAAGGCAGATAAAACTGCTGAAATTTAACTAAATCCCAGCTTTACCACTGTGTTCATTATACTGTTTCATAAAACTAAATCAGGAGTATAAATAAATATTATTTGAAGTTTTCAACCTAGCCTGGAGATGTTAATATAGAGAAGATAATTTTTACAATGAACTAAAAGGGAAAAAGCAAAAGGCTGGATTCTATATTTCTTTCTCTTACTTTTCCCGCATATCTACCATATTCTTTAAATGTTCCTTTCTCAAACTTCAATTAGAGAGATTGTTAGCTTTCTGAACACAGCTTTTACATCCCTTATCACTAGTGTGCCCCTTTTCTTTCACCTTTTGCCAAACAAAGTTCTTAATCATTTTGGCTAATTTTCTTTACTGGATTGTTCATTCTGGTATTTACTGCATCTGTTGAGCTTTAAAAAAGAAATATTTCAATTTCCATATCGTGTGGTGGATTCTTCACTATGGGGAACATATCCTGTTTTATATCCCTGAAGACACAAAACATTTATTGACACTTTTTCTCAAGTCTCTATTGACTTTGTTTCCTTGAGTCTCAGTCCTTCTTAGTTCTTGAGATTGGCAATTTCTTTTTGTAGTATTGCTTTGCTTTTTTGTTGTTGTTTTGTTTTTAATTTTTAATTTTTGTGGGTACACAGTAGGTGCATATATTTATGGTGTACATGAGATATTTTGATACAGGCATAATAATCACCTCAGGGTACATGGAGTATCCATCACCTCAAGTGGTGTTGATTTTCTTCCAACGCTGTGTATTTGGGGTTGTCTACTCGTATTCATATTTGACAATGTCTTTACATCTTTCAATTCTGTTTACTTAAGTCTAAACTGATAACCGAAGGATAAGACTGGGGTCCTGTGCCTGAGAGATCCTGCCCTTTCTGTGCCCAGCAGTTACCTGGGTTGTCTTGATCTCTGCTCAGTTCCTGTGTTTGTGTTATAACCAGAGGGTGATTGCACCACTATTTGCTGCTTAGCATGAATGCTCCGATAAGCGGTCACTTGTATAATTTTCCATGTAAGTCAGAAGACCTAGCTTCTCTTAATTTAGCTCCCACTTAACCAACATAAATTTCCCATTGTCTTTCCCATTGATTCTTTTAGCCTTTGATTCTGGACCATAAGCTTCTCCACACACCAATACTAGCTTTAAAAACAGCTTTCTTCACCACTTGTTTTAGGTACTTATTTCTTCTGATTTTATTTCTACCTGGATTTTATCCCAGTGCATTTTCTACCTTTCAAAGACCCTATAAGATGTCTAGGCTTTAATGCCACTATTTATCGTTTTCTCACTTGGCATTGGACTTATCATATCAAAATTTATCTTTTTTTATCGATCGTGAAACGTGGAACAAGGAGATGTATGACCCTAACTTAATCCAAAGTATTAATTAGGCTATAAACCAGCTCATTAGTAATCTTGATATCACAGAGTAGTATAGTAGCCTTTTATTTTACCATTTTATTATTTATATTCATTTACTTATTTTTAACTGAGACAGAGTCTCACTCTGTCACCCATCCTGGACTGCAGTGGCCTAATCTAGGCTCACTGCCACCTCTGCCTCCTGGTTCAAGCATTTCTCCTGCCTCAGCCTCGCGAGTAGCTGGGATTACAGGCACTCACCACCATGCCTGGCTAATTTTTGTATTTTTAGTAGACAGGGGTTTCGCCATGTTGGCCAGGCTGGTCTCAAACTCCTGATCTCAAGTGATCCTCCCACCTTGGCCTCCCAAAGTGCTGGGATTACCAGTGTGAGCCGCTGTGCCCGGCCTAATATAGCATTTTAAAATCGGATATATTTTATATTTTACTAAATACTATGAAAACAAAGAGAAAACAAAACTCTCTGAGGATGGTATGGATGCCCACTTAATATGTGGCATTTGAGGACCTGGTGGCAAAGCGAATTTCATAGAAAAGGGTTTGAACATTAAATACCATGCACAAAACCTTGATTTCATTTTAAACTTAATTATTATTTATGTACAACATTTGTCCACACACTGGTATTTGAGAAGTGAGCTTTTAGCAAGGAGGACACTGGAAGCAGTTTCACTATATAATTATTTATGAATGCCAATTAAAATTTTCTCCTACTGAAGAGGTTTTGATTCATGAAAATGTTAGATTGATAAGATACATAAGATTTGTGGTATGAAAATTAGGGGATCCATTTGTTTGCACTGTTAAATCATTTAAAGCACTTTTCAATAACTTTACTGTTAGTCTGAGTGGCAAATTAATTCAGTACTAGTTATATCTAAATGACTTTTCCAGTGTAGAAGTAAAAAGGTCAACGAGGGACATGATGATTTTAATGATGTTTGCACTGTGAGAAAAGGGAAGCCGGATAATGTATTATAGCCAAAAGATGCCAAGTGGCAAAACTGGGCAAATTACTATGGAATTGCCTGCAGTCAAATGATTTATTTCTACTGGTAAGATATATGACCTACCTCATCAAGCCTCTGCAATCTAGGAAGCTTCTTGAGAGACTGAGTCATACATAACATAGGTTCACAACTTCTTTGTTTACTACCAGAGAACCTGAGTCATAGTAGAAAATAAATATTCAAGTTTAGTAGCTTCTCGTTTCCAGACCCATATTCTCTGAGGAGGTGAATGCCTAGAGCAGAGATCTTGGAATTTCTTGTTCCAGATTAAGGGAGCACGGTGTGTTCACGTTTCTGTAAGTGAGCTGTGAAATTCCTAGTGTGTGAATATTTGTATGATAGTGACGATGATGCAGTCTCTCAGTCTCTTGAACACAATGTCTGGGTTACCTGGTTCCCAATCACTCTGTATGATCCATGAACGAGAGAGCCACATGAGCTGAGGTTTCCCAGAAAACTGTTGATAAGCAATCCTCAGTTGGGGCCTAGGTGATAATGATGTACCTCCCAGGACACATCACAGCACAGCAACTGGAAGTATTGTGATCTCCTGAATTCATCTGAAACTCCATTGGTATGTGTGGCTTGGAGATAAAGCAAGGATTTATTATTTAGGTTCACAACTTTCCTGTTTCCATCTTCAGAGTGCAGAGGGAGTTCCAAGTTTTTTCATTTGATTTAAAATCCAAATTAAAAAGAGAGAAGTTGCTGTTCTTTGTCATAACAAAAATAAATTAATAAGCCATAAACAAAGTAAGCTAATTCCAGAACTGAAGTTATTAAAGGCCAGAACCTTGGATGGTTATCCTGGCATTTCACCTGCAATTTGATTTAGAGTCAAAAATGCCATGGTGACTGCATTATATAAAGATCGCTTTCTAACTGCACATGAATGGATAATCCAAACTAGGGGCAAATCGTTTCTTAAATATATAATAGTTTCTTAACTGCGGTTAGCTGAGATCCCAAGGAAACATAAAGAGTCATCTCTGATGCACTTTCATTCTGTGGAGGAAGAAACACTAGACTAGGAGGACCAAGTAACTGCCTTGTAGCAGCTGCTTAAGGTATGCTTCTCAAAACTGGAAATCTGGAATTAGCTGAGTTCACTTAAAACAGTGATGCCTGGAGCTCACTCCCAGACATTCTGATATTTTTGGTACACAATATGAGCAGAGCCCAAGAATTTTAGACACTCCTTAGATAATTTTAATGTGCGGCAAAGACCAGGCTTAAGCCACTATCAACATGAAATTTCAGCTATTCTACTTTCTTGTTGGTAAAAGAATCACTAACAAATTCCTGCTTTGTAGGATTATTGAAATAATTACATAAAGATACTATGTGAATGGATTTGGAAAGGGATAAACTTATATTTAGAGATAAACATTTAATAGTGTTTGGCACTCTGAAAATGTTTAAATTTTCTAGATGAGTTTGCAATTGTCATGATGGAGAATTATTGATAAATTTAAATTCTTTAAAAATTTGGAGTTGTAACTGTGATTCAAAACGTGTTTCTCCTGATAATGTTCTCACATTCTGACGTTAAGTTATGACTTTTGACTTATGCAGCAGGATGCACCTGGCCTCACGCAGGTTGGCAGTCAGAGGTTGGTCAGTTCTCTTTGAATCACTTTGATACCTTGGGCAAAACAGTTAACATTTTTATGTCTCGCCGGTTTATAAAATACAGATTTAATATATGCCTTAACTGTCTCCCAAGTATATGGGAATAATCAAATGTGCTAACAGTTGAAAGCCCTTTAAGAAGTAAACTTACTATTAACCTTTTACAAAAGTAAAAATCAGCAATAATTCCAAGCTGTGAGACAGGCAGCAGTGTGCTCTGAAAACAACATTGAGCCAAAAAATGAGTATTCTTTCTCTTCCTCTCTTTTTTCTCCTTAAAGGTAAAGGTCTGAAACAAATTGATAATTATCCCCTATTAAACACCTCAGCAATTGATTTGTTTATATAATTTTCTGTACTATTATAAATGTACAAAGCACTTTATAATTTAAATTTTAAAAATTAAATTAAACATTAGAATATGCCTTCCAGTATGATAATTGTTTGATCTTGGACCCAACAAGTCACATGTCTTTCTGCTTCTTTGCCTGCCATCTATATGAACATATGGTCTTTGTTGTTTCACGCTGTCGTATTCAAATTCTAGTTGATAATATGATTTAAAATAAAAATGACTAAATATTAGTGCTGATTGTGGTAGCGATATTTATATGTTTTGAATTAAGAAAAATAGAGTTGTTATCTTGTAAGACAAATGAGAAATGAATTCAAAGGCTTAGTCAAGTAAGAAGAAATGACCATGTGGAGTGGTGAGTTCAGCAGAATAAAGACATTAAGATTCCCAAGGTAATGGCAAGAAGCATGAATTTGGACAAAGCTAATAATACATATTAAATAAAGCTAATGCCTCTGGGAAACCAAAGATGTAGATGACAACCTGAGTTCTTAAAACAGTTTCAGAACACACTGAAAACAGCCAGGACCAGTGGATTTCTGGTTCTCTGTGTGGGAGGTATGTAATTAAAGGTCAAAAGTGCCTGTTAAAACAGGAGCAATGCAGTGGGTGCCGTGGCTCACAGCTGCAATCCCAGCACTTTTGAGAGGTTGACGTGGGCAGATCACTTGAGTCCAGAAGTTCAAGACCATCCTGGGCAACATAGGAGACTTCATCTCTACAAAATATACAAAAATCAGCCAGTCATGGTGGTGTGCACCTGTAGCCCCAGCTTCTAGGGAGGCTGAAATGGGAGGATTCGTTGAGCCTGGGAGGCGAAAGGTGCAATGAGCTGAGATTGCACAACTGCGCACCAGCCTGGATGACTGAGTGAGACCTTGTCTCAGAAATAAATATATAAATAAAATAAGCAGAAATGTATGTGTGAGTTTGGCATGGATATAAAAATCCATGGTCCATTATGCTCGATAATGGTGGACATTTAGGGAATCAGTCTAAAGCAAGTCCCTTCACACAGTGCCTATTTGTCAACTTATGAACATTTTCCTGATTTTCTTTTTTAGGTTCCATCCACTGATTTTATCTTTTAGTAGCTGTTTCACTATTACTGTCTCTGTCTGATTTTAATACAGTGAACAGCAAAGCATTCAACTAAGGGTTTCTTATTTTATGCACTATTTCAAATATTTTCTGCAAGATAAAAATGCATATATATGATGCATATATATATACACACACACATATTCATATCCCAGTCTTTACAGTAATGTAGCAACAATCATACAATTCTTTTTAATATGGTTCGTTACTGATATAACTACTGCATTGCTACTTTATGCTAAAATTGATATCCTCTATTTCTCATATTTTAGTGGCTTAAAACTACAAGCATTTTATTTTCACAATATTGTGGGCAGGATTTTGTGCAGGGCTTGACAAAGCAACTCTTGTCATGTGGTGTGGAGCAGGCTTGCCGTGGGATCTTCAGCGGGTGTGGCCTCCTCCGGGGGTCCAGCACAGCACGGCTTGCTTGTCAGAGACTTCACAGGAGAATTGAAAGGAAGGGCTCAGGTGAGACTAGTGACCCAAACACTTACATGGGACCCCATTAAAGGGCATTCTTGTAGCCCGACTTCTTCATGTCAGTCTCACGAGGTCCCAGGAAGAATATTCCAAGAGTCTGGGTTTCGGGGTTTTATTCTTATTTCTGTGTTTTACCAACAGATTTTTATACTACCCTCTGATTTTTATGATACATGTATTTTGGACTTTAATTTTCTTTAGCATCTTGGTCTTAAGCCGTGGATTCGATTTTCCAGGTCATTTTAATTATATTTTCCCTTGATTTTCTATTTCTTTTTATTTACTCTCAAGACTACGCCAAAGAGTAATGTTTTCTAAATAAATTTGGATTGTTCCTGAAACTTCCATTAGGTATGTTTCTTGAAATGGCTTCATAAGCAAATATGTCCTTCTATAATTCCCCTATTTACATTCAATGCCAACAGTAGGCCTATATTCAACAAGCATTTTTAGGCTTCACAATATGCATAATTGGTTGTGCACTTAGGAGAATTCAAAAGAAACAGAAGAAGTGGTTCCTACATTTTTGCAATGTATAATCTATTGCAAGAAATCAAACAAACACACAAAAAACAATAGAAGTTATTTCTAGTGCTAAAGAAAAATGTATAATTTATGCATCAGTGCTGTAAAACACAAAAACAAATGAATAGTTTGTGTAGCAAGAGGACAGGCAGGAATTAGTCTCGGGGCAAAGGCCCCTGAGCCAGGTACTGAAAGAATGCGGGCTAGGTGTGTCAGAGAAGAGAGTGCCCACATGCAGCAAGAACTTGAAAGGGAAGGAAGGTGTCTGAGTTATGGCCAAAAAGACCATGATTAATAGTGATAAGAATAATGTTTCCACAGTGGGTAAGTGAAAAGAATTTTATAGCAGAAGGTTAAGGGGCTTAACTGGCAAAAGAAAGGCCAAGTTTCCCTTTTCTCATGTGAATTGAAGTCATTTTTTACCTATTCTTTCATCTGTCTTTATCTCAAGGGAAAAAGCATCACATCTGAAAAAAATGGATAAGGCCGGGCACAGTGGCTCACATCTATAATCCCAGCATTTTGGAAGGCTGAGGCAGGTGGATCACCTGAGGTCAAGAGTTAGAGACCAGCCTAGCCAACATGGTGATACCCCATCTCTACTAAAAATACAATAATTAGCCCAGCTACTTGAGGGGCTGAGACAAGAGAATCGCTTGAACCCAGGAGGCGGAGGTGGCAGTGAGCCGAGATTGCACTCCAGCCTGTGCAACAGAGCAAGACTCCATCTCAAATAAAATAAAATAAATAATATATATATGCACACACATTTTTTGTGTATACATATATAGTGCATTGATATAGACATGTGTGTATACATAATTGTGCATGTAATTGTGTATATATACACACACTTGCATGTGTGTACACTGTGTGTGTATACATATATTTATATATATTTCTATTTTTTAGAGGAAATATATATCCCAGAGAACCTGGCTCAGGGGCCTCTGCCCCAAGACTAATTCTTACTTGCCCTCTTGCTACACAAGCTATTTGGTTTTGTCTCTTACAGCACTGACGCATAGACTGTACATTTTTTGTTATTACTAGAAGTGACTTCTATTATGTTGTGCATATTTGTCTGCCTTCAATATATTGCATGCAGCTTATGAAAGTGTATACATACACATATTGTATATACACACCAGTGTTAATTTCCTGGTATTAACCGTTGTGTTGTTGGATATGAGAGAAATTGTAACCAGAGGAAGTTGTATACAAGACACATAGGAACTCTGTATTATTTTTGTGCCTTATTATAAGTCTTAAATTATTTTAAAACAAAAGCTTGTATTTTGAAAATAAGAAAGTTTGTCTTTTCCTAAGTATGGATAAAGGTAACCAAAATGTATTGGAAAGAATATAAAACTAAAGATTATTTACTTGATAATAGGTCTTAATTGAAGAGAATTTAAGTAAAAAGCTCTTTTTTCTTTGAGTAAAAGATTATAGTCTGTAAACAGAGCTTTATTCAGGTTAAATAATTAAGTTACTAAAGAATAGTCTGGAAAATCCATGTTGATTTTTAAAAAGCAATCCACTTCTGTAAACACAGGCAATACAGGTCAATGCAATATTTTACTAATATGATAAAACAAAGGATATTTTTACAGATGTTTATAATTACTATATTATCTTTTACCATACTTAATATATAAACAGATATCTCCTACTCCTGTTTTATCTGGTACCTAAAAGCTATATTGAAGTATTTGGGAAATGGAATGAGCTTCATGGTAGTATTTTTGTGATTCTGTGACTACATTTCGGTTGTTAGAAACATGCTGATTTCTGCTTTCTTCGGCATTTTTCTGTTTGCTTCCTTACAGAGTAACCAATCTTACTACATTTTAAATTTAGAAAACAGAATTTGATTTTTAGCAAAGGTTACATATTTATGAGTTGTTTTGTTGTTTTCTACCCAAGTTGGCATTTTTTAAATGCCTAAAATAATCACTTGGACTTTAAGAGCTAAATCAAAGCACTTCTTTATGCACTTATTAGAATTCGGCCACTCTTGTAAATGGCTGTTAAACGGGCGGTTTGCCTAAAATTCTTATCATCTTTGCATCTTCCAGCAACTTTTACCTTCAAATCTGCTAGTGTTCTAGAAATCTTTATTTCATTATCCACTATCCCCAAAGCTCTTCTAAAGTGTGAGAAAAATTTTTCTCTCCTAAATCTTTCTTCATTTCTCATCTGAAAAAGTTGAGACACAAAAATAAGAAGTGACTTTCTTAGAAAAATTCTCATTTTCTGCAAGAACAGGTTATTGTGAGAGCATTATGGCTCTGTTAGTCTATTCAAAAGAGAGAAAAAGACATTCAATACTTGTTGTGTGTCTTCTAACCAGAGACCAAAGATCATGAAAGAGTCTTTCAAAGGCAGAATACATGCATACCTCAGAGATATTGTGAGTCTTGTTCCAGACCACAGCAATAAAGCAAATATAGCAACCAAGCAAGCCACACCATGTTTTTGATTTCCAAATGCATGTAAGTGTCATATTGATGTTATACTGTAGTCTATGAAGTGTGCAAAACACTATGCCGAAAAAATTGTCCGTATGTTAATTTAAAAATACTTTCTTGCTAGAAAGTGCTAATCATCATTTGAGCCTTCAGGGAGTCTTAATCATTTTGCTGGCAGAGGAGAGTCTTGCTTCCTTATTGACAGCTGCTGACTGGTCAGGTTGATGGTTGCTGATGGTTGGAGTGGCGATATTAATTCCTTAAAATAAGACAATACAGTTGGCCACACTGGGTGACTCTTGTTTCCTGAGTGATTTCTCTGCAGCATGTGATGCTATTTGATAGCATTTTCCCCATTGTAGAATTTCCTTCAAAATTGGAGCCAATCTTCTCAAACCTTGTCACAACTCAGTTTGTGAAATATTCTAAATCCTTTGTTGTCATTTCAACAATGTTCACAGCATCTTCACTGGGGGAGATTCCATCTTAAGAAACCACTTTCTTTTCTCATTTATAAGAAGCAACTCCTTATCTGTTCAAGTTTTCTCATAAGATTGCAAATTTCAGTCATGTGTTTAGGATCCACTTAGAAATCTAGTTCTCTTGCTATTTTTGCCATACACGCGTTACAGCCTCCATAGAAGTTTCAACCCCTCAAAATCATCCATGAGGGCTGAAATTAACTTCTTCTAAACTCCTGCTAATGTCGATATTTTGACCTCTTTCCATGATTCCATGAATCACGAATGATCTTAATGGCATCTAGAATGGTGAATTCTTTCTGTAAGGTTTTCAATTTACTTTGCCCAAATCCATCAAAGATATCACTATCTATGACAGCTATAGCCTTATGAAATACGTTTCTTAAATAAGAAGACTTGAAATTTGAAATTACTCCCTGATCTATGGGCTGCAGAATATACATTATGTTAGCAGGCATGAGAACAACATTAATCTTCTAATACATCTCCATCGGGCCATCAGGGCTGTTGGGTAGCTTGGTGCATTGTCAATGAGCAGTAATATTTTAAAAAAATATATTTTTTTCTAAGAAGTCTTAAGAATGGGCTTAAAATATTCAGTAAACCATGCTGTAAACAGAAGTGCTGTCTTAGGCTTTACTGTTTCGTTTATGGAGCATCCATAGAGAAGATATTAGCACAGTTCATAAGGGCCCTAGGATTTTTGGAAGGGTAAATTAGCACTGGATTCAATTTAAAGTTGCCAGCTGTATTAACTCCTAACAAGAAGGTCAGCCTGCCCTCTGAAGCTTTGAAGTCAGACACCGAGTTCTCCTCTCTACCTCTGAAAATCCTAGATGGTATCTTCTTCCAATGGAAGGTTGTTTGAGAATGCTGTATCAGTTATCTACACCTGCACCTTCTACATCATCACCTGCAACTTCACCTTGAATTTTATGTTGTGAAGGTGGCTTATTTCCTTAAATTCCATGAACCAACCTCTGCTACGTTCGGGCATTTCCTCTGCAGATTCCTCACCTCTCTCAGTCTTCATAGACTTGCAAGAGAATTACAGGCTTGCTCTGGATTAGGCTTTGCCTTATGGTAATGTTGTGACTGGTTTAATCTTCTATTCGGATCACTTATGCTCTCTCCATATCCGCAATATGGATGTTTTGCTTTCTTTTACTTTTTTGAGTTTGTGTTTCACTCTGTTGCCCAGGCTCAAGTGCAGTGGTACAATCTCAGCTCGCTGCAACCTTCGTCTCTCTAGTTCAAGGGATTCTCTTGTCTCAACCTCTCCAGTGGCTGGGGCTAAAGGTATCTGCCACCTTGCCTGGTTAATTTTTGTATTTTCAGTAGAGATGGTAGTTTCAACATGTTGGCCACGCTGGTCTTGAACTTCTGATCTCAGGTGATCCACCGGCCTCAGCCTCCCAAAGTCCTGGAATTACAGGCGTGAGCCACCATGTCCAGCCAGGATGTTTTGCTTTCTTATCATTTATGAGTTCATTGGAGTAGCACTTTAAAGAACTTTTCCTTATCATTCACAACTTGGCTAACACTTTGGTACAAGAGGTCCAGCTTTTGGTCTGTTTCAGTTCTCAACATGCCTTCCTCACTAAGATTAATAATTTTTAGCTTTTGATTTTAAAATCAGATACGCAACTCTCCCTTTTATTTAAACATTTAGAGGCCATTGTGAGGTTATTAATTGGCCTAATTTTAATATTGTTGTGTCTCAGGGAATAAAAGGGCCTGCAGAGAGGAAGGCCTGCCAAGGAATGCTGGTCATGCGAGCAGTCGGAACACGCATAGCATTTACCAATGAAGTTTCCCATCTCATATGTGTGTGGTTCGTGGTGCCCCCCCAAAACAATGAGAAAAGTCACAGGAAAAATCGCTGATCACAGATCACCATTACAGATGTCATAATAACAAAAATTTTGAAGTATTGAGAGAATTACCAAAATATGACACAGAGACACCAACAGTGACAATCTACTTGCTCAACACACAGTTGCCATAAACCTTCACTTTGTAAAAAATGCATCATCTGTGAAGTGCAATGCAGTGAAGAACAGTATGACAAGGTATGCCTGTAGTGTTATGAAGGGAACCTGCGCCACCCTAAAGCCCAGGAATAATGAGGGTCATTTACATAAGCAACGAAGCAAAGGAAGAACAGAGTAGATCCTTAATAAATTTATTTCATGAATATTTATATGATCTAGGTATTGTCTGGGGCCACTGAGCTTTCAGTAAAACTGAAATTGTAGTTCTTGGATTAAATCTTTATTGTAATGTCTATTTGAGATAAAGGATGCTGCTGAATATTCATTCATTCTTTAATCAACATTTATGGAGTGTATTCTGTGTAGCCAACACTGCATAATAGGAATATAATATCAAATACTTTCGTAGCTAAGGGCATGAGTCCTTGAGTCTGATTTCCTATGTTTAAATTCTGTCTCTGCCACTTACACCGTGTGTGGCCTTGGTTAATTTTTGTTTTCAATGTTCTGTCCCTCAGTTTATTGATCTGTAAAACAATATGCTTTGAAGCATATTCATAAGGGCAACTTCTTCTGAGGTTAATTGTGAGGCTTAAGTGAAGTGCTGTTTCTTAACTGGTATCCTTAAGCTATGGCCTCACTCTCTGGAGAAGATAGTGTAATGATAGCACCGTGTACAGAATGCAATGCAGGAGGAAGCTGAAACAGAGGTGGATATATGCAGAGAGGTCTTTGGGTGGATTTAATACTAGCACTAAATTTAAAGGAAGAGGAAAGCTTGTTAGATGAAGGGATCTGAGAACAGGCACCAGTGGACACCACGACCAGTGTCTGTGAAAACACAGAGGCATAAATCATGCCAAATTTGCAGAGTGCCAGGAAACTCCATTCTGCTCGAGAAAGCATACACATGGAGGGAGTGAAAGGCGATAACACTGGAGGGGTATGACCAAATTCAGGCTGCCTTCAAGAAGGCAGAAATTTCCCGTGAAGCAGAAAATTGACTGATACAGATTTGTGTTTTAGAAAAGTCTGTCTGGCTGTCAGCAACTGGGAAGTTGAAGGGGAGGTGTCACACCAGATGCTGTAAAATTGGTTAGTGGGATTTAGCCATTGTTTTAATGAGTGGTTAAGTTAAGGGGATGTGGAGAGAGAGAACTTTTTGGAAGTTGGTTATATAGATGGGACATGTGGATGTGACTATGAAGAGACAGGTCAAAAATGGATCGTAAGTCCTAAATGTAAGCCACTTGTGGGATGTCACGTAAGTATGACCTGGGGACATGTGGGTATGAGGGTCTGGATTTCAGCAGAATATACTAGGCTAGAGATACAGATTTGGGAATCTTCAATAATTAAGTGATCACTGTGGCCAGGTGAAAACATTAGAGGTCTAAAGATAGAGCTGTGGCCAACACCCATATTTAAAGAAATACTTGAGAAGCCCAGTGATGTAGGAAGTGTCAAGAAAATATCAGCATCAAAAATGTTTGAGAAGCATGGTACTAGTTATCAGTGTTCAACATGACAGGAGAATGACCATTCACTGGATTAGACAGTTTGGATATGACTGAATGCTATTAAGAACAGATTTCCTAATCTAAGAAGGTCACTGAAAACACCCTTCTGCTTTTCATGCATCAGCTATAAAGTTAAAAATTTGTTTAAGGTTTTTAAACATGTGTTTATTTCCCTAATGTGTTTTGTGCATATGTGTGTATACATATATAGTTGTGTGTGTGTATATATGTATGTGTGTATGTGTATGTGTGTGTGTGTGTGTGTATGTGTGTGTATATATATATATATATATATATATATATATATATATAGGCTTTTTTAACTGAAATAAAACGTATATATTCTAAACCTTGTTTTACCACTGACCACCAATGATTATAAATAAAGTAGAACTTCCTGAAAAAATATGATTGAAACAAGTCATGAAACATAAGTAGAACCTATCTGTACAATGCGGGAACAAACTAGCATTTGGTCTTGCTTGGTCTGAGTGTACCACCTGATTTTGTTTCTCATTTGTTTTGGTTGTAGACTCTAGACCACAGTTTCAGGCTTCCAGGTAAATTCATCATTGTGAGGTTCATTTCTTTCTCATGGAGTTAAACACTATTCTACATTTTGATTTCTACACATTGGATCCATTAAAACTTGAACTGTCATATTCTGAGCAGGACAGAATTGAAAGTACGGTGGCTCATACCTGTAATCCTAGCACTTTGGGAGGCCTAGGCAGGGAGATCACTTGAAACTGGGAATTCCAGACATAGTAGCTCACACCTATAATTCCAACTACTTGAGAGGCTGAGGCAGGAGAAACATTTGAACCCAGGAGGCGAAGGTTGCAGTGAGCTGAGGCAGTGCCACTGCACTCCAGCCTGAGCAACAGAGTGAGACTCCAACTCAAAAGAAACCAAAACGAGATATACTGAGTGAGCCCTGAGAAGCAGTCTCAGATGCTGACGGTGCTGCAGCCCGCAGCCTCAGCCAGGGAGTCCCAGCCACTTTCAATGGAGGAGAAGCCCGGCCAGCCACAGCCTCAGCACCATCACAGCCACCACCATCTGCACCATCACCCCCAGCAGCAGCAGCAGCAGCCGCACCACCACCACCATTATTATTTCTACAGCCACAGCCACAACCACCACCACCACCACCACCATCACCAACAGCCTCACCAATACCTGCAGCATGGAGCTGAGGGCAGCCCCAAGGCCCAGCCAAAGCCACTGAAACATGAGCAGAAACACACCCTCCAGCAGCACCAGGAAATGCCGAAGAAGAAAACGCTATGGTGAACTAAACGGTAATGCGGGAGAAAGAGAAATATCTTTAAAGAACCTGAGTTCCGATGAAGCCACCAACCCTATTTCCAGGGTCTTCAATGGCAGCCAGCAAGTTGTAGACACTAGCCTGAAGCAGACTGTAAAGGCTAACACCTTCGGGAAAGCAGGAATTAAAACCAAGAATTTCATTCAGAAAAACAGTATGGACAAAAAGAATGGGAAGTCTTATGAAAATAAATCTGGAGAAAACCAGTCTGTAGATAAGTCTGATACTATAGCAATTCCAAATGGTGTGGTAACAAATAATTCTGGCTAAATTACTAATGGTTATATGGGTAAAGGAGCAGATAATGATGGTAGTGGATCTGAGAGTGGATATACAACTCCTAAAAAAAGGAAAGCTAGGTGCAATAGTGCCAAGAGTTGTGAAAACCTTAATATAGTACAGGACAAAATAATGCAACAAGAGACCCAACCTTAAAACAGGGACTTGAAACTTTCAAGCCTGACTATAGTGAGCAAAAGGGAAATTGAGTAGATGATTCAAAGCCTATTGGGAAGTATGAAACTGGGTCTGGAGGAACAAGTCGAGGAAAACCTGCTGTCGGTGATATGCTTCGGAAAAGCTCAGATAGTAAACCTGGTGTGAGCAGCAAAAAGTTTGATGATCGGCCCAAAGGAAAGCATGCTTCAGCTGTTGCCTCCAAAGAGGACTCGTGGACCCTATTTAAACCACCTCCAGTTTTTCCAGTGGACAATAGCAATGCTAAAATAGTTCCTAAAATAAGTTATGCAAGCAAAGTTAAGGAGAACCTCAACAAAACTATACAGAATTTTTCTGTGTCACCAACTTCAGCTTCATCATCTTCGTCATCTACTGGGGAAACTCAGACCCAATCATCAAGTCGCATATCCCAGGGTCCTATGTCAGCGCTGAAATATGTTACTTCTGCCAGCTTTTCTAATGGGCCTGTTTTAGCAGGGACTGATACAAATGTTTATCCTCCAGGGGGTCAGCCACTGCTAATTACTGCTGCTAATACTCTAACACCCATCTCTTCTGGGACAGATTCAGTTCCCCAGGACATGAGTCTAACTTCAGCAGCTGTTGAACAAATTAAGACTAGCCTTTTTATCTACCCTTCAAATATGCGAACTGTGCTATTGAGCACAGCACAAGTGGATCTTCCCTCTCAGACAGATCAGCAAAACCTGGGGGATATCTTCCAGAATCAGTGGGGTTTATCATTCATAAATGAGCCCAGTGCTGGCCCTGAGACTGTTATTGGGAAGTCATCAGAGCATAAAGTGATGGAGGTGACATTTCAAGGAGAATATCCTGCCACTTTGGTTTCACATGGTGCTGAAATAATTCCCTCAGGAACTGAGCATCCAGTGTTTCCCAAGGCTTATGAGCTGGAGAAACGGACTAGTCCTCAAGTTCTGGGTAGCATTCTAAAATCTGGGACTACTAGCGAGAGTGGAGCCTTATCCTTGGAACCCAGTCATATAGGTGACCTGCAGAAAGCAGACACGAGTAGTCAAGGTGCTTTAGTGTTTCTCTCAAAAGACTACGAGATAAAAATCAAAATCCTCTGGCCTCTCCTACGAATACTTTGTTAGGCTCCGCCAAAGAACAGACATACCACAGAGGCCTAGAAAGGAATGATAGCTGGGGTTCTTTTGACCTGGGGGCTGCTATTGTATATCTAAAGAAGTGGAATCTATTTGGAATTTGCAGAAGCAAGATCCCAAAAGAATAATCACTTACAATGAAGCCATGGATAGTCCAGATCAATGAAGGACCAGACTGCCTATTCATAACCTTTCTGCAGCATTAGAGCCACCATTCATGGGGGACACAAGGCTTTTATGCTAATAGATCTTCAACTCAGCAAAGGAACCATAAGTAGAATCACAGGATAATATATACAAATATATATATATATATATATATATATATATATGTGTGTGTATGTATATATATACATATATAGAGAGAGAGTTATTTTTAAAAAGGCAACTGAAAGTAATTAGACTTCTTAAGGAATCAAATTTATTTCAAGAGACTACACATGGTTATTTAATCTCTGGTACTGAATAGGTTTTTTTTTTCTTTTGTTAGTTTTTGTTTTTAAGTGTGAATGCAAGTGATTAATGAATACAGACTTAACAAGTGTCGTTCTAAAGTTCCTGCTGTCATCAACTTGGGCAACAAATGACCCACTGGAAAGGCAAATTCACTCAAAATATCTCTATCTTGTTCTGTGACTAAAGTGATACACTAATCACGGGGAACCCAAAATGATTCAACATTTTCCCCCAACTCCTCCCTTGATCTTTTTGGTTTTACTTTAAGCCCTGCGAGAATGCTGGATAAATACCTTGAAGTTAGCAGGGTGTATTTTTTTAGCGAATATGATTTGCATGTCTTGCCAGGAGTTAAGCAGTCTCTGTGGGGTGTTGGGGAAATTCTTTCTTTCTTTCCTTTTATTTTTTTGTGGGGTGGGGACTGGGGAGGGCATTGAAGTTCTACAATTCTGTAATAGTTGACGGTACATAGTTAACTTGGCTTTGGTTATATATTGGACTTTTAACAACTGAAGAATCCACGTATGTCATTTAAAGAAAAGTTGCAGAACAAGCAATTGGCTTAGATATACAACCTGGAAAAATATTCCTGTGCCCATATTTTAACGTAATTGTATAACTGGGAGCAAAAATATATTCTGCATTTCAACTGCAGGTGCTCCAGACTCGCTCTCTGTCACCGACACTAAGTGTGCTGTTTTCCTTGTTCTTCATCAAACATCTAAGACAAACTTACACCTTTCTGTAAATTCTCTTTTAATTTCTCAGCAAAATCTAAAAGGGGAAGACAAAAGTCCATGAAAACTTTAAAACTTTTCATGTTTTTAGCCAGTGAGAAGGTATTAAACCCTGACTATAGAAGGTGTGTTTTCATGCAAGCTATACTTCTGAGCTTATTAGCTTCTAATTATATCTTAATAAATATATTTTATTACTAGAGCAAAATGGATTTTTAAGGAAAATAATGTGAAATTCTGGAAATTTTCTTCGGGGCAGAGAAGAGCAGTAGCCCTGTCTTATCGTTACATTGCCATCCTATTGCACTGCAGCTTGTGTATAGCATGCTAAAATAAATTTGTGTGTGTGTGTGTGCAGAAATTCAGGGTCCGATTGAGATTGGGTGATGTTAGTAGCATAATAAACAAGTTTTGTCTGGTCTGACACAGCATCACATCACACACACAGAAATTAGTATATCCATGTATGTCAAATACAGGTTAAAATAGCAGGGCATTGATATAAAGAGTTGTAGTCTTCTGATAAAAGTAGACTGGATCCCCTGGGGTATTTGGGGAGAAAGTAACTACTTTTGCTCTACCCCTTTGCTTAAGAAATGTCCAGTTTTGAGTGACTGTAGTATGGATGGGTTTTCTTTTTTTGTTGATTATTTGAGGCTTTTAACAAGTAGTTCATGAAAGAAGCTGTTGGACTCAACATAGAGTAAATATCTTTTTAGTCTGGATTTCTGCCCTGCTTAGATCTTAAAAGTATGAGCATGGATTGCCAATTCCACTTGATGTAAACAAAACTTTTTTTTATACTATATATATTTTTTACTATATATATACTTATTTTATCAGTCCAGGTTCAGAAACTTGTGGTAGGCCAGTTCCAGATAGTTTCATTTCACCTGTAAACTTTGACTGATATTGTAATTTTCAAATGTATAATATGTTTACAGATGTGCCCTGCATTTAGCCTGCCTTGTTCCTATGTTGATTTTTGTTGAGTCTCCTGCTTGCTTCAGGCCCTTGCACAATTGAAAGCAGAGGCATCCTTGAGCTTTAAAGCGTTGAACAAACTGGAAAATGCAACATACCACATAACTGAAGTGAAAGTCTGTGTTTTTGTGTTTTTTTTTTTAAATAAAAATTTTCAAAAAGTTAAAAAAAAAAAAAAAAAGAAACCAAACCAAACAAACTCCTCCCTCGAACACTCCTTAAATGGAGAACTTGCCGGTGTGCTTTCACTGGACTCCAAATGTCTGAACAAACCCTTGTTCATGTGTATAGACAAGATATTCAAAGACACAACCAAAGTAATTCCACAAAATGCACCTTAGTATTTAAGATGTAAAAATTGTGTCTTCTAGATATGAAACATAAATTTAACTATAAAAGCAATTACTTTCAAAGGAAACAATTTGAACACAATTTTAAGTCTACAAATATTAAGACTTGTAAAATAAAACACTGGAGAATTACTTCCCTTAACAACTTTTAAACAAGAATATTAAAGATGTACTTTGAGGGAGACTAAAACCTGCCTTAACTGTAAGGGAGACAAAAAGGACCGGCCCCTTGATGTTTCAGGGGTGAGGACAAGAAGCTAATGGAGCTCTTTTCCTGCAATGGGTGGTGCACTTTGGGGCTGGAGCAATCGAATTGGTTTGCATTGCTTGTGAAGGAATACACAAGGCTAGGTAATTCATAAAGAAACGAGATGTATCTGCAGGCTGTATAGAAAGCATGGTGCTTACTTCTGCTTCTGGTGAGGGGTTCAGGAAGTTTCCAATCATGACAGAAGATGAAGAAGAGTAGGCATCACACAGCAAGAGAGGATGCAAGACAGAGAGGGGAAGAGAGAACAGGGGGCACCAGGATGTCTTCAACAATCAGATGTCAGGAAAGCTAACAGAGGAAGAAGTCACTCATTTTCACGAGGATGGCACCAAGCCCTCCCTGAGGAATCTGCCACTGTGACCCAAAGACCTCCCACTAGGCCCCACCTCCAACGCAAGGAATCACATTTCACTGTGAGATTTGGAGGGAGTACATATCCAAACTATATTAGATAAGAATGTATGTAACTTTTTTCACAAGACCCTAGGAGGGCTCAGACGTAGACTGAGCTGCTTTGGGGCTTAGTTCCTCTCTGGTAGCTCTAAAATTAGAAGTTTAGAAACACTATTTCGCATTCCATAAAAGGTATCTTCAGTGATGTTCCTGCTAGAAGATTATGGGCAGACAATTGCAGCATCAAGGGAATGGCTGAAAGTAAGATGGATTCATCCAGTGAGACAACACGACACCAAATGGGGAAGGAATTCAAGGTTCTTGGTCCTTTTATCTGCCGAGATTGCTCTTTTCGGTAAGCACAATTCTTCGCCTTAAAGCTAGGCCGCAATAGCTGTGGCATGAGAAACTGCCCTGATCCTGAGAGACTCACTTCTTCCCCGCCCCAAACCACAATCAGCCCTTCTGGACAGCGGACCCCTTCAAACCAGCACAGTGATCCATCTCGTGGCTGGCCAAGCCCCTATTGGCCTTGGCTTTTTCCATTCATTGCAGGTTTATTTGAGGGTCTTCTTTACCTTTATATTCTACAATGACTGAGCAAGGCCATCTCCCATCAATCCTCAGTATGGGTGTTATATTTCTGCTATAGGCAAGCAAGAGGCCTGGGGCTTTCCTGGACGTTTGCTGGATTCTTTATGTCAACCGGCTTAGCTCTACCCAGAAACTCTGAGAAACTACTTAGCCAGGCTGCCAAACCCAGGGAGGCATGCTGCCAGCACCATTCTTCCTTCAGAGTCCTTTGTTCTTCTATTTTGTAGAACTAGAAAGATCATTACATTGGAAACACACCGTTAAGAGAAAACATAAAAACATCAGCAAAACCTAAAATATCATTGAGCTCTCTGGCTCTTCATATGACCTTTTCCCACCTTTCTTCAGGTCACTGAGCATTGTGAATAGAATTAAACATCTCTACTTATTAAACATCATCTATAGCAGAGACTGAGCAAACCATCAGCAGTCCTCCTAAAACAGTGATGAAGACATACGAAATGGAGAGAAAAGTTTGCTGTATAAAGCACCCACAAAAACCTTGCACTGGCCAGTGAGACCTCGGGGTGATCAGAATCCTCCAGAGAAATTTTTCCATTATCAGCAATTCTCCTAGTTGTGAAAATTAGCATTTACAAAAAAAATCAACAACGTAAAGCACACGTGAAGAAGGTGAAAAAAGCATTATATTGTAGTGGAGTATTTTACTTCCTAAATTTAAATTGTTCATTAAGGCCGTGTAACAGAAACGTACCAGCTCACTTTGAGGTTATTTAAGATGCTGCATTAGCAATGATTTGTAGCAAATGTTTCCTCCAACCAACTCTAAGTACTTGTGAAAAGATGGAATGATGTACCAATTGGATATTACAGTTCTCTGTGGGTTGTTTCAGTTTGCAACTCGAGTAATTCTTATTTAAAAATAGTATTCAGTTCTCTCTACAGGTAAAATGTAATGCATGACTAATTGTCTATGTGTAATTCTAATTAATAGCTTTAGGCAAAGCCAATTTACTAAAAATGTGCTAAAACTCAGCATGTATATTATACCAGAACTCAAAGACTAAAAGGGAAATAAAATGTTTTTGGTGAGATCCTTTGCTCTGTGAGAACTCTACATTGTCAATTTTCAAAAGAGGGTTATACAGATATATTCTCCCAAAAGCATAATAAAGAGCAATTATTTCTACCAAAGATCAGGAAAGCATTGATAAATCCTACAATTTAATTTTTAAAATGTATGGTGAGGGTCAAATATATATGTGTGTATACACACATGTATATATGCAGTTATATGTATTCCATATTCTTCATTTATTGTATGAGAGGAAACTACCAAGATGATTCATTGGTTGGAAAGAGGAGATACTGCTCTCCATTGTTTGCTAATATTCTCCCTAAGACAGCAGTGTTTGCTGGAGGACAGACTCTCAGATTACTGGGCCTATTCTACACTTTTCAAGAGCAGATTACGACCTGGAGGAAACTCTGCTCTCTGTTTAAGCTGAGTTAATGAATCCAAACTGGCCGTTCGTGTGTATCACCATGTTTTGTCTCTCACATCAACATCTCTGTAACTAAGGTGACCTCCAGGTTTCACGTGTGTTTCCCAATATCAACCCTTGAAGCCATCCTGCTCTTTCTTTCTTGAAAATGTAACACCTGCTCATTTGAACTTGATAATTTTAGTCTATAAAATTCCATCCTCCACCTCCGTAAAGACTTGAGGCCTCACACAAAGTGAAGGAATTTTCCTCTCTATTTTTGGAGAAAGCACATTTAGGTTTTCATCTATATTGGGCCAACCTTGAGGCCCAAAATACGCCTTCTAGACTCTGCCTTCATTTCTTTCTGCCTTTATTCTATTTTTAATTCTCCAAGTTTAATTTAGCTCTAGTTTCTATTTTGTTCTATTTTTAGAACTTTTAACTTCTTGAATACAGGTTGAATGTAACCTCTAGTTTTGGCATAAATATTTGTTTCTTAACTGCCATTTCTATTACATTGATTGGTAAACAACAAGACCTCAGTTCAGTGATAAAACTCTGTTTCTAGGTTTACTAACAAGCATAATATAAACACATCATTCCTTTCTGTCTTCTCAGATCCTTGTCTCACAAAATATCCTGTATTTGGACCATGCCAAAAACTGTAAAAAGAAAATTTAATTTTCCTTTCTAGTGAAAACTGGTATGAGATTCTATCTGCATTTGGAAAATATGATGTATCCTTTGTGGTTTCCTTCTTATACTAGATAATGTATAAAATCAGTTAATAAAGAGGTCCTTCATGCTATTAGCAAGCATCCAATTTGAATATACAGTAGTTATATAAAAGAACATATATGAAGTATAGCTTATCAGAAAATAAGTGAACACTGTCTTATAATATGTTCAAAACCAATAGGATTTCGTTTTTTAAATATAGTTGAATAGGCAGTCATAGCAAGACCATTTATAGTTTGTTTGGAAAAACCATTAATCAGGGTAGACATCAACAATCTTATACAACATTGAAACAGGTTTGTTTTGGAATTCAAAAATGTAGTATAATCTTGTACCTGAGGAGTCGTGCCTTTTCAATTGGTAAAACACTGAATATCACATTTAAACTTGAATCTACAATATCACATTGATATGAGTCGGCTTAAAAAATTCTTAATCTCTTAAGGAAGACGTGAGAGAGGGGTCATATACAGGGGAACAAAAATAATTTTCAGACTAAGAGTAATAATAGCTTAAGCTGATTGAGATGACTGATCTGAGCTCAGAACTGAACACCAAGTGACAGTCCTTTGACTTTTGGGAAATGGAGCCATATTTTATCTTTTAGATAAAAGATAATTCTTAAATTATCTCCAGAGTCTTAGGCATTCAAAAAGAGAGACATAGTACATGTATCTAAAACTCTTTCAGATTATATAATCCAATCTCAGAAGAACTTCAGGAATTAGGATGGAAGTAGAAAAAAAAGGCATGTGACTTTTTCTACAGAAAGGATTAAAGAGTTCACAGGAAAATAATTTTTTGTTCCCATTATTTTTCCTTAGGAACGGTGTTAAAAGAATTTTCATTTATGTCTACATCGAATTTTTTTCTTGTGTGTGTGTGTGTGTGTGTGTGTGTGTGTATGTATAAATGAACCTAATTCACAGTATATAAATCTAAGATGTAGTAAAATGTTTTATATCTATCTATCCCAACTGCAGAGAGACGAGAGCCTTAATCAAGTTTCAACTTCATGCCTCTTCTTTAATGTCATTTTAGGAAGACAAACTGATTTGAGGATGGGGAGGAGTCAGAAATAAACTCATTCAACTAATACTTGAGTAGCTACTGTTGCATGCAATATGTTCAAGGTTTTGACAGCCATCCATATGATCACTATTGACAGCTTGGGAGACTCACACAGCCTAGTGAATTTCAGTCATTAACAAACTGAACAGCTTCTGTAATCCTGTATCTAGAGGTAGGAAGCAACCTCTAGATAGCACAGTAAGTACTTCTGTGTCCCTATGTACATCTCTTAAGTGCCAGGTTTCAATTAATTGAACCATATTAATTAAGATGTTGAAAGGAAATATGCAATTTATATGCAGTGAATGTAAAATGCTATTTGTAAAAGATTTTTGAACACACTCTTTAAAAAGAAATTTAAAATATTATAGTTGTTTCTTTGAAATAAAATGTTAAGTAATAAATAAAAGAGTCATTATTCATAGAAAACATTATTGTATATAAAAAAATCTTAGGGAATTATAAAATTATAGGACTAATGCATGATTTTAGCAATGTCACAGGATGCAAGATTGCAAAAACTCAATTTTACTTCTCTATTTTAGTAATAAAACATCTGATAAAATTAAGAAAACAATTCCATTTAATCAATAAAATACTTTGAAATACATTTTTTAACAAAACAAGTACAAAAATCTGAACACTGAAAATTTAAAGAAAAGAGCTAAAAAAATACATACGTTCTTATACTCTAAACAAATGGGGAAATATATATGCCCATGGATCAGATGATTCAATTGTGTTAAGATGGTAATTAATCTATAGATTCAATGCAGTTCCTGTCAAAATTCCAGCAGGTTTTAAAAGAAGTTGGCAAGCAAATCCTAAATTTTTTATGGAAGAGCAAAAATGAACAAACAAACAAAAATCCCCTAGAATTGTCAAAAACAATTTCAAGAAATAGCATAATTAGAAGAATGATGCTACGTGATTCCAAAGCTTACCATAACGCTATGGAAATTAAGGCAGTCTGATACAAGCATAAGGATAGACATATAGACCAGTGAAAAAATAGAGTGCAGAAATAAACCACTGTAATTATGGCTACTTGATTTTCAACAAAAACACCTGGGTAACTCAAAGGGAAAAAAAACAATGATAGTCTTTTCAACAAATGCTGCTGAAGCAACTGGATAGTACATGAAAATTAAAACAAAATACCATGGCATATCTCAATGGTTACAACCCAAAACACTGACAGCACCAAATGCTGGCAAGGATGTAAAGCAACAGAAACTCCCATTCAACCAACCATACTTTTTAGGTTTCCTTCTATATTCTCTATTCTGTACCAGTCATCTACATCTCTATCTCTATGATACCTCTTGCACATTATTTCCAAACTTATCCCTAAATATTTATATTTTTTATAAAATTGAAAATGGTATTTATGCCGTTGACCCAGTAACCCCATTACTGGATATGTATCCAAAGGAACAGAAATCATTTTGTTATGAAGTCACATGCATGTGTATGTTCATTGCAGCACATTCGCAATAGGAAAGACATGGAATCAACCTAAGTGCCCATCAGTGATAGACTGGATGAAGAAAATGTGGTACGTATACACCATGGAATACTATGCAGCCATAAAAAAGAATGAGTTCATGTCCTCTGCAGGGACATGGAAGAAGCTGGAGGCCATTATCCTTAGCAAAGTAACACATGAACAGAAAACCATACAGCATTATCTCATTTATGTGGGAGCTAAAAGATGAGAAAACAGACACATAGAGGGCCTATATACTGGGACCTATTTGAGGGTGGGAGGTAGGAGGTGGGAGAGGATCAGAAAAAATAACTAATAGGTACTAGGCTTCATACCTGGGTGATGAAATAATCTGTACAACAAATCCCTGTGATACACCTTTACTTATGTAACAAACCTGCACATACTGCACACGTACCCTTGAACTTAAAATAAAAGTTAAAATATATGGTATTTATTGTTAAATTGGAATTTCTAATTGTTCGTTGGTAATAAGTAGAAATATGAGTTCTGGTAGCATTTTGGTGGATTCCCTAGACTTTTCCATGTACACAACTGTCAGCTAAAATATTTCTTCTTCCTTTCAAATTGGTATACCTTTATTTTTTTCTTTCTTTATTGCTCAGTACCATCTAAATCTGGCAGGACCTCAGTACTATACTGGAAAGAAGTGATAGTAGACATTCGTGTCTTGCTCCTCATCTTAGGGAAGAAAATATTCTTCTACCATTATGATGACAGATTATGTTTCTTGGAAGAGGTTGTATAAGTTCACAAAGTTATACAAATTCCTTTCTATTCTTCATGCTATGATAGTTTTTCATCATGAATGGATGCTGAATTTTGTGAATAATTTTTCATTTGTGGAGACTAATGTTTTATTTTTTATTGATATGGTATATTACATTGATTTTTGAATATCAAACCAACTTCATATTTCTGAGAAATACTCAAGCTGATTTTCCTATACTATCCTTACTATATGCTTCCAAATAACCGATGAGCTTATGAAAAAAGTTATAAATAAAATTAGAAAACAATTTAAATTCAATGACAATGAATGAAACAACATGCTAAAGTTTGGGAGATGCAGAGCAAACAATGTTAGAGGGAAATTTGGAAAACTTATAACTTTAAATGCATATATTCATAAACAAGAAAGATTTATGGGAAATATTTCTCATAAATGAGAAAGGTACAACATCAATGATAGAAGATTTCACCTTAAGAAATTAGAAGAAAAAGAGAAAATTAAAACTAATGGATAATAAGCAGAAAATTATAATGCTGAAACCAGTGAAATACTAAATGGACAAAAGCAATAGGGAAACATTAATATGAACCAAAAGCTTTTTCTTTGATCAAAACAAAACTGATAATCTACTAAGTAGACACATAAAAAACTAGAATGGAAGAAGGGACATTACTATGTATCTAACAGAAAATTATTTAAAGGATGGCATAAATAACTACATTTCAATAAATTCATAGCTTAGATTAAGTGTAAAAGTTTCTCAAGGGCACAAATTGCCAAAAAATTAATTAAAGAAATTGGATTTATAACTAAAAATATTTTCTCAAGCACATCAAACCAAACGTTTAAGGAACAAGTCACCTCAATTTTATATAGACACTGGCAGAAGATACAAAAGAACACTTACTATCTTAGTTTTTGAGACCAACTTAGGCCTCATGCCAAAACCAGAAAAAGATGTCAGAAGGAAAGAAAATTACAGACCAATACAGATTCCTCCTGAACACAAAATCCTCAACAAAATATTAGCAGAGAAACAAAGAGTTTTAGTGGACACTGCACAGTAGGCAGTCATAGTAGGCAGAAGAATGATCCTGCAAAGAAGTCCATGGCTTGGAATCATTGAGCATGTTACCTTACATGGTAAAAAAGGCTTTGCAGTGATTAAGGATCTTAAGATGGGAGCTTATTCTAGATTACAAGGGTGGGCCCGATATGATCAGAGGTTTTACAAGGAAAAGAAGAGGGCAGGGGAGTTGTGAGGACGGAAGCAGAGGCTGTAGTGATGGAAGGACACTAGCCATGGGACGCAGGAGTCTCTAGAAGCTGGAGATGGCAAGGAAATTGACTCTCTCTTAAAGCCTCCAGAGGAAATGCAGCCCTGGTGACCCATTTTGGATTTCTGTTCTCCAGATAATAAGTTTATGTTGTTTTAATGAATTGTATTTAGGGTAATTTGTTACAGCAGCAATAGGGAACTAATACAGCAATGCAGAGATGCTTCTAAAATTTTAAATTTTCCGTCCATCTATAGAATAAGAAGGATGCATAGGTGTACGGAGATAACTTGTAGGCGTTTTCAGAGAATAAATAATATGTTTGCCAACGTCTGAAAAAGTGTTAATTCATTAGAACCACTTTATTATATGGACATATGATAGCTTAAGAATTTTTTTTATTTTCTTATTCTAGAGGTAAAAATTCTAAAACCACAGTTCAAAACGACT
This sequence comes from Saimiri boliviensis, assembly GCF_048565385.1. Lineage (NCBI taxonomy): Eukaryota > Metazoa > Chordata > Mammalia > Primates > Cebidae > Saimiri > Saimiri boliviensis. Next base: position 119,759,695 of record NC_133451.1, on the reverse strand, counting down.
GAAATATTGAGAGCTACATCTCAAGAAAGCTGTAAGGTAAGATTTCTTTCTGCATAATTTTTGATAGTTTTATAGCAGCTTAAAGATAATATGAACATCAAATGTTGATACACACAATAAGGAAATTAAATGTTTACCAGAAGACTTGGTCACAGAATAAAGATTACATGAATCTCTATAAAGAGATTATATCATTATGATATAATTTAAAAACTGTGAAATTACTTTGTAATTAAGTGGATTTTAAAATAGAGCAAACAAATGACCATAAATATGTCTATAACGTATTGCCAAGTAAATGATGTCTAAAGACTTTGTAATATAAATTATTTTCTACTAATTATCCATTTTTTTCACTGAGCCACAAGTAACCTTTTCTCTCTGAAGGCCTCTGGCTTCTTGACTTTGGTGGTTCTTTTCTTCCCTCTTAACTCACTTGACTAGTTCATATGGCCGTGAACTATGGATCCTTCTTTTGTTCCCACAAGTCTAAGGAAGAATTATTACATCTTAATAATACTATGAAGACTATTTTTGTTTACTTTTTAATGAGAAGCAGGTAGTTAAACTGTTTTCTTAGGGCAGTAGTAAGCAGCTAAGAGTTCTGTTGATTGTCTCTCAGAGTTTCATAACTATTTCAATCATGTGGACTCTATTTTAAATGAAACATATGCTTAAACTCTATTTATTTGTAAATTACTAAAGTGTGTAAGTGGAAAGAGTTAAGTTAGCCTAAGAGCTTTAATGATCTATTTTATCAGAAATGTTCTGCAACTCTCTTCATCCTGTTTTCTGAAGAAGATATTGTGAGAAACCTCTGCCTCTAGATGCATATTACCCTAGTTTGCTTCCATCCACCTGCATATAAACAACAGATTATTTTCCAATACACGCAAGTCATCTTTATCTGATGCTTTTCAGCTTCTCTCTCCAAGAAAGTCCCCTCCCTAAGTAGGGAATAATAAAATAAATGATATAAGATTAAAGAAGGCATAGGGCTCTAAATCCTTTGAGATCAACATATACAAATATGGACAATAAACATCCATATATTGGCCTAAGGACTGGATGTTGTGGTCACTGAATTTCAAATATTTCATTTTCTAAAAACCAGGCTATGGTGAACGGAGATACTTGCTGATAACATTTTGTCTTTGCGAGAATTACATTCATCAGTTCATCTTAGTTCTTACTGTGCACTGACTAACCAAGGGTTGGTCTTTTAAATTAGGAAGAGTTAGTCACTCAGAGCCTCACCACACGGAGACCTAGGATTAAGTTCCCTGTAGTCTTCCAACAGAAAGGGTGTAGATAACCACCTTTCTCACTATTGTCTCTTGTAGCCTGTGCATTCTTACAGCCATTGCAGGAGAAAAAAAAATTATTTAAGCTCATATTAAAGAGTCATATATACAAATATCTCAAAAGTGTATCTTTGAGAATGAAGAAGAGAGTGAATTATTTTTTCACAGAAATAATATGCAAAGGGATCTTTTGCAAAGGGACAACTTCAATAAATGGAAAATAATGCTTCCATAAGTTGACTGGCTGCAACAGCATTCTCTAGGACACATAATAATTAGCTCTGTGTTTCTTATAGAGGTGATTGTCCTACTGCTTTTTAAAACAAGTGCTAATGTTTTAATGTTTTGTTTTTAGTAACATTTTCGCAATACTTGAAAACCTCCCAAAAAGGAAATTTTTATAAATATGTCACTTGGAGAAATTTTATGTCTTCAAATCTTCCAAACTGAACAAGTAGCAATTTTCTTTCCTTAGACTATTTTCAATACTTAAATTTTTAAATATTCTGCTCCAGAACAGGTAAGAATTTAGAATTAGCCACAATAAGCAATTCAGGTCTGTTATCTTAAAATAACATTCACTCAACAGGAAATTATTTAATGTCGTTCTACAAATACAAAATACTAACTTTAAAAATGTACTTCTGGTGAAAGTACTCAGAATTCTCTTACAGAGAAACTAATATATTTGTAAAGGCAATAATTCTGATTCTGAGCAACAGATTTTCATATAATAAGCATTTAGCTAAATGCCATTGTAAAATTAATTATAGATGAGTGGAAATTAATAGCATGTATAATGCTGGTCACAGGTCATCTTGATGTCTGTTACTAATTGCATATCACTATTACTTGTAAAATTAGAAGTTAAATACTAACGATTTTGCTCTAATTGGAAAGATCCAACGGGGTCTTGCCTGAATGCAGCATGTCTGAAGCATCCAGATGGAAGCTTGTTGCGCAGGCATGCTGCCTCTGGGCATGCGTTCAGGAGCTGCAGGACTCCGGCAAGGACTACAAGACACAAATTACAAGTATAGACGTATGTCAAGGAATTGAAACTGAGTGCTCATGAGGCAGAAGTTAGACAAACATTCATTGGCAAAGTTACAAGAAAGAGTTAAACACAAAAACATACTCTAGAAATCTTAGTAATCAAAACCAGATCTGAACCCACGCCATTTACTTGATGCCAATTCTACCACACTTACAATTGAGCTCATGTAAACTAGACATATGGAAATTGCTCATTTAGCCAAGGAATTTGAGGTAAATGATTGTTAACATTGTTGACAGAGTTGTGTGGTTTTTAACCCAATTGAGGGTGTGTTTGTTGCCTTATTTCTGTTACTCTAAGGATATAGAACAAATTTTACTTCACTTTTTTAAAAAGAAATATGTAGAGGAATGATCATTCCTCAATTCCCATTGCTGGGATTCAAGGAGAGCTGTTCTCAGTCAGCTGCACGTGTTTGAATGTTTCCTAATTGCTGACTGCCTTACCTCCATCCTGTGGGAACGTTCTAAAATATGAACTGAATGTCAGGGGTCTGTGGAGGCTGTGTCTGTGAGACCCAACTTCAGATTTGACTGAACTCTTCCTAGAGCTGCACTCCCCGAAGATTTTGTCTTCAGAAATTGTCAGGGGAATCTCAATTTGGCACTAGCAGAGGCCCTGAGTCTAGGGAGTCATCAGGAACTAATGGTTTTTTTTAAAGTTTGAATCACAGTTGATTCTGAAAGTGATGGGAAACTGTCAGCTAAAGGAACATCTGGCTCTTTTCATTTTTACATTGTCTTCAGAAGCCTTCTAGAGTCCTGATTAGAATTAACTAGATCTGAAAGGAAGGCATGATGTGAAGAGCAGAGGTTGCTACCTAAGCCTTGATGGCCAAGGTTCTGAGAATGCTGTGTTCAGCAAGCAAAAACTCAACCTAAACAGAGTGACTCGGTTTAAATTTAGTTCAGGAGGGATTTGCATTGCTTCCTCATATCCTGAGTGTGCCAGCTGGGAAGGCATTCTATGTTTTTAAAGTATATACTTAACTTCCATGACTCTCTGAACAGTCCCAATTCCCTTTGAGAGACAAGAACCAGCCCTGTTTTGTATTAGAGTGGTGCTCTACCTATCTTCAGAGCAAAGGGTCTTAGAATCCTAGAAGATGTGATAATATTTGAAACACAGAGTCAGAAATTTATACTGAATTTTATTACAGTTTTGTAGCCTTCCGTGAACCACACCAGAAATGGGGAATTTGCAACACATATAACCAGACTAAATAACCAAGAAGTTTTAGTTTAGACACTGTCCAGGAGAGGTGCTGTGGGGGCTGCAAAGGTGAGGGAGATGCAGACCCTGACCAGGACTTCCTCCTCTGGGAGAAACAGAGAAGGGCCTGGACTCCATGAAAAGGACCCCCCAGGAGCCAGAGGAGGAACGGCTGTGGACACATTGTCCGCACAGTGTTTGGAAGTGGTGAGCAGATTCTGTGGTTTCAGCAGCTCCCATTTCCTGGACTAGTGTGGAGACGGGGGCGGTGGCGGGTGGGGGAGATGAAGAGGTCAATAATATATTTGGTAGAAGTACAAATATGCCTTAATAAGAAATTGTCTTTCATAGAGTACAGATCATTGAAGAAAGAAATGTAAAACACATACTTTGTTTTGTTCAGACAATCAGAGCAAACACAGCAGAGAATACCCGCTTTGGTTAGATTATATGCTGTCATGCAAACAATTTACCACAGACATGTACAAATGAAAAGCTTTCTGTGTGTGACAAAAAGTGTATTAGGCTACTTTTTTCTTTTAAACAACACTTACTACTTTAGTAGTCATGGTTTCTTGAAACTCTATTGGAGATACTGTAAGTGAAATGACTAACAGGGTGTGTGGCTCTTAGTGAATATTCAGGATGCTTTGAAGTTATTCTATGATTGGGATGAGCTTCAGGAGGGGGTGGGGAAAAGGAAATAGGAAAGAGAGACGAATGGAGAAGGTCAAGGTTATTTGTGGCTGTAAAATATTTCCTGGGCTGTTCCTTTCCTTTGCGCTGAGAGCTCGCCCCTGGCTCTCACACGTAGACAGACAGCCTCCTCACTCACAGTCTTATTGCCTCCTCTTGTGAGGCAGAACCTTCTAATTCACATGTCCGAAACACAGATGAGGGCTAATGCACTGATGGCCCAATTGGATCCTAGCAAATAGATCTATAATTTGCATTTTATATACAATTACATATCAAATTTGTCATTTCTAATGGCTCACTTTTCAAAGAAAAGTAATGTCTTATCTTCTCTGTTTTTAATATAAGTATTTTCATTACTGCCCTCTGGAGTTCCTGGAACATAGATTCTAGTCTTCCCACAGGCATTTCAATAGACTGAAGAATTGAAGGATTTTACACGCTCATATTGTTATTTATTTGAATATGCACAAGAATGAGTTTCTGTTCTCATAGTGTGGTGTGAATGTAAAAATACTCACTGATTTACTTGATATTACTATTTTTAATTCTTCTTAAAATATCTTATAGATTTTTCTCTTCTGATGTTATAATGATATTAATTTATGGCAAAAAAACATTTTTTCACTATTGTTTTACTAAATATAAACGATGAGATCTTAAAGACCAATAAATAAAATTAAAAGCTCCCTTTCCTAATTCAGTAAAGCATGTAGTAGGCATTGTCCTCGGCAGTACTGAATCACAGCACTATGACCTCATACTGGGCGCGGCCCTCCCATCTCTCATGGGATGTTAAACCCAAGTGTCCAGTAAAATAAACACGTTTATTTTTAATAACATTATTTTTCAGGGAGCTGTAAATAAGACAGAAACATTTTCTTTAAAAATTTCAGAAGAAGGGGCATGTGTGTGTGAAGATGCATGCTTTTACAACTTACAAAAAAAAACTGTATGGAATTTGCTTTCACTACTGTAGAAGCAAAAGCATCCTAGATTTAGGCAATGATACGGTTTCATCCCCTTCCTGAAAACGGTAGAACTTTTGAAAGAAAAGTATGTATCCTGTAGACCTCAAATGTAAAATTAGCATTTAATAATAGATGCAGTTTCTCTACTATTAAAGTTTGATATCTGGAGCTAATATGCTCATTCCTGAAGGATTATTTTCTCAAAACACGTTGGGGCCCGTGTTCTGGTCTACATGTAAGGGTCTGTCCATAGTGTGTTTCCCGAAATTCCATGCAGTCACCTAATTAACAGATAGACCAGATGGTTTCTGAGGCAACTATTCTTTCCCTTAAATGAAACATGTACCACCATTTTAAAGGCTCTTAACAGATACTATGGGATGTGATTTGCTTCACACTGTGAGGCAAATCTGTCAATCCAGTAAAAATCAACATGAAAGTTTGTAAAGCAATTTGTGGTCGGCAGTAAAAAGTGCTGGGTTGGTCTCTAAATAAGTAAAAATGTTGCCCCTGAGGGCAAGAAGTACAGGATAATGTACAGATAATGTTCTGTTTTTCTTTGCCTCTGACAGTGGGTGCAATTTTTAGTAAATTAATCCAGAACTCCTATGAAGGCCACGGGTGTTACAGAACTCGTATTTCTAATGTTCGTTCATTAACTCACCTTTCTTAGCTTTGTTTTTACAACACATGCATAACTTGGCCAAGATACTATTAGGTTTTAGTTTCTTAAAATGTATACGTCTGTCCATTCTCTCTAGGTGAAGGATGTTCTCTCAGTCTCCAGGTTGGACCACACACTCCCAGGATGTGTGCAAACTTCTGAGGGAGCCCTGAGGAGACCACTGGTACTCATTACTCAGTTGGCGTATTCACGGCTTCTTTAAAATTGCCCTTGACTTTCTGAACAACATTCTTTTAAAATTAGCTATTTATTTTTCACAGGGCTGGTAAGTGCTGCTATATATTTTAGCCTCCATCTTTTCACCATTGACTCACAAGGCAACCCATCATCTAAAACAATATAAATAGACAAATGCCCAGCTGAAGAGTGGTTATCCCTGTGAATGCTGGAAAGTTGGGCAGCCAGATTTCGTCAGAGGCATGTGCAGCTCACTCAAATTCTAAAACTGTGTCAGCTGCATTACATAGGTGCCAACGTTAAGTTGAAAAACTAAAACGACCTTACGCATTGATATAGTTCAAATCCGTATTTACCATGTAAATTACTCACATTAACACAGATGAGATGTTACTTGTCATCGCTAAAGAAAACAGGTGACAACAATAACAAATTTTTTTATATTTATACTTGTGAAGCTTTAATTAAATGGTAAAAATTAATGCTAAGATTTCATTCCCATGAGAGATATAGTCATAGCATAAGGATGCCAAGTGTTAGTATATCCCAATTAACTTTACCAATGGAATTTAAGGAACCCACATTTATATATTTTAACCACAATTCTCTGCTGAATGAACCTCGTCGAGCTATTTCTACCTCTCCAAGGCTTGATTCAAAGTCTTTGGCAAATAACCCACTCCTGTAGCTATGCCAGTTGGAATATGAAATTAGAACCCATTGCCCTTTTCCCTGACCTGTTATTAAAGCATTTGACACAAGTTTCAGCTACTTCACATAGTCACCCACCCCTTAAGGAGTATTGAGGTCATCTTTTACAAAAATGAGGTATAACAGGAGATGTCTTTTCATGGATAATACACTATGCTGGACCTTTAAGACTTGAAGCCAGAATATCTCAGCCACTGATATGTGCCAACGACAAAACTTGAAGCTACAGCCTGAGCCTACAGCACACACTGCTTATATCTTTTCACTTTCTGAGGAAGTAGCCTTTACCAGTGGCTCCAAAGTCTGCTGACTTGCAAGCCACACTTGCAGCTGAATGCTGTGGCTGGTCCCAAATCCTAGATACTTGCCTCCCAAATGTAATCTTAATAAAACATGAATCAGATTTTGTAAAGAGTTTATAAAGCAGCCCAGTCAAGTTAGCAAACTCAGTTTTAGGAGGCACCCCAATACTTTAATTGTGCTTGTAGAAAAAAAACAGTGAGACTTTAAATCAGAAACCATTCTTTCCCATCTAATTCTTCACACCCTCCTTCCTTTATATGAAGATTGACGCAGGTTCTCAGCCTAAAGAACGGGTTGAGAGAGGTATAATCTCCTCAGAACATGCAAGAACCCTGTGTTTGTATTAGGAATTGGGTGGGGGCAGCTGATGAGAAAAGAGTCATAAGACACTCAAACGTGTTAATAAACCTGATCCTGAAATAAATTCCATAAATCATCCGATGAAATATAAAACCAGAAAGTCTATAAACTGCAAGTATTCATAAGACTACTATTTTGAAGCTTAGAAAACAACTCAGTCGGGATGTTTTGAGCATTTGCTACATATCAGAAATTAGGAAGACTTGGTGTCACCTTTCAGTTAGGTCATAATCGAATGGGAGAAACACAAAAATAGGTAACGTAAGTCAGCTGGGTGAGGGTGATATGAAAATGTGAGCCTAATGCCATCCAGGAGGGCCTGTTTGTTTTGAGTGGAATGAAAAGAAAGGGAATAGAAAGCTTCCTCAAGAAGGGAACTCTAAAAGTAAACATCTTTGGTATGATTTATTTTAAATTATTTCATTATCTCATGTTCTTAGAGATGGTGCCACTTCTATTTGTTCAATTTGGTTTGGGTTGTTTGGTTTGTTTTGGACTTCTAACTGTAATAGTATGTTGTTTGCCTACCAAACTATTATTTTTCATTTTTGGGGCACTGATGTTAAATATACATCTTTTTAATAAGCATTGTATATGTATGATGGTCCTGATATATGGTATTCTAGTGCAATGTTATCCCAAGTGTCATACTGTGGATGAAATCAGTTTCCCTGGATTGGCCAATACACTAAGCCATCATGTATGACATGTTTCTTAAGGAAAACATGCTGTGAATTCAAAAAGATCCCATTTTAAATGTAGTAGTAAAGATCCAAAGTCTAGGAACCTTTATTAATGCCATGTTTCTTCTTTGGATAATGCTAATTACTTCATATGAGAAGACTGTGTTGGCTTAACTTTCTGTTAAGTTTCTTTATTCGATTTAATTTTTGGTGGGGGTAGGTGGAGCCTTGCTCTGTTGCCCAAACTGGAGTGCAATGGCGCAATCGTGGCTCACTGCAACCTCCATCTCCTACCCAGGAGATTGTCCTGCCTTAGCCTTCCAAGCCGCTGGTAGTACTGGGGCCTGCTAACATGACTGGCTAAGTTTTGTATTTTGAGTAGAGACGAGGTTTCACCATGTTGGCCAGGCTGGTCTCAAACTCCTGACCTCAAGTGATCCACCTGCTTCAGCCTCCCAAAGTGCTAGGATTACAAGCATAAGCCACCACGCCAGGTCTCTGTTAAGTTTATAATCTGCTAATTCGATCCAAAATATATAATTGCATATTTTCTTTTATTTTTCATTTAATGTACCTAAAATAAAAACTTGTATTTCATTTTCTGCTGGTTATTACTTACTTAGAGGCTGGATTTATTTTATAATCTATGCCCTAAATTGTCTGTTCAACTATTTTTAAGTTTATTTACCTACTCTGAAGTTTGGAAGGTGAGAGAAATGAATTGGTATAGGTGAACTCTAATCACAGATAATAAAACTGCTGCTAAGCCTCAAGCTAAGTAAGACTCTGCCTCCAGCAAGAAAAAGAACTTTAAAACATGCTGTGCTGCCACTAACAGGAAAAAATAAATAAATTCATTGGAAAAGTATAGGAAAGAAAACTCTAAATATTTTCTGAAGAACTCAAAAGGAATAGAAGCATATTCCATAATCAAAATTCATGATATGATTACTTAAGAAGTAATCAACTGAGCTTGCAAAACATGTATTGTGGTTTAGAGATTTTTGCAGCTTTTGCACTTTCCTACATTTCTTAAAATAAATATATAAACAAATAAATATATAATTTCAAATTGTGATTGTTAGTATGAATATTTTAAAAGATGAAAAAGAGCCTGAGAAAGTGTGATCTTCTCATGATGGCTTTTTCTGGCCACCCAAACTAAGATTTAATTCTTCTCACATCCCACACACCCATCTTTCTTCTCCTTTGTGGTACATGAATCATGTATACTCATACATTTTCCTGATAGTTTATCAACTGTTGGTAGGATATGAACTGCAGCGGGACAGGAACCATGTCTATATTATTCATCTTCCAATATCTGTAATTACAAAACGCCCGGCACAGTAGAGGATCAAGAAAAATTATTGAGAAAAAAATGTGTAAGGGAGTCCGGATTCGCTTGCAGCTCCCACTCAGACAGACAGAGCAGTATACGGAGACTTGCATCATGAACTTTTGCTCCAAGAACCACCACAGGAACGTGCCAGAAAAGCCAAGAGAATCCACAGACCCTTTTGAAGGAGGTGGTTTGCCACCACAGGCTCCGTGGGACAGCGGAGGAACTGTGAGTTTGGCTTGCTTTCCCAGCTGTGAGGCTTGTGGCACTACTCACCGGCTGCCTGAAAATGAACTCAGTGCTGTTGAGGGACATGGTGGAAGTGAGACCAGCCTTTTGGGATGCTGGCTGCTTGGGAGCTGGATGAGGCCTGTGGCTGCTGGCTTTCTCCCACTCCCTGGCAACGTGTGTGATGCAGCAGAGACAGCCATACTCCCCCTGGGAACATAACTCCATTGGCCTGGAAATCACACGCCATCCCCCACAACAGCGACATCAAGCCTGGTCTAAGAGAGTGTGAGCACAGACACGCCTAACCCTGCCCCACCTGACAGTCTTTTTTTACCCGCCTTGGTAGATAAAGACAAAGGACATAATCTCTTGGGAGCTCCATGGCGCTGCACACCACCTGATCCTCCATGAGCTACAGCAACTGATGCTCTCTTGAAAGTGCTACCTCCAGGCTGGAGGCCAACCAACACAAAACTAGTGCAATCGACACAACTACAACTAAGGACCCTCACAGATTCCAATTCACTCCCCTGCTACCTCCACCAGAGCAGGTGCTGGTATCCATGGCTGAGAGACACAAAGACAGACCACATCACAAGACTCGGTGAGACTCCCTTGTACCAACCCAGAGCAGGTAGCTCCACTGGAGGGCTAGATCCAGAGGAGAAATAACAATCATTGCAGTCTGGCTCCCAGGAAGCCCCACCCTAGGGGAAAAAGGAGACCACCACATCAAGAGAGCACCCCTGTGGGACAAAGGAATCTGAACAGCAACGCTTGACTTCTAGATCTTCCTTCTGACATAGCCTACCCAAATGAAAAAGAACCAAAAAAAAAAAAACAATTCTGGTAATATGACAAGACAAGGTTCTTTAATGCCTCCACTAGATCATACTAGCTCACTAAAAATGGAGCCAAACCAAGACGAAATCTCTGAATTACCAGAAAAAGAAATTAAAAGGTTGAGTATTAAGCCAATCTAGGAGGCACCAGAGAAAGGAAAAGTCCAACTTTGAGAATTTTTAAAAAGATACAACATATGAAAGGAGAAATCTCCAACAAAATAGACAGCATATTTAAAAAGCAGTCATAACTTCTGGAAATCGAGGCTACACTTAGAGAAATGCAAAATGCACTGGAAAGTTTCAGCAATTGAATCAAACAAGTAGAAGAAAGAATTTCAGAGCTTGAAGACAAGGCTTTAAAATTAATCAGATCTGACAAAGACAGAGAATACAGAATTTTGAAAAAGAACACAGCCTCCAAAAAGTTTGGGATTATAGTAAACCACCAAACCTAACAATAATTGGGCTGGGTATGGTGGCTCATGCCTGTAATCCCAGCACTTTGGGAGGCCAAGGCAGGTGGATCATGAGGTCAGGTGATAGAGAACATCCTGGGTAACACAGTAAAACCCCATCTCTACTAAAAATACAACAAATTAGGTGGGCATGGTGGCATGCTCCTTTAGTATCAGTTATTTGGGAGGCAGAAGCAGGAGAATCACTGGAATCCAAGAGGCGGAGGTGCACCACTGCACTCCAGCCTGGGCAACAGAGTGAGACTCTGTCTAAAAAAAAAAAACAACAAACGAATAATTGGCATTCCCAAGGAAGAAAAGAAATCTGAAAGCTTGGAAAACATAGTCAAGGAAATAATCAAAGAAAACCTCCCTGGCCTTGCTAGAAATTTAGACATTCAAATACAAGAAGCTCAAAGAACAGCTTGAAAATGCATTGCAAAAAATTATCACCTAAATACATAGTCATCAACTTACTTGAAGTAAAGACAAAGGAAAGAATCTTAAGAGCTGTGAGTCAAAAGCATCAGGTAACCTAGAAAGGAAAACCTATCTCATTAAAAGCAGGTTTCTCAGTAGAAACCCTACAGTCCAGAAGGGATTGGGGTCCTACCTTTAGCCTCCTTAAGCAAAACAATTATTACCCAAGAATTTTGTATCCAGTGAAACTAAGCTTCACAAATAAAGGAAAGATAGAGTCTTTTTCAGACAAACAAATACTGAAAGAATTCACCACTACCAAGCCAGCACTATAAGGACTGCTAAAAGGAGCTCTAAATCTTAAAACAAATCCTCAAAATACACTAAAGTAGAATCTCCTTAAAGCATAAATCTCACAAGACCTCTAAAACATAACACAATGAAAAAAAAACACATGGTATTCAGGCAACAAATAGAATGATGAATAGAACAGTACCTCATATCTTAATACTAATTTTGAATGTAAATGGTCTAAATGCTCCACTTAAAAAATACAGAATTACAGAACTCGCCAAGTATCTGCTGTCTTCAACAGACTAACCTGACACATAAGGACTCACATAAAGTTAAGGTAAATTGGTGGAAAAAGATATTCCATGCAAATGGATGCTGCAAGCAAGCAGGAGTACTATTCTTGTATCAGACAAACTTTAAAGCTACAGCAGTTTAAAAGACAAAGGGGACATTACACAATGATAAAAGGACTTGTCCAACAGGAAAATACCACAATTTTAAATACATATGTGCCTAATGCTGGAGCTACCAAATGTGTAAAACAATCACTACTAGATCTAAAAAAACGAGATCGACAACAGCGCAATCATAGTGGAAACTTCAATACTCCACTGACAGCAAGAGACAGCCTATCAAGACAGAAAGTTAACCAAGAAAGAAGGGACTTAAACTATGCCCTACAACAAATGGACTTACCAGGTATTTACAGAACGTTTTACCCAACAACTGCAGAACGTACATTCTATTCATCAGCACATGGAACATTCTCCAAGATAGACCATATGATAGGCCACAAAAAAAGTCTCAACAAATTTAAGAAAATCGAAATTACAGCAAGTCCTCTCCCAGACCACAGTGGAATAAAATTGGAAATCAACTCCAAAAGGAACCTCCAAAACCATGCTCATAGAAATTAATAGCCTGCTCCTGAACAATCACTGAGTCAACAATAAAATGAAGATGGAAATTTAAAAATTATTTGAACTGAAAAATAATAGTGACATAATCTAGCAAAACTTGTGGGATACAGCAAAAGCAATGGTAAAAGGAAAGTTTACAGCATTAAATGCCTACGTTAAAAAGTCTGAAAGACAGACAATCTAAGGTCACAACTAGAGAAACAAGAACAAACCAAATCCAAACCCAGTAGAAGAGGAGAAGCAACCAAGATCAGAGCAGAACTAAATGAAACTGAAACAAAAAAAACCTGAAAGTGAAACAAAAAACTTATTCTCTGAAAAGATAAATAAAATTGATACCATTAGAGTGATTTATCAGGAAAAGAGAGAAGATCCAAATAAGCTCCATTAGAAACAGAATAGAAGATATTACAATCAACACCACAGAAAAACAAAAGATGATTCAAGAAACTATGAACACCTTTCTGTGCATAAACTAGAAAACCTAGAGGATATAAATAAATCCCTGGAAATACACAGGCTGCCTAGATTACACCAGGAAAAAGTAGAGATTCTAAACAGACCAGTAACAATCAGTGAGATTGAAATGGTAATTTTTAAATTGCCACCAAAAAGTCCAGGACCAGGTATATTCACAGCTGAATTCTATTAGACATTCAAAGAAGAATTGATACCAATTCTATTGACACTCTCTTCATCTGTGTCTCTCTCTCCCCATATAAATGGTAATATGTATGTGTATACATATATATATATATATATATATATATATATATATATATATATATATATATGTATCTATCTGTTATGGTCTGAACGTTTACCCCAAAATTCACGTGTTGGAAATTTAATTTTCCATGCATAGTGTTGGGTGATGGGGTTTAATAGGAGGTGATTCAGTCATGAGGCACTGCTCTCATGAATGGGTTCATTCTACTATAAAAAGGACTATTCCGCTTCTCTGCCATGTGGGGACACAGCATTCATCCCCTTGTTGCCCATTTGCCTTTCACCATGTGAGAACTCAGCAAGAAAGTCCTCACCAGATGCTGGTGCCTGGATCTTGGACTTCTCAGCCTCCAGAACCATGAGAAATACATTTCCATTCTTTGTAATTACACAGTCTGTGCTATTCTATGACAACAGCACAAATGAACTAAGACATGACCTATGTCTGTCTATCTGTCCACCTATCTATCATTTATCTATTTTTCCTGCTGTTTTTCTTCTGAAATGCGCTTTTAAATGTATTGAAAGTGGAACAGCATTTTACTATGTTTGTTTGAAATAATTTTAAAATAAGAATATGATTCAAATGAAAGAAAAATAAGCTCTTTAATAAGTAAAGTTCTTACATTTCGATGCAAGCAGCTTTTGAAGTGAATTTTGCCTAAATGTTATCCCCCACTCTCTCTTTCTTTCTCTCTCTCACATACATATTCACAATGCCATCATCCTAGGGGATCATTCAGTAAAATAAACATATGGACAACCTATTCTCTCTTTGTTAAAAATATTACTCTAGTTAAATGAACCCAGTGTATATAAAGCTTATGATGTTTATCAATATATTACTTTTCTTGAACTTAAGAAACCAAAATTTAGTGTACATTTATTTTAGAGCTTTTTATTTAGTTAAAATAACATTGATTTGTGTATTTGAGTTTAGTTTAATGTAAAAGCTATAAAAGACACATTTTTTTCTTCCTCAAAATGAGTCATAATTAATTGAAGTCACTATATTTACTTGCTATAATTATACTTTGGGTAGATGAATAAACAAGAAATTAAATAGTTTGAATACATGGTTAAAACTTCTTTAAAACTACATCTGTGTTTTCAGAAAGAAATTGTTCATAATCCTATTAGCTCATTTATTTGGACTTTTACCATTACTCTAGAGAGGGATAAATAGCTTTTTACAAAATTTGTTTAGTTCTTTACAATTTGAGGAATTTATGTTAACAGATTTTAAAAAGAATATAGAGCCTAAGGGAAAGCAGAAAGACTTTTTAGGTTAATCTTATTAATAATGTTTTGATATAAAATAATTTTTCCAAAATTATTATTCTTCAGTCATCATGATAGATTACTTTATTTTTTGAACCATGGTCTTAGTATAACATAATTTCTGAGTTTATATTAATTACATATGTACATATTAAATAATCTGTACATAGAGATTTAAATCTTATTTTTCAGCTATGCAATACTTAGGCTATACTTAAGGACAAAATTACTTGTGTAAATAATTCATTTTTAATATTTGTTAAGCTAAAATTTCTTTACAGAGTATTTCATATTTCACAAATATTTACAGTTCAAGTAAAAACAGGCAATTAAAATTTTATCCATTACAATAATGAAAAAGTAAGTGAAATTTTTTTTGTGTGTTCCTGTCATTTTTACATTAGTCTCAATGATATTAAAATAAATGTCCCCTATGACTTCTCCTCACTAGGTCTCTTTCCATAATTTTTATGTGTTTTTCAAAATTCACTGCCATATACTTTAAAATGCAACTTCAGTGCTTTCATAATTATAGTGATATATCAAGGCAAATAGAGATGTCTGTCATCCAGAATTACTTTAAACTTGTCAAATAAACTCAGAAAGTTGTATGAACGCCTTTGCTGTACATCTAATTTAGATGATGAATGAGGAACCTGTTGTTTGTATAAAATATTTTTCCCTTTGTAATTCAGTTGCATAACATTTGGAGGAGCTGACAGCATTCTCAATTGCAGGGCCTATTTCTCATGGTTTTTCTTTTCCATCCTGAATTGTAGCCCTACCCAATAAACTTGACTAAATGAGTTCTACACAAGGTTGCTGTTTCAAAGACCATCAAACTGATTCTGCTTAGTGTCCAAGCAGTAGTAATTTAGATGTATGGGGGAGCAAATATTTTACTACTACTAAGCAGTAGTAATTTAGATGTATGGGGGAGCAAATAATATCACTTTCAAGGAATGAGGGGAGAACAAGAACAGCAGTGTGACATAAAACAAATAATCCATCCTCCATTTTTATTTTTTCTTCACAACAGTCAAAATACAGAAACTACATAAGTGTCCATCCATGGATGAATGGATATAGAAAATGTGGTGTTTGTACAAAAAAGCAATATTATGCAGCCTTGAAAATTGCAGAACATGCTGTTGTTTGCAACAACACTGATGAATCTGAAGAACATTGTACTAAATGAAGTAAGCTAGGCAGAGAAACACAAATATTCCATGATTACTTATACATGGAATCTAATGAAGTTGAACTCATAGAACCAGGGACTAGAATGATGGTTACTGGAGGCTAGCAGGGGAAAGAAAGGAAAGGAACTGTTGTTTATCAAAAGGCACAAAGTTTTAGATAGACAAGAGTAATTGATTTTGAGATTCACTACACAGCAAGGTTACTATAGTAAATAATAATGTAATAACTATTTCAAAATAAATAAAAGAAAATTTCAAATGTCTCATCATAAAATTTCAAATGTCCCACTATGATAGGTTAGTGACATTATGAATGATAATTAGCTCAATTTAATCATGCCACATTGCTTGTGTGTGTGTATATATATCATATATATTATATGTATATATGTCTATCACATTGTACCCCAGAAATTTGTACAACTGTAACTTGCCAATAAAAATAAATAAATTAGTAAAATAGAAAACAAAAGTAGTAAAATTTTGTGATGCCTACCTAATCTTTTTATTTACAAATGACCATATTTTCATGAAAACAAGGATATTGATTTCTCAGATATCCAGGACACTTTACAACTTACTAAGCAATGTGTTTCTAAAATATTAGTTATACTAAGATGGTTAAATATTAGAATTGGCTATTATAGCATCAATAAGTTATCTTTATTTTTTTACTTTCAAATCATTGTATTTTGAAAATGCACCCCCTCAGTCAAATGTATAACACTAAGTAACTGTATTAGAAGTTTCTTATGTTCCACAAATCGATGCTACATTACCGTGTGAAATTATATCTGTGCTGCAAATCTAGCTTGCCATTAACTATGTACCTCTCATCAAGCTGCTTCCCATTATAAGCCTCTGTTTCCTCGTCTCTCAAGTGTAAATGGTAAAGCCATGTGGATCTTATGTGATTGTGATGATAGAATGAGATGACACATAGAAAGAATTTTCTAAGTGGGAGATCTTCAGAATGTAGCCTCTATTTGTATTCAATTCACAGGTGACATCTGATGGAAAGTCCATTAAAAAAAAAAAAACTTACAAAAGTCATGAATTTCTTTTTTGAATAAATTTTTTTAAAATTTACACTTTGAGAGGCCGAAGCAGGTGGATCACAAGGTCAAGAAATCGAGACCATCCTGGCCAACATGGTGAAACCCCGTCTCTATTGAGAATACAAAAAAATTAGCTGGGTGTGGTGGCGCGTGCCTGTAGTCCCAGCTACTCAGGAGGCTATAGCAGAAGAATCGCTTGAATCCAGGAGGCGGAGTTTGCAGTGAGCCCGGGGTTTCACCATGTTGGCCAGACTGGTCTCTAATTTCTGACCTCAAACGATCTGCCAGCTTCAGCCTCCCAAAGTGCTGGGATTACAGGCGTTAGCCACCATGCCCAGCTGACAATGTTTTTGTATTTCCTTTGAAGGCTTAGTTTTGATCTGTTTTGTGGCCAATTCTAGAAATAAATAGACTGATCCAGATAATTCCACAATTTTAGGTCTGAAGGTTTCACAATATGATGAGAAATTATGCTGAGGGCCACCTATGATATGTGAGAATCTGTCAAAGAAACAATTATTTAAGCTTGTCTTTAGATTCCCTAAGGTCTGTTCTTGTATTGTCATCACAAAACAAATTACTTATTCCCTATTATCTTAGATGCTCAAAAGAAAAAGAGACTACTCTGCATTAAGATTTAAAGTAATATCAAACATATTAGTGAGAGCTGCTTTGAGAAATGTTGATTTAACCATTTATTTTAGTCTACAACTTGTTACAATTATTTCTTTCATCCCAATACCTCAAATGTAAGCCCTTGTTTTTGGCAAATTCCTCTTTAAATTAAATGGCAGTATTAAAAGTTTGTTTGTAAAAATTAATTTATAGATTCATCCTCTTCTTCCTTCTCCTTTGCCTCATTCTCATCCTTCTTGTCTTCCTCCTCTTTATTCCATCTCAACTTGTCTTCCCTTGTGTTGTAATTTCTAGATACAGTGCTCACACCAGCACCTGAAATACTCAACTCAGTGCAGGGTTTCTGGTAACAGTAATGTCTCTTCTCTTTTCCTCTTTTAATTTCCTGATTATCCTCTTTTCAGTATATCTATGTGTATCAGTTGCCCTCAAATTTTTAAGAAAATATATAGTATGCTGTTATGAACTGACTGCATCCCTCCCAAATAAATCTGTTGAAGTCCTAACTTCCAGTGGGATGATATTTGAATATCCGGCTTTTGGAGGTAATTATTAGATGACATTAAGAGAATAGGGGCCTGGTGAGATAAGATGAATGTCTTTATAAAAAGGGACACCACAAAAAAAAAAAAAAAAAAAGAAGGGACACCACAGAGCTCTCTATCATTCTGTGAAAGCACAGAGAAAAGGCTCTGAAGATGCAGCAAGAAGACAGCACCCACAAGCACGAAAGAGAGCCCTCACTAGGAACCAAAGCAGCTGGAACCTTGATCTTGGACTTACCAGCCGCTAGAACTGGGAGAAACAAATTTCTGTTGTTTTAGCCACCTAACCAATTGTATTCTGTCATGTAAGCCCAAGAACACTAAGTCAGGTATCATTCACTAAAAGTAATTATAAATTAATATTATTTCTAAATGATATGAATTGAAAAAATTTGCATTTTCTTCTGTCTTTTCTGTAACTTCTGTAATTGGTAGCCCAAGGCAAATTTCTCTGCAATGTTGTTAGACATTTGCCCCACTACAATCTGCAATACTCTTCTCTACTTTAAAATCCCCGCTGATTTAATTTTCTCCCATTTCTTATTACATGCCTATGATTTTTAAGGTTTTATAAATAATTCCTCTTAGTCGATGACCTTGCCATATGCTTCCCTAAGAAATGGGAATAATCAGAGTAATAGTTCCTTATCTTTATACTAAAAACAACAGATGTATCTACATTTAGAATCAGATCTGCCTTTCCTTTTACTTAACCAAAGAATACTAATATCAGAAGCCAGTTGCTCCATTGTTGTTTCAACCCCTTTATCTTCTGTGAAACCCCGTGACTATGGCTGTTGCCTAAGGTCTTATTATTAGTTTCTTTGCTGTATAAATTGTATTTCCCATCATTTAATCAATAAATATGTTATCATGACTTCCTGTTTTCCAGACAGTCTTCAAAACACTGGGAATACAGTCTAGAATACAATATAGAAAACTTCCTTCTCCATGTTAAAACTCCCATTCTTGCTGATAAATAACAAGCAAAAAATACAGTAAACTCACAAACAGAATTATGTGTATTCTGCTGAGTGATAGTGCATGTGACTGAGAAAACTGTAGCAGAAAATCTGTGTAGTGCATGTCAGAAGTGAGAAAATTAAAATAGTGTGATCAAAGAAAATCCTTCCCTTACCGAGTATTATTTGTAGAAAAGACCTACAAGATGAGGGGAAAGCACATACCAGGTAGAAGAAACAACAGACACCAAGACTTACTGTCTGGGTGAAAAATAGTAAGTCTGATTTGACTGGTGCAAGATTAGTTAGAGAGGATAGTAGGATGCAAAAATGTGGTGAGGCCAAATGAGCAGGACTATGAAAGACTCCTTTGACTCCTACTCTAAGTAAGATGAAACAAATTAGACGAGTTTCAAACAGATGTAATGTGATTCAAATTCAAATTATCTTTTAGCAGAATCTTTGTAGTGGTTTCAAGTATAACTAATATGGATAAAGGATAGAAGTAGAAAGCCTTTCCAGGGAAGTTGTCCCCACCATTCAAGTGAAATGGTGGTGGCTTTGATTATGGTAGCACTAATTCAAAAGTAAAGATGTTGTTAGATAGTAAATTTGTTGATGTATTAGATGGTAAATGAGAGAGAAAGAACAACTGTAAGATTTTAGATGGAGGACCTGGAGAGTTCATCTTTTGATGAATGTCAAGTTTTGAATGCTTATAAGGCATCCTAAAATGCAAGAGGAGATGTTTAGTTGGATCTTGGAAGTTCAAGCCTGGAGTTTGAAGGGAGTGAGAGAAACATAAGACAGAGGCATAAATCCAGAATAACTTCCATGCTGATGATTATTTAAAACTAAAATTCTGAGATCATTAAGAAATGAGTGTATATGTAGAAAAAAATAAGCTGGAACCAATTGATGAATTGGTCTCTAGAAAGAAAAAGTAATTAATTAAGTTAATTGCTTTTGTCAAGAGTCCAGCTAAGCTGGGCTGAGAAACGGTCATTAAATTTTGCAACCTGGAGGCCACAGATGACTGTGAGCAATTTCAGTGGGTGGCAGAAGAGAAAAATCTGAATTGGGCAGATGCCAAAAGTATGTAGAGCAGAGAAACTGTAGAGGACTGTAGAGGGTGGATCCTCCGGCTTCGAATGTTGCGTCCTACAATCTATTTGTTCGTACAACATCCAGAACACCCTTTGTAAAATATAAATGAGATATTCTTGGACCTGATGGATTCACAGCCTAATTCTACCATATGTATAGAGAACAGCTGGTATTTTTTCTATTAGAAACTATTCCTAAAACTTAAGGAAGAGAGACTTCTCCCCAACTCATATTATGAGGCCAGCAACATCTTGATACCAAAACCTGGCAGAGAAACAACTAAA
Organism: Saimiri boliviensis; assembly: GCF_048565385.1. NCBI lineage: Eukaryota > Metazoa > Chordata > Mammalia > Primates > Cebidae > Saimiri > Saimiri boliviensis. Next base: position 119,739,225 of record NC_133451.1, on the reverse strand, counting down.
AAGAAAACTTCAGGCCAATATCCTTAATGAACATCAATGCAAAAATTGTCAACAAAATACTGGCAAACCAAATCTAGCAGCATATCAAAAGGCTTATCCACCATGATCAAGTAGGCTTCATCTCCAGGATGCAAGGTTAGCACAACATACAAAAATCAGTAAATGTGATTCATCCCATAAAAGAACTAAAGATTAAAAACACATGACTATCTCAATAGATGCAGAAAAGACTTTTTATAAAATTCAACATCCCTTCATGCTAAAATTTCTCAATAAACTAGGTACTGAAGGAAAATACCACAAATTAATAACAGCCATCTATGACAAAACAACAGCTAATATTATACTGAATGGACTAAAGCTGGAAGTATTCCCCTTGAAAACCAACACAATCCAAGAAAGCCTTCTCTCACCACTCCTACTCACCATAGTACTGGAAGTCCTAGCTAGAGCAATCAGGCAAGAGGCAGAAATAAAGGAATTTAAATAGGAAGAAAGTAACTCAAAATTATTTCTGTATTCAGATGGCATAATTCTATATCTAGAAAACTTCATAGCCTTGGCCCAAAAATTCCTTCAGCTGATAAACAACTTCAGCAAAGTTGCAGGATACAAAATCAGTGTACAAAAATGACTAGCATTCTTATACACCAACAACAACAAAACTGAGAGCCAAATCAGAAAGGTAATCCATTCACAACTGACACAAAAAGTAAAATACCTAGGAATACAGCTCTCCAGAAAAGTGAAAGAGCCCTACAATGAGAATTACAAAACGCAGCTCAAAACAGTCCCAGAAGGGCCAGGCATGGTGGCTCATGCCTCTAATCCCGGCACTTTGGGAGGCCCAGGCAGGTGAATCATGAGGTCAGAAGATTGAGACCATCCCAGCCAACATGGTGAAACCTTGTCTCTACTAAAAATACAAAAATTAGCTGGACATGGTAGTGCGCACCTGTTGTCCCAGCTGTCTCAGCAAGAGAATTGCTTGAACCCAGGAGGCAGAGGTTGCAGTGAGCCACGATTGCACCACTGCCCTTCAGTCCGGCAACAGAGCAAGACTCCATCTACAAAAAAAAAAAAAAAAAAAAAAAAAAAGAAGTCACAGAAGACACAAATAGAAAAAAATACCATGCTTATGGGGCTCCTGGATAGGAAGAATCAATATCATTAAAATGGCTATACTGCCCAAATAAATTTGAAGATTCAATGCTGTTCCTATCAAACTACAAATGACATTGTTCACAGAACTAGAAAAAATATTTTAAAATGTGTATGAAATGAAAAAAAGCCCAAGTAGCCAATGCAATTCTAAGGAAAAGGAACACAGCAGAAGAAATCACATTTCCCAACTTTAAACTATACTGCCAGGCTACAGCAACCAAAACAGCGTGGTACTGCTACAAAAACAGGCACATAGACCAATGGAACAGAATAGAGAGACCAGAAATAAGGCCACACATCTATTAGCATGTAATCTTTTAAAAAGCTCATAAAAATAAACAATAGGGAAAGGACTCCCTATTCAATAAATGGTGCTGGGACTACTGGCTAACCATCCGAAGAAGATTGAAGCTGGACCCCTTCCTTACACCATATACAAAAATTAACTTAAGATGGATTAAAGATGTAAACATAAAACCCAAAACTATAAAAATGCTGGAAGACAACCTAGGTAATACCATTCTGAACATAGGAATGGGTAAATGTTTCATGACAAAGACACCAAAAGCAATCACAACAAAAGCAAAAATTGACAAACTTAACAGCCTCTGCATAGCAAAAGAAACTATCAACAGAGTAGGCAGACAACCTACAGAACTGGAGAAAATTACTGCAACCTATGCATCTGAAAAGTCTAATGTCCAGCATCTATAAGGAATTTAAACTAATTTACAGCAACAGCCAAAGAAAACCCATTAGGAAATGGACAAAGGGCATGAACAGACACTTCTCGAAAGAAAACATACATGTAGCCACTAAGCATATTAAAGTTTAATTTACTGATCATGAGAGAAATGCAAATCAAAACCGCAATGTGATACCATCTCACACCAATCGAAATGGCTACTATTAAAACATCAAAAAATAACAGATGCTGACAAAGTTGTGGAGAAAAGGGAACCCTTATACACTGTTTGTGGGAGTGTACATTAGGACAACCATTGTGGAAAGCAATATGGCGATTCCTCAAAGAGCTAAAAGCAGAACTACCATTCAACCTAGCAATCCCATTTCTGGGTATATACCCAGAGGAATAAAGATATTCCACCATAAAGATACACACACTCAAATGTTTATTGCAGCACTTTTCACAATAGCAAAGACATGGAATCATCAAAAATGCACATTAATGACAGACTAGATAAAGAAAATGTGGTACATATACACAATGGAATATTGTGCAGCCATAAAAAAGAATGAGATAATGTCTTTTGTTGAGAATGGATGAAGCTGGAGGCTATCGTTTTTAACAAATTAATGCAAGAACAGAAAACAAAATACTGCATGTTCTCACTTATAAGCGGAAGCTAAATGAAAAAGAACTTATAAACACAAAGTAGGAAGCAACAGACACTGGGGTCTACTTGAGGTGGGAGGGTGAAAGGAGGGAGAAGAGCAGAAAAGATAGCTATTGGGTACTGGGCTTAATACCTGGGTGATGTAACAATATGTACCACAAACCCCCGTGACACATGGTTATCTATGTAATAAACCTTCACATGTACCCCCAAACCTAAAATAAAAGAATTTTTTAAATACAAAATAAAAAGCATAAAAAGAGATACTGTTACCTCTCTAATCAAAACTTTCAAATGATTTTCCATTGCATTCAAAATAAAAGCCAAACTTTCACCCTGACTTGAAAGGGCTGGAATGGGCATCTCCTGTCTCTTACCTAGTGTCATCTGACACCATGCTATCCTGGCTTTCTCTCTTGCAGCTACACTGGTTTCTGTTCTGTTTTGTTTTGTTTTGTTTTTCTCCAAAGTCTCCACCATTTTTCTGCTCCTTGACTGTCTGCTGTTCTTTCTACTTCCTCCCAGCTATGTACACAGATGACCATCATTTAGTTCCAGCTCAAATAGTAGTATTGTTCTATTGTTTATTGTCAGACCACTTAGCTAACATATAAATTCCATGAGGAAGGGGATGTCTTTTGTTTTTCACTGTATTCCCTGTACTGAAAGTGCAGGCAATAAATAATTATTTGTAAATATGTGGAAAACAAGTGAATAGATGAGTCTCTTGTGAGATACACTGGCAGGATAACTACTGTCATCAATGAACAAAGAGTACATTTTAATTAAAATGGCACTGTTGAGTTATAGGTTTCATTATATAAGCAATGATTGTGAGCATTAACCAGCATGTCCAAATGAGTCATTAAATTTTTCAAAATATGCAGCAACATGGATGGAACTGGAAGCCATTATCTACAGGGAAATAACTCAAAAACAAACAGTCAAATATTGCCTAATCTCACTTATATGCAGGAGATAAACAATGCATGCACGTGGATATAGAGACTGGAATCCACACAAGGTGGGAGGGTGAGAGGAGGGTCAAGGTTGAAAAGCTACCTACTGGATGCAGTGGTAACAATTTGTGTGACGGGCACACTAAAAGCCCAGACTTCACCACTAAGCAATATGCGTATACAAGAAACCTGCACATGTACCCCCTCATATATTTAAATAAAATTTGCAAAATAATAAATTATATTTATTTACATTAATCATGAATGCTAATTGTTTTCATTCCCAAGACTGATTTTTTCATCATATATTTCAATTTTGGAATTGTTATTAAGTAAAAAAACTGTGGCAAAGATTTAGGTAGAGTAAACAAGACAGGAAAATCTAGAAACCAAAACATACTGAAATTCTTAATGAAAATTTATTTTAAAAAAAGTAAGCAACCAACTTATTTATGTTATTGCTATATATTTTGTTATATGAATATATAACTGTTTATCCAGTATGCATTTAATATTTATGTATGATTTTGAACTATTATAAATAATGCTAAAACTAACTTTCTTGTACATGTCTTTGATACATATCTATAGGCATTTCTGTTGAAGATACACATGGAAGAAAAGCCTTTGATTCAAAGCCTTTATGTTTGTTTTGGTATGCATGTTTAGTTTTGGTACACACTGACAGTTTTTCCATGTGTCAAACTGGTGTTATCAACTGAACTTCTACCAGTGATAGATGACTCCCTATTTGTCCAAATACTTGCCAATACCTCTTAGTATTACCAGGCTGATTCTTCTTGCACTCTGATTGTGGCTAGTCATATTTCCCCATTTTGGATTTAATTTGCATATCCTTGATTACTGATAATGTTGTGCAACTTTTGATGTTTTTACTGACTTTAGAGAATATTCTTTTGTGAAGCACCCATTTAAGTCTTGTTCTCATTCTTCTGATGGATTATCTCCTTTCGAAGTCAATACATGAGTTCTTTATAGACGGCACATTTGAGTTCTTTGTCAGAAATATGGACAGATGTGCCCCTTGGTATGATATACAGGACAAGAGTGCAGGATTGCTAAATTCAAAAAGAAACCTGAAATCTGCGAAAAATTAGGCACAGAATCTTACTTCTGAGGAAATTAGTCATCAGAAAACATGTCTAAGGGGACAGGTGGTTGTGTAAATGTGTGACCGGGTTGATGAGAAACCACCAAGGTCAGAACAGAAAACAGGAAAGTCACCTTGTGCTTGTGCCTGGAATACTGAGTGCCTCAAGTCAGGCTCTCCTCAAAGGTAGCTGAGAGGTACAAAAAACTCCTGTTAAAAGAGCAATAATGGTGGGAGGGTGGGAGGCAAAATACCAGCTGTGGAATGTGGACGGGCTTGTTATACAGAATTCATACACAGGAAGACAAGATATTCATTGTATAATGACAGAGGGCATGAATTTGGGAGGCAGACAGACCTGAATTCACTTAACCAAGTTATTTAATCTTTCTGAGCTTCAGGATTATAGTGTTACTTTTCAGAATTTTTCTAAATATAGAAAAGCATGATATATGTAAAATGTTTGCTATAGTACCTGGCTCACAGATGACACAATAATTGTTAGCTATTACCAGTAATAACGCAATAATTTTACGAAACTACCCATTGAATAATTGAAACTATCAGCCAGGATAAAAGTTCATTTTTGAAATATGTGAAACAATAATGCATTGGTGAAGCTATTTCTGAATAGCTGTTATTATCTATCATAGTTACTTTAAGCAGAGGAGTATTTATTAAAGAATATTAAAATGTTTTAGTTAGGGTAAGAAATGCTAGCTGCTACAACAAACAATCTCCCTAAATCTAAAAGCAATAACAAGTTAGTTTTCTGCTCACATCAGTTGAATAGGGCCAGTGACTACCTTACACCTGTAGCTATGCCATCTGGAGCATGTAGCCGCTAAGCTTACCCAAGAGAGGGCAAGAGCAGCATGCCCAGTGCTCTTAAGTTCCAGGCCTGAGTATGGTCTACGTCAATTCCACCTTAATTCTGTTAGTCAGAATTTGCCTGCAACCCAAGTACGATAGAAGCTGGGAAATCTTGCCTTCTGTGTCTAGGACAAGAGAACGGTGTATTTTAAATGTATATTGTCTCTGCCATGGAATTGTACGAGAGCCAGAGAGTGATGGTCACACTAAGGCAATCTCTCACGGAGTGCTTTCACAATGACAGGCAGCTATTGCTGTCGAGCACCTTTATTCCCATGTGCCATCATTCCTCAGTTGTCTCCCATAATCTGGAACGATTATTCAGCTCTTCTGTGTGCTTCATGACAATGTCATTTTGAAGAGCACAGAGCAGGTGTTTTGTAGAATGTCTCCCAGTTTGGGTTTGATATTGCTTCACGATATATTACTTTGAATTTAGACTATACCTTATTTGGTCAGAATTCTTCACTGTGACATGTTCTTCTCAGTGCATCCTGTCAAGAGACACTAAGTACTGATTTGTCTCCTTACTCATGACGTTCACTTGGAAGATCACTTCATGAAGATGGGGGACCCTGCCAGGTCTGCTCAGTGCAAAGTCACCACTTTTTTCTGTTATTAGTAAGCATATTATGAGGAGACACTGTGGGATGATGTAAACATCCTGTTATTCCTCAAACTTTCACCAGCTCAATCATCTTTTGATGATTTTTCAGCATTTTTTGATAATTTTGGCTTGAATCAGTTTGTAGTATGATGACTAGTAAGTGGTAATTTTCTAATAATATTAATCCAAAACATGAAACACTTCAAAATGTGTGTGTCATCCTTGTGCATGTTAATCTTGTTAAAACACTGGAATGGTGTTTCTGTATCTTTTCAATTTTAATACACAAATCAACAAAGCACATTCACTAAGACATATATTTTTAAAACAGAGGGTGGAATTCATACTTTCACAATGCTTATACAACTCTTCATTTTGGTATATATGTTCTTCCAGTCTTTATGTGCATAAATGCATAACTTAAACTATGAAAAAATATACAATTTTTATTTAAGGCTATCTTAGATTTTTAATAGTGTTTTCAATATAATTTTTCTACATAGTCTTAAGGTCTAGTAGCACTCTTTCTTCATGGTGTATTTCAGCAAACTGGTCTTTTAGATTCTTCAAAAATTATGCTTTCCTTCACCTCTGTCTCACGGGATGTTCCTTGATCATGGAATGAACCTTACCCCTAATCCTTTAGTGTGTATTTCAGTGCAACTGGTACTTCTTTAATGAAGTTTAGGCTAAGCCATGTTCTTTTGTTGTCTCTCTGTACATCAAGTAATTATCATAGTTTGTAAGTATGTATTTCTTTGAGTCATCAAAGAAGGTGTCTCTCTCTCTGACTAGCCTGTAGGTTCCCAGGTCCGTGAGCAGCATGCACCTAGATTCCAGTGAGTGCAGATGGGGTGACTGGGTGCCTTGTTGCTGAGCGGTTTGATTACTGCTTTTCTGAATTATGTGAACTCACAGATGTACTTGTGCACATAAGTCTTTTCAGTAATAACAAAATTTAAAATTGCAGTTGAATTTAACAAAAGTACATTATTGTAATTTATTTTGGATTCTATTTTGAGTCTGTGACTCACTTTAATAGTCATCCATGATGGGGTCCTCAGTAGCACTGATTTTGATAGACCTCATTTGTATCTTAGATGCAAGGCTGATAGACATAAACTCTTCTTTCGTGTAGCTAATTAAAGATGATGCCTTCCTAATTTCTTTTTTATCTTAATTGCCTTTTTCTTTTATCAGAAATAACAGTCTGTAATCCACTTACTAAACTCTCCATTTACTCTAGCTTCTACAACCCTGTTATTTTACGTACTTTCCCATTGAAAGGGACCTCGAGATATTTGCTTGAGAAATCTCTATCCGGTTAAATATCTTCATGGCTATTTACATTTTACAGATGTGGCCACTGTCACCCAGAGAAGCCACCCTGGGAAATCTAACAAGAAAACTTCCTTCTTATGCTTTATTTATCTGTGGATGCCTCATAACTTAACTTTAAAAATTATTTCTCATTGAAATTAGCAGTCAGTGTTTAATGGATGGTATTTTTACTTCACATGTATTTTTTTCTTCACAATTCCTTCCAGTAAATATAGTTTCTCTCAAGGGCTCCTCCTAAAACTGCATACCATAAACTAGCATTCTTAAAGCCAAAAGCTTTAAAGGTCAAAGTCCCTAGGTCTTGCATTTACATCTGAGCCTCATAACTCAGGATTTTTCCACAACAGTCTTCTTTGTTACTATGTTTTCTACTCAACATCCTTTATAATGATGTGTACATATGTAGCTACGTATGTAGCTTCTCCTAGGATGCCTTATGCATAAACAATCAAGAATATATTCTTTGAAACCTTACATAGACTATTTTTCTCCCAATGCTATTCACAGTAATCCAAATACAAGCTTCATTTTTGAGAATCACCACGGCCTCTGTCCTTGACTTATTATGACCACAGCAACTATGTCAAGTGAAGGAAGGATATACTTTGAAAAGAAGCCATCTTCTACCCAGCTCTGTGTGGCTAAGTGGGAGAAATACAAATGTGAGTTTTTCTAACTTGGTGAATAAAACTTTACTTAAATTATAATTAAGTCATTTGAGTATCTTTAAAATCTTTCTACAAACAGTCTACCATCTCTGTAATATGGCTCCTGAAAGCCTGGAGTACTATGTTCACTGATGATGAAAAAATTCTACGAAGATTTTATGTTAATTTGATTGTGTTATTTAATCCCATTGATTAGGGTTTCTTCAATTTACTTTTTTTTCAAATCAGTATCACTGAGAAGTGAAATCTGATTTCAACAACACCCAACCACATGTCCTACATCATTTTTAATATATCAGTGAGTTTGGTTCTTACATGTAGCTGTCATGAACGTATAATTGATCTTAATTTGTATGATTGCCCAAACTAGCAATAATTATGGAATAGCTTTATATGATTAAATTTGCATTTTTATATCTGTTTCAAGCTGAAAGAATGATTTAATATTTCTTTACACAATTACTTATTCATTTTAAAATTTTTTAAATATTCTAGTGTGGGCTAAGAACTAGTTCCAAATGTGAAAATAAATGAGTCTCAACACAACTGATTCAACGTTGTCTCTGAGTAGTCCACAAGTTACCGAGTGTCTACTGCATGTTCACGTAAAGTGAATTCTACAAGAAAGTTGTAGAAGACCTTTTTATTTTCTATTTCTTTTTTGTAAAAGGCAAGGAAAATCTTTCTGTATCAACAAGGCTAGTCTCAAACTCTTGGGCTCAAGTAATCCTCTGACCTCAGCTGTTCAAGCAGCTGAGACTATAGGACACCACCATGCCCAGCTTAAAGGCAAATCTATCTAAGTTTTATTTTATAGTTTATTTGACTTTAGATCTCTTAAAATTTTTAAGGGAAAAGTTTTGGGTAAGAGAAAAAGAACAGTTTGAAACAAGACATCCAGTAACAGAAATCATTTCACTAATTAGAAATTCCATACCATTTGAAGCTTTTAAGATTCTAATATTTATTTCCATTTTTTTTTTTTTTTTTTTTTTTGATGGAGTGTCATTCCTGTTACCCAGCCTGGAGTGCAATGGCGTGATCTCAGCTCACCGCAACCTCCACCTCCTGGGTTCAGGCAATTCTCCTGCCTCAGCCTCCTGAGTGGATTACAGGCACGCGCCACCATTACCAGCTAATTTTTTGTATTTTTAGTAGAGATGGGGTTTTGCCATGTTGACCAGGATGGTCTCCATCTCTTGACCTCGTGATCCATCCACCTCGGCCTCCCAAGGTGCTGGGATTACAGGCATGAGCCACTGCGTCCAGCTATTTATTTGATATTTCTTAATGCTGTGAAAATGATTTCATGAAGCATAAAGCTGCCAATTACTTAAGCAGCATAGTTTTCTTTAGGATTTGAATCCTTTTATAAAACAAACAAATGCAAAATAAAACCTAAAATATCAGTTAACATTACTTCAATAATGACAACAAACATTCATAGTTATTATCGCAAATAATTACAATGAATAACCCATGGGTGATAATAAATTAAATGAAGGAGGGACGGAGTGTTAAGGGACGGAAGGGAGAAAGGAAGGATGAAAGAAGAGTGGAAAAAGAAAGAAGAAAGGGAGGGAAGGAGGAAGGGAAGGGTGGAAGGAAGGAGGGAGGGAGGGAGAGAAGAAAAAAGGAAGGAAGGAAGGAAAGGAGGAAGAGAAGGAGGGAAAGAAAGATAAGAAAGAAAGAAGGGAGAGAGGGAAGGAGGGAAGGGAGGAAGTAAGGAGGAAAGGAGAGAGGAGAAGAAGGAAGGGAGGGAAAGAAAGGAAGAAAAAGAAAGAAAGAGAGAAAAGAAAGAAAGAAAGAAAGAGAGAAGGAAAGAAAGAAAGAACAAAGAGAGAGGGAGGGAGAGAGGGAGAGAGGGAGGAAGGGAGGGAATAAGAGGGAGGGAGCAAGGCAGGCAGGCAGGTTTGACTGAAATAAAATCTTGTCAGGAATGTGCCCATGTATTTTTTTGGTAACCTCACCCCCGGTCGTGTCTGGGTATTTTTAACAATATTCATCATTCACTTGATGGTCATAGGTTCCTAAGGGTGATCTTATTTAAACCAGGCCACATTGCTAATCTCCCTGGGCATCCTGATGACTGTATTTCAAAGGCCCCTGAATGAGAGCCAATGTAAAATGGGATTGAAGGTGGTGATGGCAGCTTGAGGTAAAAGGTTTTACTGCAGGAATTTCTAACTGCTCTGTAAGCATCAAAGCAGAATAAGTGTGTGCTGGGCAAAGTTGGGCCAAGACACACAACTTTATCTGTAATGAGTGAAATGCAGCAACTGTGAAGGCAAATGTGTTGATTCCTAAAAGACCGCACACGTGGAGAGGTGGTGAACTTTTCAGAAGGTTTTGTTACTCCAGCTGCACACCAAGGACAATGCATCTGCCCCATCTGTATCGATTTACCTCATTGAGCCTGAAATTTCTAGGCTGCAAGTAACTGATCTTCGGTGATCCAGAAACTTTGCGAGATCATTCTTCAGAACCAGCTGGATAACCCAATGCCAATATTAAACTGTATTAGGGTTTCTAAGGTTTTTGCTGACTAAATCAGTGATTACAGCATTAATTGTCTCAGTCACCACTGCAAACTCAAGACAAACTGGGAGAGAGTTAGATCCTGAAAGGCACTAAAGTCAGCCCGACTGGATAAAACAGAAATTTGTAAAAATGTGTGCATCAACTTATTCTCTAAAAGCAAAATCACTTTTAAACACATTCTTCCAGTGAATTTCATATTAAATCAAGAGATCCACTTTCTGGGTGGCACAGAGGCTCATGCCTGTAATCCCAACACTTTGGGAGGCCAAGGCGGACGGATCACCTGAGGTCAGGACTATCAAGACCAGCCTGGCCAACATGGTGAAACCCTCTCTCTACTAAAAATAAAAAAATTAGCTTGGTATGCAGGCATGCACCTGTAACCCAGCTACTTGGGAAGCTAAGGCAGGAGAATCACTTGAATCCAAGAGGTGAAGGTTGCAGTGTGCCAAGATTGTGCCACTGCACTCCAGCATGGGTGACAGAGCAAGACTCTGTCTCAAAAAAGAAAGAGAGAGAGAGACTTTCTTCTTGAAGAAATAAATCTCACACATCTGAAGTTTGATAGTCTTTGATTTGCTAAATTAAATGTAGTACAAGCTCAGAATTCCTAATCCAATGCCCTTGAGGCCAAAACCTTTTAGATTTTGGAGATTTTCATACTTTAGAAAGGTAATGGTGTGCATGTATCAAGTATTATGTCTGGTTCAGCACCCCACACTCAAATACATTCATATTTATACAGTGAAATGTATGCATATTCAAACTAGGCGCGATAAATAAAAAGCAAGAATAGCTTAATGTCAGATCAGAATAGGTTTTGCTGCCATAATTTGCCACAAATATATGAGGATATTTATGATTTAAAGAGCTTTTCAGTATGGAAATTACAGACCTGTAATGACTCAAGACAGTCACTTACGGGTCCAGATTTTAGCTGTGTTCTTTTTCTGAGGCAAAGCTGTGAGAAAGAAGTATGACTGCATGAACAATTGAAAACTTTCAGTAAAAAACAAAACAAAACAAAACAAAATAAAACAGCCTCTTGTCAGTGAAAGTAGAGATGGCTTAAAAAGCAATCATCTTTGAGAAAGCTGTAAGATGATTTAAATTCCTTTTGTAGTATAAACAACTAAGATTATTTTATGAGAATGTTTGATAATGGGGTCAGAGGATAAGTAAAGGTAAATGTTCTTTAAAGTTTGTAATCCCGTAAGTTCATCATTTCCTTCTCTAAATGAAGTCTAATATTTCTTACTTCATTTTTGACTTTATAAAGTCACATCAAGAAATTTGAATTTTATCCCACTCATAATGGAAACTCATGGAAAACAGGTGAACAATTGGCAAAATCAGGTTCACATTGTACAGAAACCCTTGGCTTCATTGTAGAGAAAGCAGAAAGACAAGGATTAGAGGTACAGGAGCTAATTAAAAGGTTGTTGCACAATATAGGTAACATTTGATGATCTGTAACTGCTAAATATAATTCAAAACGTATTTATGGGTAAAACTGACACAACGTAATGCTTGTTTGGATATGGGGAACTGCACAGGAATCACAAATGTTTCTGTATTTCAGATGAACTCTATTTTCACTGAAATAGAATATAAGAGGTAGAAGAATCGTGTGGGGCATGTGGCAGAGAGAGGCAGCAGCAGAGGTGAGATAATGAGCCCAGTGCCGAACCTACAGAGTTTGAAGTTCCCATGTGACCTGCAGATGGAAATGTCCACCAGCAGGCGGCTATGATACTTAAGGTGTTGGGGAGACATATGAATTCATTATGTAAACGTCATGTCAAGAATATATAGATCTTAAAGACAGTGCACGGAGAACAGAGCGGGCAGTAAAGCTTAAGGGCACCGTTCATGACAGTTTAGTTCAAGATGGGCCTCCACCAAGCAGGCTGTGAAAAGGGGTCACATTTTTAGGACAAAAACTAAAACGGATCTGTGGCTTGGATGACAAGGTAAAGTATGTTTAAGAAAGGTCAGACTGTTCGATGAAGAAATTATAGTTGTTAGTAAAAAAGAAAACGGAAGTTGCTTACTGTTAATTTATAAAATTTGCATTTATAAAATTAAACTTACTTTAATGTCAAGGAGGGCACAGCAGCTGTGTAAAGTCATGGACAGAAGTTAGACTGCCCAGGGTCGCAGAAGAGAGAGTAAAACAAAGTTTGGTGTGAGAATGAGAGGGCAGGTAGGGGAGAAGCTATTTCAAAAAAGAAAAACGTATGAAACAACCCAAGCTAGTTTATCAAAAGAATTAGTGAACAGAGAAGGATGGAAAATATAGGACGGACAGAGTAAAGCAGAACAATGCCACCAGGGAGGAAACAAAGAATCAGGAATTGGTGAAGAAACTGGCCTAAAACAGAGGAGAGCACCCCTCTTTCACGGCAGCAAGATGGAAGATGCAATGAGAGCAGATTCAGGGAGGTTCATAGAGCTGGTTATAAAAACAACTCAGTTTATGGCTTCTATTATCCCCATGAAAGAAGTGGGAGAGACAAGGAGGTGGTGGGCGTGTGATGTTAGAAGTGAAAAGGGAGCATCTGAAACCGCAACTGCAGAGAATGCGTGAACTGTCCAGCAAGCAAAGGAGTTCTCAGTGAAAACCACAGGCTGGACTGCCATGACACAGCAGCACCTCGCAGCACAGTTAGTGACTCTTAGTACCATCACAGAGAAAGTCTGATAGTGGCAGATATACGTGGCAGATTACAAGACACGCCCCCACACTCTAACCCACAAAATATCAACATAAAATTTATATTGCTTTTTATTTGAAACATTTTAGAAAATGTTATCAGAGAACTTGAGAAACTTAAGACAGAAATGAGCATGATCTGACACTGAGTGGGAATTGTCTTACTGAACCAACCCCCCTCTATAGTAGCATTAGCAACCTGGTATATGAGAGATTATATCTATTACAGTGACAAATATAATGCATTCTCTAGAAATAACGTAAGTTGTTGAAGAGGCATTCATGTGCTAACCTCACTAGACTATAAACTTCTCAAATGATTAGTCTGTTTTTCACATTGCTGTGAAAAGAAACTAGGAAACTTTTTCACAGAAAGTACATCCAAAATAAATATTTGTTGAACGAATTAAAGAATGATTGGCCCAGCAAAGTGGCTCACCCCCTGTAAACCCAGCACTTTGGGAGGCCGAGGCAGGCAGCTCATGATGTCAGGAGTTTGAGAACAGCCTGGCCAAAATGGTGAAACCCCCTCTCTCCTAAAAATACAAAAAAATTAGCCAGGCGTCATGGTGGGTGCCTGTAATCATAGCTACTCAGGAGGCTGAGGCCGGAGAATTGCATGAACCCAGAAGGCGTAGGTTGCAGTGAGCCCAGATCTTGCCATTGCACACGAGTGCAAGACTCCGTCTCAAAAGAAAAATGATCGAAGATACACATTGAATGTGGGATAAATAAATATCAATCTGGAGCAGAACCTCCACGTCTGTACGCTTTACAGTCTTGACTGTTATAACTTGGATGAGAAAAACACATCATAGTTATAAAATTTGTATTTGATATACAAACAAGAAGAACTTGAATTAGAATAAGTTGATAACCCTGTATTTTTTATTTTTATTTTTATTTGAGACAGAGTCTCACTCTGTCGTCAGGCACCAGGCTGGAGTGCAGTGGAGCGATCTCAGCTCACTCTTAACCTCTGCCTCCCAGACTCAAGCAATTCTCCTGCCTCAGCTTCCCGGGTAGCTGGGACTACAGGTGCACACCACCAGGCCCAGCTAATTTTTTTGTATTTATAGTAGAAATGGGGTTTCACCATGTTGGCCAGGATGGTCTTGATCTCTTGACCTCATGATCTGCTCGCCTCGGTCTCCCAAAGTGCTGGGATTACAGGCTTGAGCCACCGTGCCCAGCCAACCCTGTATTTTTATTTAAATTTAACTAGGCAGGTATAGGATGGGGGAGACTAACAAATGATAAGCTCATTGTGATGCTAAAGGCATATCTATTTAAAAACACAATTATGATTCTATGCCACAAAAAACGAAATGATATTTAGGGTGGTAATACTGTGCTATGCACAGTGTGAACATATTGGAAATACTGAATTCAGTTTTGTGTGCTGTTATTAAATCTAACCTATAGTCTTACAGACAGTTTTTTAGATAAACGTAGAAACGGACGCTTTTTATCTAAAAGCTTGAACCTTACACTTGTTTTATCTGAGTTCCTTCCTCAGGAAACAACCTTCAGGCCCCTCAGAAAGGTTTCAAAGAACTGAAACCCGTCCAGACAGTGAGACGCTGGAATCCTCCTTCATCATGGGCACGTCCTTGCCCCTTCCTCGTTCCTGTTTTCTTGCACGTTGTCACATTTCTTCCCTGCTGTGTAAACTCCCAGTTTTAGTCAGTTAGGGAGACTGAGTTGAGCCTGAGCTCCCAACTTCGCAGCCGCAGCACTGAATCAAAGCTTCTTCCTTGGGTATACTCATCATCTCCATCACTGTCTCTGTGCAGTGAGTAACAGGACCTAGACTGAGCTCCTGGTCTTTGGTAACATTATGGGAAATTAGGTAGAGATTACCTGGACAAATGGTAACTAAGATCTCCAAACCTCTGAAAAAAGTAAGGACAGGGATATGGAGAATGAGAGGCTCAGGGAGAAAATTATACCATCATCAAATGTAACAAAAGAAAACAGATGATTGTCTAGTAGACTGTAGGACTTCCCACTTCATGGAGGAGGTTGTACTCACTGACCTTTACAATACTGTCACACTCTCGGATTCCCTGTGTTTTAAAGGAAACCTAGAGTGTTTTAAAGAAAGGAAAAGCCACTTCATTTTAATTCTTGCTCACCAATGGGAGTATCAAAAAGAATCAGTTCCTCTTCAATGGAATCTTTGCAATAAGACATTTCAGTTTCTTAAGCTTGTTGGGCCATTTTTTCCTTATAAATGTGTATCTTACTTGCAATTAAAGGGGAATTACAGTAACAGAACCAAATTTACTATGTGTAATCTTGTCTTAAAGGTAAATTTTGCTTTTAACCAAAATACCCACTGAGTCACTGGACTCCAGATTTTTTCAGATTTGGTTTTCAGATTTTCTAAATGAAAATGTGAGATGTATTTTTATCTGAGTTAATTTTAAATGGCCACTCGTTAATGAGCTATCTATACCAGTTGAACTTGCAAAAGCATTTCACATAATTAGGTGAAAATGAACAGTACTAAAATTTTAAAATACAATATTGTGTTTCTTTTAAATACTTTTTGCCAATTTTCTTTTATTTAAGTATATAACATGAAAATGGAATTAAGCCAGGGTTCTGGCCAGTATTTCTTTTTCATACATAAAATTTCACTAATATTTATATTAAGTAAAATCTCTACCATATACTTTGTTTTTAATGGTTTTCTAAGCTAGTAATATAGTTTATATCTTTAAAAAAAGATTCAGCTACCTAGAATCAATATTAGAGAAGAATTTTATATATTTACACATATGTAATAACATTTAGAACTTTATATGATTTATAGGGAGATTCTCCCTAGATTTATAGGAAGATTCTGTTTAACTGATTCTAGACATGTTTTTCCATCTTAAACTATTTAATCTATTTGTAATCTGCTAAGACTGGCTGTAAATACAAAGTGTGTCTAACCACCACAATCCACATACCTAAACTCTGATGTCTTAGGAACAACATAAAGCAAAAATCCAGACTTCAATGCACTGACTTTTGAGACACCTTAATATTTACACTATACTGTAAATAATTTGGTTTAGGCCACTAAAATTAAATAATTTCCTATTTTAAAATACCTCAAGTTTATTTGGTTATAGAAAAATACAATATATCTGGATTTTTTTTTTACACTTTATGTTCTTGGCTAGGCAAGATTTTTTTTATCTTTACTTTTTTGGACGAGATGAAAGGTTTCACATGAGGAACATTTTAAATTACTAATGAGAGGGAAAAAAATGCTTGGCTTTTAGAGTAGCTTTTTTTTCTAATAGTCTTTAGTTCTCTCTGAAAAATTATGAACCAAAGTGGGAAATAAGTGGGAGTGAACTTAGAATGGATTTTAGAAAGCAAAACTTACACCATCACTTGCAAAGTGGTTTTTAAGCATTAATTTTACATATATTATTTGTTAACTCTCATGTCACTCAATTTGTTTCTTTTTTTCAATTTTTAATTTCTCCTAAATATGTAATTACACAAATGCAGCAATAAGCGAAATTAAAACAGAGAGAACGCCAATATTTTTCTGTAACTGTAGGTTCAAAATTTGTTCTGACAAAATATAATTACCTAAGTGAGCAAGCACTGGTCATTGTTAGAAGGAATATGCTATTGTGGAAACAGTCTTAAGCCAAAAGAATTGAATTCTATTTCTGTGTTCTTCATTTTCTAGCAATAGCGTCACAAATTAGTCACTTACTTTAAGACTTGGATTATTCCATCTCTACAATGAACAATTGTATATTCTTAGTTTGTCTTTCAGGATTGTTATAATAAGGTGGAATATAAACCAATTAATTACAAATAAGACATTATACAATGAATTACAGTATGCTAAAAGTCATCTCTGCGTAGGTGCCTGTGTATTTTTCTCCAGTCTGTATTCCAGTAAAGTGTTTCTGAATATACTTTCTGTCCTACTCCCTGTCTATGTCAAAAGTAGTTCTTACCACATGTGGATAGAATATTTCTAAAGTAATACAAATAATAAAATGAAATGAAAGCCTTTATAGGTCATATCTCTCGTATAGCAATTTAACTGTTGATTCCGGGGTTTTTTAAAGAGTAAAATTTGGTGTTCGTGGAAAGGCATTTTGTCTTTTCACTGCTTTGTTTATTATTAATAAAGGACTGTCACTCTTTCTGGATCTCTGTGTGCCAAGGCTATCTGGACTTGGATGTCGCGTCTTCCCTGGCAGCTCCTGGAAATGCCACAGGCCTGCGCCTGGTGTTTGAGGAGGAAACATCAAGGACGCTCACGAGGTGCGGTCTCCTCACGGGCAATCCCAGTCTTGCATGCCGAAGTCCAGGCCTCTTGCTAACTACTTTAATTGCTAGACACAATGCATATGCTCTATAGCTTCATGGAATGATGTACAAAATATTTAAGTTAAAAAAACTCTTCTCAATAAAGTTAGGAGTAGATGGTGTGAATTCTTACCTCACTGAAATTCACTTAGATCAACACTTGTTATCCAGTGCACAGAACGGTAGCATGAAAACAGCAAAGGACTTTTGAGTTTAACACTTGAGACTAGGTTCTGAGTTTAACTGATCTCTTTTTTAAAAAGCACATCTGTTCTGCAAAAATCTTAAGGGGGTAAAACTGCATGTTTTATAAGTTCTACTTAACACTGATGATTCTATGAACTCCAGTCCCCTAGACAGGTTTGTTTTGGAAAAACAAACATTTTCTTGAAGTCTGTATAAGCCATTTTTAATAACCGAGTTTCAGCCTGAATGACAGAGGGTCTGCAGTGGGCCTTGGTCACTCTTGGAAAGTACTGTTTTTTTAGGTAATTTGCTCAATTGAAATACAACTCTTTTATTATAATGTGTCATGGCAAGGAAAGAAGGGTTATGAAAGACTCTATGCTCTATGAATATAACAGCTGTTGTATAAGCATTTCTGAAGAAAACACAGCACATATGTATATATTTGACAAATATGTATATATATTTGGTTTTCACGGAAAAAGTAATTTACAATTTGGCTTAGATACTTAATCATCATGCTCAGCATGCAGCCTACCTGGATCAATAAATGCTGTTAAGTTGTGTAAAAAAAATTTAATATACTGTATTCTCAGTGTTTTGGAATGAATATAAGTGTGTGTATATAAATATATACACACACACACACACACACATACATATACACAACTTAAATAAACAATGTACAAAATATGTATATTCCCAAATTATTCTTCTCCCATAATGTAAGAGCAACAGAGATAGCATTGTTTGACTGACAATTTGGCAATGATGCTATTTCTACACCAAGTATACCATCTGACATCTTTGCTGATCTTTCAATATGCTCAATTATCTGGACCTGTTCAATCTGCCCTGGCTTTTCCCTGTTGCTCATCCACTTAATCTGCTATCCCACTGGTTCTCACCTTCACCTTTTCTCATCTATTTCTTTCCTAATTTCCATCTCTATGTTGTCAAGAATGGTGTTTCCATCTGCTGAAAACTACCTTCATCTTCCCTATTTTCACATGAATCATGTTTATTTTAAAAGTGTGGCCATGCCAGTAATTCTAGTGCTTTGGAAGGCAGAGGTAGGATAACCACTTGAGTCCAGGAATTTGAGACCAGCTTGGGCAACAAAGGAGATTCCTTCTCTACCAAAGCTTATTTTACAATTAACCAGGTGGGGTGGCATGTGCCTATGGTCCTGGCTACTCAGGAAGCTGAGGCAAGATGATCTTTTGAGGCAAGGAGTTCAAAGCCACAGTGAGCCATGGTTGCACTACCGCCCTCCAGGCTGGGCAACAGAGTGAGACCCTGTCTCCAAACAAATAAACCAATGGAAAGCACATTATGCCTGCTGTAGCCCACCCTGACTTCTCTCTTCTTTGAACTCTCACTGCATTTATAACAATGCCCAAGTGCTTAGAATTTTACCTGCTCGAATTTTTGTGTATTCTCATTTGCAATTGAAACCACATGAGATTTTTAGGTCTTTTGGAGATAGGGACTTACGTTATATTTCTTTGAATTACTCTCAACTTGCTTTATGTATGACTGTCAGTCATTAAGAAACTTGCATAACTTGCACCCCTTCCCTTTTAGTAATAGTCATTTGGGCCCCTAATAGCCTGATCCCTTGAGCAGTAACTGGTTCCAGAATGGGCATGTAAACTAGATGGTCCAATCAGAGTAAGACAAAGGATTTTTCCCGGATGGTTAAGGGAAAGGAAACTTTCTCTTCTAAATGCTGCAGTATGCAGGGGTGATATGGCTGTGTCCCCACCCAAATCTCACCTCAAGTTATAATCCCCACATATGAAGGAAGAGACCTGGTGGGTGGTGACTGGGTCATGGGGGCGGTTTCCCCCTGCTGTTCTCATAATACAGAGGGAGTTGTCATAAGATCTGACAGTTTAAAAGTGTTTGCCAGCTCTCCCCTTGCGCTCTCTACCCGGCTGCCTTGTGAAGATGTGCCTTGCTTCCCCTTAGCCTTCCACCACAATTGTAGGTTTCCTGAGGCTTTCCCAGCCACTGCAGAACCAGAACGGTGAGTTAATTAAATCTTTTTGTTTGTCAATTACTCAGTCTCACTTGGTATTTTTATAGCAGTGTAAAAATGGGCTAATATAGGGGATAAGGCTTGAAAACCCTGCAGCCTTTTATCACCACTAGGGAAAGCATCCTGAAAAGCTGCCATTGGAATAAAGTTCATCAGACAAGAAAACAGCAGAGAAACTGAGCTGTTGGAGACCAAGTTTATCCACACACAAAGCCCTCTGCTACCGTCAGTTTCTTGAGGCAATGCATTCTCTGTATTGTTTTAGCTATGCTATGTCAGGTCTTTGCAGTACTTGAAAATGATTCCATCCTAATGGATACTTATATATCTCCAGCGACAATTTTGAATTAAATAATTCCTAGGATATATAATACAGAAGGATGCATACCATATTTTTATATTTGCTTAAGTTTTGAGTCTTACACTAAGAGAATACTATAGAACTTATTCTAGCATCTCAGTCTTGTATTTATGAGTCTATGTGTGTGAGAGAGAGAACAAGAAAGAGGAAATACTATGGTGAGTTGGGATTTATTATTATAAGATATGTTATCTGAGAATTAACCTTATTCTAAGGAATAAAACAGTGGAGGCTAATTACTTAAATGATGCTCTTAAAATGACTTTTGAAAAATTCATATAATCAGATAACTGGATATTTAAATGAGGTTTTTGAGTAATAATACCTATTTTTATTATTTTGTAAAGACTTTGGCTTAACAAACTATTTACCTACTTATACATTTCTCCTGTATGAAAGAGAACAGTGGTTTTTATAAATAGTAGGCATGGTTGATAGGTAGTCTTTTTCTTTGATTTCGATTCCCCTGGAATGTGGGCATTCAACTCCAGGACAAACACTTTAGATTTTTATGAGTTATGACACATTTTACAAAGGAAGTTAACCGAGTTGGCTTGAGGGAGGAAAATAAAAAAGAGAAGAAAAGATGCATTCCAAATGTAGTTAACTGCTTCTGTAGTTGACTACTAAACATTGTGAGTATATTGCCCCAAAATCTAAGCTTTTGATGTCTTAAAATATAAAATGCTATTAGAACACTAGGACATATTCTTAGGGCTTTTCATGATAGACACAGGACCTGGTTTAAATTCGGATCCTCAAAACTTCTTGAGAGTGCACAGATCTCTCAATGATTCTGGAACTGTTTTAAAGCTAGGGGAAGGTAATCAGAGCCCAGGAGTTTTGTTGCTTAGAAGTGCTACCAAAGTACTATCAAACCATTTCTAACCAGAGCAGCTGGATGGTGGCTGGGTGGCACGATCTTGAATAAGAAATAGCTCAATAATCTTTTAAAAAAATAAGATGTGTGTCAACAAAAAGGAATTCTGGTTAAAGGAAAAATATGAATTTAGAAACACTACACCGAGTGAATTAATTGGCCCCATTCTTGATATTTATGTTGAGGTATCTTATATTATTATTGACTTACTCATTAATAATTATTTAATGAGGACCTATGTGTGCCAGATATTCCTCCAGGGACTGAGGATAAAAATCACTGTCCTTACTGAGATTGTAGTCCAGTAGGTGAGTCAGACAATAAAAAATATAAACATATATAAAACATAATGCATATTATCAACCACCGAAAGAAAAATATAAGAAAAGACTTTAAAGTGCTGGTGTGAATACAGGATTCCTGTTACTTTTAGAAAAGATTGCAAAGAAGCATCTGATTAAGAAAAGCTTCTGAATAAAGACTGGAGTGTGAGGAAACCAGCAGCTGCATGTTTCGGCAAAAAACAGCATTTGAAGCAGAGGGAAGGGCATGTGCAAAGGCCTGGAGGCAAGAGCCACGTAGATAACTAGGAAAAAACAGATTATTAGGACACGACCTGGGAGAGGTAGTAAGGGACCACAACTTCATTAAAGACATCATGAGTATCTTGGGATTTACTCTGAGTGAATTGGTAAGCCACAAAATGTTTTCGTAATCAGTTGCTATTTCACTATGTGCAATCACTTTTATTATTATTATTTGAGATAAGGTCTTGCTCTGTCACCCAGGCTGGAGTGCAATGGCACCATCTTGGCTCACTGCAACCTCTGTCTCCTGGGCTCAAACGATTCTCTTGCCTCAGCCTCCCGAGTAGCTGGGATTACAGATGCATGCCACCATGCCTGGCTAGTAGAGATGGGGTTTCACCATGTTGACCAGGCTGGTCTTGAACTCCTGAACTCATGATCTACCCACCTCGGCCTCCCAAAATGCTGGTATTACAGGCATGAGCCACCACACCGGCCTTTAGATTATTTTTAACTTTTCTTTTTTTTTCTCCCCCGTGGTGCCTTCTATTTTTAACTGGCAAGTCAAACTACCCCATTATATCTCAGATAGTTCTCATGTTTTTCTTGATGTTTCTTTGTACAGCTTGTGGAATTCGCAGCAGGTAGTTTCTGAGCCTTTCTCCCTCTCCCTCTCCTTCCCCTCCCCCTGTTCTTCCCTCTCCCTTCTCTTATCCTTCCCCTTCTCTTTCCTTCCTGGTCCTCCTTTCCCCTCACTTCCTCTTCTTCTTTTACTTCTTCTCCTAGTACATATATTCTAGATACAGTCAGTCTTTTGAATCTTGAAGATAATACTGAAAGCAACTCAGTAGCCCCGTAGATAAGTTCCTTTGGATAAACATAGAAATTGACCTTTCTGGTCTTAAAGCTGGAAACTTATATTGGTTTCGTCTGAGTTCCTTCCTCAGGCAACTACCTTCAGGCTTCTCAAAAAGTATCAAAGAATCAAAACTCACCAGATCACATCCAGACAGTGAGCTTCCGGCCTCTCATTCATTGTGAGTGCTTCCTTGCCCCTTCCCAGTTCCTGTTTCCTTCTAGATTGTGAAATTTCTTCCCGGCTATATAAGCCTGTAGTTTTAGTTGGTCATGGCAATAGATTTCAGAGTGAGCTTCCATCTCCTCAGCTGCAGCACCCCATTAAAGTCTTTTTCCTTGCCAATACGCATAACCTCAGTCACGGGCCTTCTGTGAAGCGAGCAGCAGGCCCACTCCTGGTGTTTCGATAACAATACTACTTTTGTTTTTCTGTAATAGATGGCAAAGTCTGAAAGTCCGTTTATTTTCTTCTGCACTCATTCCTGGAAAGGAGTGAGCTACTCAGAACTGGCGTTAGCCTGTGCCCTGTACTGCACCCATAGTTCACGCAAGTCCTGCTAGACATACCTTCTATCTCAACCTCAAGTTTAGAGCACTAAATCTGTCTATGCTTCCTTTGTGGTGTCTGTCAGCATTTGTCCAGGGCAATTCTGCAGGACTAAGCATGCTCTGCTATGAGTGCAAAATTGTCGAATATAGGCTGATTTTGAATTTTCAATTTCAAATGCAAAATTGTGTTTAACTCAGAATTATTATTTATTTTTTTTTTTTTTTGAGACGGAGTCTCACTCTGTTGCCCAGGCTGGAGTGCAGTGGTGCAATCTTGGCTCACTGCAACTTCCGCCTTCCAGGCTCAAGCAATTCTCCTTCCTCAGTCTCCCGAGTAGCTGGGACTGCAAGTGTACACCACCATGCCTGGCTAATTTTTGTATTTTTAGTAGATTCAGAGTTTCGTCATATTGGCCAGGCTGGTATTGCACTCCTGACCTCATGTGATCTGCCCATCTTGGCCTCCCAAAGTGCTGGGATTACAGGCATGAGCCACCATACCCGGCCTCAATTCAGAATTATTCTACAATTCAGGGCTGTCAAGGACACACAACATAGAAACATCCTAAAAATCAGGTTATGATTTTTTCTATTTCATTTTCATTTTATTATCTTTTGTGTGTGTGTTCTAAACTGTCTTCTTGAAATTTATTCTTCATGTATATTTTTGAACTGTGTTGCATTTGAAATATTTATAAAGCATTTATTACATATTCTGAAGTACACGTATAACTTTATAAACAAATGGGATAAAATACGGGTTGATAAAAAAAGCTACCAGCTGACCATTATGTTAACCCATGTTAACTTAGAAAGCTCCTCTAATAATTTCCACTCAAAAAAGTAAACTGTAGATACACTATTTCACACTCATTAGTATGGATAAAAAAAAGTCTAAAATCCCAAAAAGCTTTTGTGAATACAGAGCAAAAGGAACTCTCTGACCCTGCTGGTACAACTGTAGTATAGTATAGTAATGACTACCAGTTATTTACCTTATGACCCTAAAATTCCATTTCTAAGTACTAATCTTCAAAAAAAAATCAAAACACAGTACCACCAAATTACTCATTTGAGACTGTTCATAACGGCTATATTTATAAACTTTCGTTTAAATTGGGTTGACCCAAAATACCTAAATAGGAGAGTATCTAAAAATAATAGCATTTCAGACAGTGGAACACTACTCA
Source organism: Saimiri boliviensis (assembly GCF_048565385.1). Lineage (NCBI taxonomy): Eukaryota > Metazoa > Chordata > Mammalia > Primates > Cebidae > Saimiri > Saimiri boliviensis. Next base: position 119,714,954 of record NC_133451.1, on the reverse strand, counting down.
GGAATCCTGATAAATGCAGCAGGGATGACTTCCAACGCACTGTCTTTAAGTTTGTGATGCTAACTGAATGAAGGTAAGAATAAGAGAAACAAATCTTCGGTCATACAAAGAAGATGTGATTGCCATTGGGCCATGGGAGTTGACCAGCAGGAAGCATGAAGGCGCTTTCTGGGACCTTGAAAACACCCTAGATCTTAATTGAGATGCTGATTACTTAAGTTTATATATTTATTAAAACTTGCCAAAATCAACACTCAAGATCTGTGCAGATGAAGTATATAAATTTTACCTCAATAAGGTAATTTTCTAAATTATAAATTTTATATTGCCTTTTTTCTAAAATACATAGGAATTGGTAATACTAAAACATTACCAAAGTTTGGAAATGAAGACTGTTCATTTTCATTTATTCATATTTGTTCATTTTAGCATAATATTACAAATTAAAATAATACCATTAAATATCAATATGCCATTTTATTGTCTTACTATTGGATTTTACTTTTTTGTCAAAAGTGGTATTTTCAAGGGTATTAGAATATATTCATTTTAAGTGAAGGCCTTTTATTATTATTGTAAATATAAAAATCGTACATTATCATTAAAATATTATTATAGTCCCAGCACTTTGGGAGGCCAAGGTGAGCGGATCACCTGAGGTTGGGAGTTCAAGACCAGCCTGACCAACATAGAGAAACCCCATCTCTACTAAAAATACAAAATTAGCCAGGCAAGGTGGTGCATGCCTGTAATCCCAGCTACTCGGGAGGCTGAGGCAGGAGAATCGCTTGAACCCAGGAGGTAGAGGTTGTGGTGAGCTGAGATCGTGCCATTACACTCCAGCCTAGGTGACAAGAGTTAAACTCCATCTCAAAAATATATATATATATATTATTATAAATATATCTCCTAAATATAAATGTCATAATAAACACAACCCACTGATTTTTTACTTAAATTGTAATACTAACATTAATCAAGAAGGCTCGCACATATTAACTATTGTATATATTTCTCTGTGATGTTAAAATGTGAAACATACCACATTACATCAACACATCTCCATTAAGTAGTGGTATTATTACATTTTTTAAATTCCATTTAAAATTCACCACACTCGCGATTTGGTCTTCACTGTAATTTTGACCAAAACTTCAAGTTTCACGGCAGGTGACTGGGACCCAAAATGCTGTCTTACAAATTTAGGAAACAAATTATTATTAGTAGAAAGTGAAAGAATGATTTCGCTTTACCGAGACCTGTTCTCATCTATATTCTTTCATTGCCCACAAGTGAAGTATGATTGATAGAACCATATGTTGTGGAATACTAGTTAGCCTTTAAGGAAAAAATGGCTAAGGTTACAAGACCTTATTTTCCATTAGAAACACATAATTCTAATATCAATGGTTTTATATTCAAGGAAAGAACAAGCTTTTCCTTGGAGAGCTAATGATAATACAATGATAATACCTATTGTTATTGAAATTACTTTATATATTATAATTTTAATTGCCCAGGCAATTTTTAAATGCACATTTCTAAATTCTCAGTAAAAATGAAATCAACTGAAAAAAAATGACAGTAAAAATGTAAAAAGGAGAAGCAATACAGAAAGAAGCAAGATGTGATAAATAAGATGTTTTAAAAACTCAGATGATATTACAATATACATGTGATTACCAAATTGTTGGGAGTAAACAGAATAACCCCTTAAAGAAGATCATTCTCTAAAACAGCAGTCACATTCTTCAATATTCAACATGGGTCCTCTGCCCCAGAATTACTATGATTATTCTCAATTTCTTATTCCTTAGAGAACAAATAATAAATTCTGTTATAATTTCAAATTAATTGCCACACCCACAAAAGCAAGCCTTTAAACTTTAACCAGTGGGTTTTGTCATCTTTAAAGAAAACCCCCGTTAGCTTTAATACCGATATTTCCACTCAGTTTCCTCTCCTAAAGGGCATTCAAAATTAACAGACTATAGAAAGCCCAAAGTCCAATATTTGGATGCTTTCAGCATTGCCAAATCTAGCATGTTTTATTTAAACTGAGTATAATTTTTTTTTATAAAGTCTGTACTCATGGACAGGGCCTAAGTATGTGCCCTATTTACATTTAAATTGCATATACATTTGATTTCCTACAGTTCCAGCAATGGCTATCACCTTTTAATAGAGTATTTCTACCTTGCTAGTGACTGATATTTGCAGTGAATAATTTTATCTAAGAATGTTTAGTTTCTCACAATTTACCAATAAATTGTCCCAATTTATGAACTAACACTTGGACTTTCTGAGAATATTATGCACTGTTTATCGCAAATATCTTCTCACTTTGACTTCACATCAATTAATATAGGCAGGAAAGACAACTGAACATGAAGTACTGGGGATGAATGTCACAGTTCTTGGCAGATTTTTAATTTAGCTTCTTAATTTTAATGCGAGATAAAGAATGCAATCTTCATTGCAGGGCTTACAGTACCATTTAAACATGTGACAGCACTGACAACACAGATCAGAAGCTGTGTGGGCGGTGGGGTCCGTAACGGACACAGGTGGTCCAGACCTCAGTCACAAATCTCATTCCAAACACAGCCTTTCTGGTGGCTCATGACCACTGTAGGGAACTCAGAGCTTCCATTTCAGCATTTCTAAACATGCTACTCAGGATGGTGGCTTTCCTGACCTTGTGATACTGTGCCACACAGGATAAAAAAAAGAAAAGAGGAAATTTCAGTCTTGTTTGTCCCTTGAGCCTGTCTTGGAAAATCAAAGAGGCTGTGTCATATTAGTGAACATATGAACTTGACATTGAGGGAAGGTGCTCTCTTTCCAGGTCCACAAGGGGGCACAGTTTCAAGGCCAAGAGCTTCCCAGCGCCACGCCCCTCCCATCTCGCTCTGTCCGGGAGATTTAACAGTTTATGTTTGAATTTCACGGGCGAGGGAAGAAATTAAGAGTCAGTCACCCCCGCGGAAGTTAAGGAACTCCTTTCATTGGCCCGGGTCTTAGAGAAGGAGGGGGTACCTCCCAGGTTAAAGGTCCCCTTCTTCCACACCCCTCCATGTTTGGGTCCCTTCCATGAACTCCCTTTGTGGAAGCTGTCTTTCTCTCTCCTGGATTTCCCCTCTGGAGTCCCCTTCCACATTCTCCCGTGGAAGCCTGTCTTTCCTCCTAAACTCCACCTCTATTCCCTTCCACTCCATGTGGAAGCTGCCTTTCCTCTCCCGGATTCCATCTTTCTGGCTTCTCTTACTCAGTGTGAGAGTTAGCTGTTTCCCTCTCCTTCTCCGGTTTCTCACTCTCTAAATCAATCACTTTCTACAAACACGTTTGAGTCCGGCATTTACTGAGCACTGTGCCGTGGTCCCCTCTCTCATTCTTGAGAGCGCAGGAGACCAGGAACCTGGAGAAACCTCCTTTTAGGGGAGCTGAGGGCACCCTGAACCCTCCATTTTTTTTAAATCAGTCTAAAATATGACATTTTATTTTCAGTAATTTGGGGAAAATTATTAGTTTGACAGTTCAATTGAATTGTAGTCAGTAGTATTACTGTAGATGAATCATCTAAAGATTTGTAAGTAATTTCAATAGCAATGGAAAACAATGTTATGTAAATACAATGTTCAATAGGTAACAACTATTATTCCATAACAGATGAAGACAGACAACTCTGTTCACATACATTATGATATAAAGAGAGAGAGTGGAGAAAATTGGTTTAAAAAATGTGTCTAGCAAGTTTTCCAGTTTTCACTGGAACCGCTGCCTCCATCAAAACACACACACACACACACACACAAAAGAATTGAACTCTAGAATCAAGTTGCCTGATTTTATATTCTAGAGCTAGCACTTCTCAGGTGTGTAACTTTCATCAAGCACCTTGTCCTTTCTGGGCCTCAGTGTGTTCATCTATAAAATGGTAGCAACACTGAAGTCAGGAGTTCACGACCAGCTTGGCCAACATGGTGAAAACCCACCGCTACTAAAAATACAGAAATTAGCGAGGTATGGTGGCCGATGCCTATAATCCCAGCTACTTGGGAGGCTGAGGCAGGAGAATCGCTTGAACCCGGGAGGCAGAGGTTGCAGAGAGCCAAGATCGGGCCACTGCACTCCAGCCTGGGTGACAGAGTGGGACTCCGTCTCAAAAAAAATAAAATGGAGTAACACTGTATTGGCAACTCTTAGGGCTGTTATGAGGACCAAATTAAGTGATGCACATATAGCACATTACCTGATGTCCATCAGTAATTATTACATAAATTATATGTTTCTGTATTGCTTAATACCTTAAACGAATAGCCCACTTATCATAGCAGTTTCTATACAGATTTATAGCTTGGTTTAACTCAGATAATAATCTCAGTAATTTATGTTCTTAAATTATGTTGCAGGAGTGCTGTTAGAGAACATTTATTCTTCCAACACTTTTAGAAATATCTGTTATTTTTTATTTTTTGAGACACAATCTCGCTTTGTTGCCCAGGCTGGAGTGCAGTGGTGCGATCTCAGCTCACTGCCTACTCCGCCTCCCAGTTCAACTGATTCTCCTGCCTCAGCCTCCAGGGTAACTGGGACTACAGGCATACATACCATGCCTACCTAATTTTTGTATTTTTAGTAGAGACAGGGATTCACCATGTTGGCCATGATGGTCTCATCTCCTGACCTTATGATCCACCCACCTTGGCCTCCCGAAGTGTTGGGATTACAGGCGTGAGCCACGGTGCCCAGCCAAAATATCTTTTTTTTTAAAGGGCAGGGATAAATCCATTCTTCCTTTCCCTAATTTCCGCTTCCACAGCACTGTTAAATTTTCTTCATGTTTGTTTACATAAATGCTGATATAGCACAATGTGATTAACATTTTCTGTGTGTATAAAGTATTGAAAATGCCCAATAGCTTTAAGATATGATGAATGAATTATATATGGTTCAATTGATATGAATGAATTTGCAAAAAATTTTTTCTGAAAAATAGTTTTGCTAACTGGAAGATTGGCCATTATCCATGGTGGATGCAGAAGAGTGCTTCTAGAAGGAGCTCTGTCCCCTGAGAAGCTGCTAAATATCTTGCCTGACATATCCCCTGAATTTGAAACTGCTGGGTAATTAATGATTTGAGGACCTTTACTGGGTCGTTCTTCTGGTGTTCAAATTCATCCTGCCCTGAAGTCGGAATCTTGTCTTTCACTTATTCGCATCATTGATCTTCCCTTGAGGTTTTTTATTGTCTCCTGTGGTGTTCATACTGAATGTGTAACATTCAATCAACGTCTTGGAAGGCATCTCAATCTCTTCAGTGGCTGTATACTTCTGTCTCCTCCACTATCTGCTCAAACAGCCATTGTCAATAGAGATTATAATTCCTGCTTCATTTTCTATGCTTCGATTCACCACAGACACCTTAAGGATACCACGGACATTAGCATCAAAGGTATTTCAATCTGAAGAATGCTGTGTGGATCATGAGAAATGCCTCAAACATCAGACTCTCCAAATAAGATTTCCCTTTGTCATTGCTTCCTCATCTTCATAAATTCAAACAGTTGTCGGAATGTAACGTGAAAGCCTGTGTCTCCTTGGTGGAAATGGGGTATTATGTTTTATCACAACAATTATGTCTTCATTATCCATTTTAATACCAGGGGAAACATGAGTGACAGAAAGCCTAACATTTTCTCACTTGTCTACAGACAACTTGATTTCCTCCTCAACTGCTCCATCAGAAACAGATGCACTGGGGCTTATACTCTTGTTTAATTATTTACTATAAGTAAACTTTGCACCAATCATGCAAAGGTTTCTGAAACTTGGGAATACACATACTGCCTTGACTCTATGACTTCTGAGGTATAAAACTTTCCTAATGGGGTTCAGGGTGCTTGTCTTCATTTCAGCTTCCAATCCTTCAAGATGTGCATGAGTTATGCAGATTTCTTTATAGAAGAAATGTGTCTCAATATTGGTCTGAATGCATGTTTGTGAGCTATACAGAGTCAAGAGGCAGCATTTTCTCTCAGTTTTGTCTTTTGGGGATTGTATTTGAACTTGGTGATCAAATGGTTAACCATTAGATCATCCACCCAAGTGGGTGTACCTGGTTATAGACTTGATTTTAAATATTTTGTCCTCACTAGTAAGGGTGAACATATCAAGATGCCACGTTTAAGGTCACAAATCAATGCCAACACAATTTTTTAAAAAATCAACACACATTTTGGCCTCAATGTTTTATCCAAGTTATGAGCAATCAAAGTGACAGCTGGGTCATTGAGGATTTCAGTCACAATAAATGCAGCAATTATGCAATTGTCTTCATAACATTGGAAAATTATTAACATAAGTGATTCTGTGAAAACTAAGGTAGGCTTCTGAAGTTTTCTTTATCTTTGTCAAAATCACAGAAACTACCTCTTCTTGGGAGATGCTTTTGTTCGCTCCCTTGTTCATCACTTGGAACTGGACATATTACGTATCGTTCTATACCATGGGTAGCCAATACTTCTCATCTGAATGGGCAGTTACATAACCAAATCTACACACAGTCATCTGCTTGGCATCAGAAACTCTGTTGGTGGGCCTCACTGAAACATAACTCTTTCCAGCAACAGTGATCAATCATTCTGTCAAAGCAGCAATATGACTTAGAATTGTCTTATTTCCCTGATCAATGCCAATGATCACACTTTTCCATGTTGGAAAACACCTGGCCAGATACAGATGGTTTCATGATTGTTGTCAACTGGCAGCACCTTTGATGTATTAGAAAGACAGATCTGTCTCACAGGAGGAAGACGTAGAGAAGATAGTAGTGCCTATGTCATAGTTAACCTGTTGAAGATACTTTTAATGTAAAATGGAAAAGATGTTCAAGAACAACCTTTTCAAACCCCCATCATATCCTTGAACCACAAGAAACCCCATTCTGATTAAAATGCTAGGTGCAGAGAGCTGTTGTTTCCAGCAGGCTGGGAGGAAAAGATGGGGCTGGGAGTGCCTCCTGCGGTAGCAGCAGTGCAAAAGACCTAAGGGCAAATCAGAAAGCCATGCCATGATGTACTAAGGGTCAAACTAAGAGAAAAATAATGTGAATATGGCCTAAGCAAAATGAAGCAAGCCAAGAGGTAACCGTTGGTTATATTGAGATCAAGAAAGCATAGAATTTAGAAACAGACCAAAATTGATAAAGTGAGGAACAGTATGGACAAGTTCTGCAAATGTAAAGCCAGAATCTTTATGTGGTCTTATAAATGCCTCTGTTATACTTGGGTCCATTGTTTGGGGCCAATGACATACCTACCATTCAACTGATAGTTAAAAACTTCCTGTCACTGGAAATCAATGCCCTTCTGAGGCACCTTTTTTCCATATTTATCAAGTTTCTGTAGTGGCATGGATTAAATATCCTCATCAGCCATTTGATCTTCTATAAACTTAAGCCTTTTCGCCAATATCTTTTTAAAATGAAGAAACCAGAATGAAAGTACTCTAAGAATTTTCCATTAATATATTGTAGAGCACTGGTATCAACTGTTTTCTAATGGATTTATATTTAGAATAAATTGCAACAAATGTCAGGTGTTTTGACAGCTATTTCACTACCTGGTACTCATGCTGAATTTACTACCAATTCAGTTGTTTATCTTTTCACATCTGCTAAGCTATATACATTTCCCAAGTTTGTTGTTATGATCATGATATTCTGGATAAGGTCATTCCTGCATTGCTATGAAGAAATACCTGAGACTGGGTAATTTATTTTTTAAAATAGGATGTTTAATTTGCTTGCAATTCTGCAGGTTTTACAGGAAGCATGGTGCTGGCATCTGCTTGGCTTCTAGGGAGGCCTCAGGAATCATGCCTTACAATCGCAGCAGATGGTGAAGAGGGGAGCAGGCACATCACATAGCAAAAGCAGAAGCAAGGAGCAAGTGACTAGTGGGGTAAGTGCTACACACACTTAAAGAGCAGATCTCATGAGAACTCATGCACTATCACAAAGACAGCACCAGGCCATGAGGAATCCGCACTCATGACCCAATCATTTCCCGTCAGGCCCCATCTCCAGCACTGAAGATTACAATTCAACATGAGATTTGGATACTGGCAAATATACAAACTATATCATATTCCATCTTTTTAAGTTCCATTCAATTTTCTAGTTTTAAGTTTACAAAACCTATCTTGCATGCTTGTTTCCCAGAAAGAGAATAATTTTACAAAAGAGGAACAAAAATGTAGCCTCCTTGTCAGAAAAATAAAAAGTGAAAAACTTTTTTTTACTTCAAAATTAAAAAATTTTTTACCTGTTACTCTTTGAAAGCTGAGAGTGATATTTCTACATGTATTGAACATGGAAATCTGTATTCACAGTGTGTCCAGCTGGACAGGTATTTTCAGAGAAAATTACACTCTATTTTATCAAATATATCTTGAATTTGGATTCTACCATTCAACATCTTCAGAATTCACTCCAAATTTGTATGCAGTTAGAGCTCCTCCTGAATTGACAGCAAGTCTTGTGAAACTTTTTACTAACCTACCTAATTTCATTAGAATTGATCTCATGTCTTTTCCACAGAGTAATCATTAGACACACTATCAAATGTATTTTGTAGGTCTTGGGAATTAGGCAACTATTCGTGTCAAAGACAGAAATATCATTTGTTTCACAAAATTATTCTCAGATTTATTCCAGCAGGTTGAAGCTAACTTTAGATTTTTTTTTACTAATTGCATTTATTTGCATCTCATCTTTTTATAAAAATTGCTTGAAATTGTAGCTAGCTTTAATTTTGAGTATTTAATTAACTTACCTAATAATCTTTGAGGTTGTTATGTTGTGGTTTAAACAACAAAAAGCCACAAACTCTTTGAAACTCTCTCCATTGAGAGAGTCCATCTCCCTTTCCTTGAATCTGAGTAGGCTGGTGCTTGCTTGAACCAAAGAAGTCACATAGGGTCTCCTGAGGGTGTTTAAAGGGCCATGTAACTTCCTCCTAGTTCTCTTGGAATGCTTACTCTGAGAGGAGTCAGTGATCATGGAACAAGTCCAACTGCCCTGGGATTGACAAGTTGTGGGCGGTCTGGTGGAGATCCCACGCACCCACCCACCGAAGCCAAACATCCTAGTCATAACTACCAAGGTGTCTAACATGTGAATGGAGCCATTGTGGGCCCTCTAGTTCATCCCACCCACCAGCTAAGTATAGCTGAATGGCTCAGTTGAGGCTATAAGCAGAAGACTCACCCCAGGCCCTGCAGTACACAATCTATGTGATATTATAAACGTGTGTTGTTTTAAGCTACTAAGTCTTGCAGGTAACTTGATCTGCAGCAATAGTAACTGGAAAAGGGAGTGAGGGAAGGTGTTCTCTTTCTGGGTCCACAAGGGGGTATAGTTTCAAGGGCAACAACTTCCCAGAGCCATGCCCCACTCCCATCTCTCCATTTGGGAGATTTAATGGTTTATGTTTTAATTTTCGTGGGCGCAGGAAAAGGTCACAAGTCAATTACTCCAATGTAAGTTTAAAGGAACTCTTTTCATTGGCCAGGCTACTTGGAGAAGGTAGGAATTCCTCCCAGGTTAAAAGTCCTTGTCCCCCCATCTGGCCGGATTTCCCCTCTGGGGTCCCCTTCCACACACTCTCTCATGGAAGCTTTCTCTCTTCCTCTCATTTTTCTCTTTCTCTACCTAAATAAATCACTTTCTGCAAACACTGTCTGCAAACACTCCAGTATTTACAAGCACACCTACCGTGGTCCCCTCTCATTCTTGAGAGAGTTAGAGACCAAGATCCTGGAGCCCACAGGGGAGCAAACTGAGCGCTCCCCTAAACCTCAAAACTCCAACATTAGAAAACCTTTTTTTCTTGTTTTAAAATAACAAACGTAGCACTGAACAATTTGGAGGAAGAATGCAAATACTATTAATTGATAAATGGTGTTCTTCCATCTAAATACTTGTCTTTTTACATGATGTCACTCTAACAATTCTTCATTGTTATTTTGTATATGTTTTAAGAACCAAAAATTATACTCAAATGAAGTTTGAAATTGTATTTATTTTACAAAGGATTATCTCTAAAAGCACAATTCTTTTAATTTTATAGACTTAATGAATCAAATGTAAATGATTTCTGGCTGGGAAATCCTGTATGAAATGAATAAGTATTAACTGTGATATTACACTTTTGAGTACTTTAATTGGTAATATTTATCAATCTCATAGAGTTGATCAAATTGCAGTTTCAGAGACTATTTCCTAAGAAATTGGAACGTGGCAGTATTCCTACATTAGGTGAGTCATCTTAAAAGGTAATTGAGTCACCTAATTAAATTCTCAGCCTTACTGCCTGGCAACTGAGACACTTGTTGAGATAAACTGCGATAAATAAAATGTGACGCACTGTTTTTCTAATGCCTACTGATAAACTTCACAGACCACTGAGACAACAAAGCAGTCTGTGTACCTGCTAAGAGTTTAATTTAAACCAAATAAAGTTAGAGAAACAATAATTTATAATTCACCAAAAGCTTATTATTCCTTCTTTCTATGAGTCAGTTCATCTACTGGCCAGAAGAAAACATCTGCCTGCTAGAATTTTAAACCTGGAGTGTTCACTACGACTCCATCATATTGAGTCAAACTTCTCAGCTATCTATTAAAGCATCAAATCTCAACAGCTCAAAGTATTTGCTCCCGCAATTGCTCCTTCCCCTGAAATTTAGTATTTTCCCTCTCTCCTGGGTTATTCTAATCAGCACACAATACCTGAAAAAATTCTACTATGAAAACAAACACTGTGCCTTTTTCTTGCCACATCTCCATTTGTCTATTTTCCACTTTCCATTTTTCTATTCCCCCTTCAAGCCATACTCTGTCTCCAACTTTTCCTCCTGTTCTCTTTGAAAACACAGCAATCAGCTGCCTGTGCTTTCCTCTCCACTGAAAGCTCCGTCAGGAGCACCAGTAACCCTCGTGTGGCTAAAATCAGTGATGAATTTTCACCCCGCAAATTACTCTTTCATATCAGCAGCATCCAATGCACTCAGCTGACCACTCCTATTAAATCATTTTTCAAACTTGCCTTTCTGGAATCCACAACCTTGTGGTTTTCCTCTCACCTTACTGGCTACTGAGAGTTTTCATCTAATTTGCTGGTTCATCTTTCTCCCTTAACTTCTAAATGTTCTGTTTCTGTCCTCCAACATCTTCCCCCCTCTGCTAATACTCATTTCCTAGATGATCTCTTCCAACTTCTTAGCGTCTAATATGACTTCTAAATTTATGAATCCCAAAATGTGCAAACTACATATTATCTATGAGCTCCACAGTCGTATATCCAGTTTCTTACCTTAATTATTCCAAGTAAATCTCCATCTTTAAATGTACAAAACATAGCCTTTGACTCTCTTCCCTTTCTTCTTCCCAATCAGCATACATTAATAACTGGTATTTTATTTAAAAACATTTATTTATACACAAACGTGGGAACTTGCAAAGACTTAATGACTTTTACGTTCTAAATGCCAGTGACTTACTCTACCAACAATTATAATTTTATATGTAATCCCCAGTTTTCCTGTTTATGTAAAAAAGAATTTTTTTTCAGCCAAGTGCAATGGCTCATGCCTATAATCCCAGCACTTTGGGAGGCCAAGGCAGGCGGATAATGAGGTTGAGAAATCAAGACCATCCTGGCCAATATGGTGAAATCCTGTCTCTACTAAAAATACAAAAGTTAGCTGGGCGTGGTGGTGTGCGCCTGTGGTCCCAGCTAATCGGGAGGCTGAGGCAGCAGAATCACTTGAAATCGAGAGGCGGAGGTTGCAGTGAGCCAAGATCATGCCACTGCACTCAGTCTCGTGGCAGAGCGAGACTCCATCAAAAAAAAAAAAAAAAAAAAAAAGAATTTTTTCCAGTCTAAAAAATATTGTATCCATATTTTATTCAATAAATTGTAAAAGGCTTTTCCATAGACAATTTAATTTGATCAACATCAAAAATTTGAAAAAGGATTTAAAAGAATATTCTAGAAGCCATTTTCTTGGATTCTATTTCTTTGCTCATCTGATAAGTAGACCATCTGTTTGGCTTCTGAACTCCTACTGCACAGGAATTCCAGGAGCTTCATGAAACTCACACACCTTTACATACCAAATTCTAATGTATACTGTATCTGTGTCACTACTTATAAATTCTATTTTTTTGATATATCTGTATGTGCCTGCACCTAGCCAACTGCTTCAATTATTGGAGTATGATCTAATAACTTATAGTGTTAACTCACTCACTGGACTACAATACAAATTACTGGTTCTTGGTCTGCAGCGGTGGCTCATGCCTGTAATACCAGCAATTTGGGAGGCCAAGGCAGGCGGATTGCTTCAGGTCAGGAGTTCATAACCAGCCTGGCTAACATGGTGAAATCCTGTCTCTACTAAAAATACAAATATTAGCCAGGCGTGGTGGCAGGCACCTGTAATCCCAGCTACTCTGGAGGCTGAGGCAAGAGAATCACTTGAACCAGGGCGGCAGAGGCTGCAGTGAGCCGAGATGCCCACTGCACTCCAGCCTGGCAACAGAGTGAGACTCTGTCTCAAAAATAAATAAATAAATAAAAATTATTGGTTCTTGTTGGGAATTTTCTGAATAAATGTTAGAATCAGCTTGTCAGGTTCCGTGTGAAATCCTGTTGAGACTTCAATTGCATTTTGCAATAAATTTATATATTAACTTGTAGAGATTTTGCGGTTTCTTCTCCATCAGAAAATGATATTTCTCCAGTTATCTGAACATTTGGGCATATCTTGTTGGTTTTTAAAAAATAATTTTACAGTTATTATAATGTTTATAGTTCTCTTCAATATTATCTGGCAGAATTTATCTTAGACTTGGTCCTTTTTTAAGAACCTTGATTATTATAGTGAATGGGATTTTATTTCATCATGTTACCTAATTAGCTTTGCTTTACTAAAGGAAATTATTGTGTACATGTTGATCTAGTATTTGTCCACTTTCCTAAAGTTTTACAAGATTTTCAGGTAAACATCTTAAAATTCCTATGCAGTTTTAACATAAGCTGGTTTTGCATCTTCTTTTTTGTAACTTGTTGCATTATCTTAAACATCTAGTTAAATGATAAAGCATAATTGTCTATTCCTAACTTTAATAGAAAAGTTTAAAATGTTGCACTATTATGTGTGATAATCTATGAATTTTTGGTAGATGACCTTCCCTGTCCTTGAATCTTTCCTTTATAATTTTTCTATCATTTTCATTATTATTGCATTCTGGAAGAATACTTCAGGTCAATTTCATAGCTTATCAATTTGATTTTCAAGGGTATTCAATCTATTCTCTTGCCCTATTAATTTTTGTTGTTTTAATTATATAAATAATTATATTATCCAAAAATCTTGATTTCTTATTTTATTATAGCAATATGGATGTATTTTTAAAAAGCAGATTCAACTTTTTCTGGAATTTCAGTAAAAATTTGTGATTATATTTATTATGTGTTTTTATTTATTTACTTTCTTATACCTTTTTTTCCATTGGATTCTTAGTTTTTAATGAGATTAGTGCCTTTTCAACTAATGTTAGATGGTACCAAATGTTGGTGGCTTTTGGTTGTGGTTATCTTCAGGTAAGTTCCTAAACAAGAAATATTATTATTTCTCCACACCAAGGAAAATACCTTCAGAGTAAATGCAGGTTTTTATTAAGAGAACTTCTTTGATTGATCCTCTCAGCATCAATGGTACAGACCACCTCTGTTCTTTGTGATACTGAGTCAGCAGTATAACTTCCTTGGGCTTCAGATTCCCATTGATAAAATGAAAATAAGACCTATTAATATATAAACAATATAATGGATATAATGAAAGTAGTGTAGAAGTAAGGACCCAATAAATGAAAAGAACTAGGAAAAGTCAAATACTAATCCTTTAAAACACAGTATCAGCTGTATTATTGGGATTAATACTGAAAGTATTTATAGTTAGGGAAAAAAGCCTGATTTTTATGATTCCATGTGAAACTATGAAACAGCTTCTCAGTCTCGGGTATTTATACATATGGTCATCTGGCTTACAAGAGTGCTTAGGAAATTCTATGCCGAGTTTTCATTTGTTTTAGTGTGTTTTAATTTGGTGGACACTTACACTATTAAACTATATTAGGCATTTTTCTAATTACATTAAATATGTTAACTTTTGTAATTCTTACAATAACCATATAACGTAGAAACAATTGTTGATCCCAATTTACAAATGAGGAACCTGAGGCAGAGAGGGTTTAAGTAATATGACCACACGTGCATATTGCTAAGTGGCAATATGATGTTATCTACTCAACCGCCTAGCCAAATTAAGTTAGATATTTATAAATCACTTTCAGGCAAATCTAGCTCATATATGATAATACTACCACTAGTCTTGGTAATAGTAACTGTGCTCATTAATTAGTTAGCTACATGTGTGTGTTCCTTCTAGACTCTCTTGTGTGTAGATACAATAGTCTGTCTTACTTGCAGAGGATGCATTCCAAAACCCCACCAGATGGCTGAAAGAGCAAACAGTGCTGACCCCTATATAAACTATGCTTTTTCCTATAGATACATATCTATGATAAAGTTTAATTTATGAATTAGATACAGTAAGAGATTAACAAAAACAACAATAAAGCAATTATAACAATATGCCAGCATCACTACTCTTGTGCTTTGGGGTCCTTATTAAGTAAAACAAGGGTGACTTGAAAGCAAGCCCCGAAATAACCTCAGCAGTTGATCTGATAACTGAGAAGGCTATAAATTGGCTATTGAGCAGGAGTATCTACAGTGGATCCAAGGGACAAAGGGATGATTTACCTCTGAGGCATGACAAAGCCATGTGAGATTTCATTATGCTCTAAGAATGGAACAGCACATAATTCAAAACTTACGAATTATTTATTTCTGAAATATTCCATTTAACATTTTTGAACTGTGGTTGACTGTGAGTAACTAAAACCACTGAAAGCAAAATCACACATAAGGAGGGACGGCTGGAACGAGATTCTTCTTTGTAGCCCCGGAATACAGTTCAATGCATGGTAGCACATATTCTTCCCAAATCAATATCATGAAAATGGCCATACTGCCCAAAGTAACTAATAGATTCAATGCTATTTCCATCAAGCTACCATTGACATTCTCAAAGAATTAGAAAAAACTACTTTAAAATTCATATGGAACCAAAAAAGAGCCTGCATAGCCAAGACAATCCTAAGCAAAAAGAATAAACCTGGAGGCATCACGCTACTTGACTTCAAACTATACTACAAGGCTACAGTAACCAAGATAACATGGTACTGGGACCAAAACACACATATAGACCAATAGAACAGAATAGAGACCTCAGAAATATGACCACACATCTACAGCCATCTGATCTTCGACAAATCTGACAAAAACAAGTAATGGGGAAAGGATTCTCTATTTAATGAATGGTACTGGGAAAACTGGCTAGCCATATGCAGAAAACTGAAACTGGACCCCTTCCTTACACCTTATACAAAAATTAACTCAAGGTTGATTAAAGATTTAATTGTAAAACCCAAACCATAAAAACCCTAGAAGAAAGCCTAGGCAATACTATTTAGGACATAAGAATGGGCAAAGATTTTATGATGAAATCATGAAAAGCAATTCCAACAAAAGCTAAAATTGACAAATGGGATCTAATTAAACTAAAGAGCTTCTTCACAGCAAAAGAAACTATCACCAGAGTGAACAGGCAAACTACAGAATGGGAGAAAATTTTTGCCATCTACCATCTGACAAAGGTCTAATATCCAGAATCTACAAGAAACTTTAACAAATTTACAAGAAAAAAGTAAACAACCTCATTGAGACGTGGGCAAAGGACATGAACAGACACTTCTCAAAATAAGACATTTATGTGGCCAACAAACTATGAGGAAAAAAAAAGCTCAACATCACTGATCATTAGATAAATGCAAATCAAAGCCACAATGAGATACTACCTCACACCAGTCAGAATAGCGATTATTAAAAAGTGAAGAAACAACAGATAATGGTGAGGCTGTGGAAAAATAGGAATGCTTTTACATTATGAGTGGGACTGTAAATTAGCTTAACCATTATGAAAGACAGTGTTGTGTGGCGATTCCTCAAGAATCTAGAACCAGAAATACCATTTGACCCAGCAATCCCATTACTAGGTATATACCCAAAGAAATATAAATCATTCTATTATAAAGATACATGCACACACTGCAGCACTATTCACAATAGCAAAGACTTGGAACCAACACAAATGCCCATCAGCAATAGGCTGGATAAAGAAAATGTGGTAGATATATACTGTGGAACACTATGCAGCCACAAAAAGGAATGATATCATGTCCTTTTCAGGAAATGGATGAAGCTCAGCAAACTAACACAGGAACAGACAACCAAATACCGCATCTTCTCACTCACAAGTGGGAGTTGGACAATGAGAATACATGGACGGGAGGAGAACAGCCTACACCAGGGGCCCATTGGCCGGGACATGGCAAGAGTGATGGGTTGATAAGTGCAAGAAACCACCATGACACATGTACACCTATGTAACAAACCTGCACATTCTGCACATGTATCCCAGAATTTAAGGCAAAAAAAAAAAAGAAACCCTAGGGAGTAACCTTGTTGATGGCAACCCACTTTTGGTCTCCTCTCCTTACTGAGAGCTTGCTTTGTGTTGCTTAATAAAACTCTACTCTGCTGAAAAAAAATCCTTTGAATGGGTAGATACTAAGATGAGGAATTTGGTCCGGTCGCGTTTGAGGTGCTGCATAGCTTGACTGCGGGTGCTGCATTCCTTGTGGCCACATAGACATGGTCAAACCTTAATGATGGACTTCCTACATATGTGCTATTTTGTGTGGAAAGTGTCAGGACAAAGGCTGAATTACTTTTCTTAGCATATTTTGCCTTTCATTCATGTTAGGAAGGTCAAGAATGATGGAAGACGCAGGTTAGGTTCTCTTCCCATAAAAGGACTTTCCAGATTTCCTAGCAATTATAACAGCTGCCTATTACATGGCAAGGAACACTACTCCTGTTACCTATGTGTTCTTTTTGTCTTTAATATCATTCTTGGATTTGAATCTAAAATTGCTTTGAGTTTTTCTAAGACTTATTTTTAGTGCCTAGGTAAAAAATATTGTCTTATTTGAGTTTCAGCAATTATATTTTATGTTGTGAATACACTTAAAACCCATCCTTAGCCACACTAAATTATTTTGAAATTTACTACTGTATCTTATATTTAATGTGTATTAAAAAGTATGTGTAACTAAGATTGTCTACTTTTAAATACACTTGCAACATAAAATCTGATCTCTCCATATCATATACTATCTTAAAGGCAAAAAGTTTAACAGTAGAATATACTGCCCAAAGTATTTTCTAGAAACACTGAGACTTTTGTTTAACCCCATCATGCCAAATAGTAAGGCCAACAAAAATGTTTCAGCTGTTTACCTTTACTTGTCCACTTATCACTAGTTTTCTGTGGAAATATTTCCTAACGTAACACATTTTCAGTCTATTTTAGCGAATCTCTTGAGGTGTTTATATTTTAGAGTTTGTCACTTCTTTTTAACATTTTCTTGAGCAAATAATTCTAAAATGTGGAAACAAAATCAGGTAGATAGATAGAAAGACACAAAAGCAGTACCTGAAGCTTTCAGATTAAAATCATTACATCTGATTGAATGATTTTCTTATGAAAAGACCGTATAAGCAAACATGTCATTTCATAAGAAAACAATTTTTCTTCTTTGCCAAGTCTATTTCTTTTTTTTAATTATAAAGTATTTGGTCTGAAATTAGTTCATGCTATGTGTTTTTCAAAAGTCTGAGGGAGGAAAATTATTAAACACAAATACTTTGCTTTTATATCATCTTAGAAATCATTTTATATCCTTGTATTTTAAATCTTCATAAAATATGTTAGTATTAATAAATAGAGTACAAATTTTATCATGTAGTATGGCACAGAACTCTTGTCTTGCCTTTCTGCAAGTGAGCAGGGCTCCAAGCATAACTGATTTCATCTAATTTTGGTTGTTTCAATCACAAAGCTTACTTTATGATTTGGGCTTTACGAAAATCTTACTTAGGAAATGAGAAGTTAAGTAGATGAATTCAAACAACCTTCCACCTTGGCTCATGGAGACTTTTCTTACTCAGTTTCACATGCCTCTGGGAAACATCCTGAGCTAAAAGTTGTACAATAAAACCTGGCTATAAATTGCTTGAAACTGACTGGTTTTGAGATTTCAAGGACTAGATTAATAGGGAAGATTAAGGTTTATAACTAGATTATAAGATTCCTGTGGGAAATTTAACGTGTAGGAGTTACAAGCAATAGATACATTTTTTTACAAGGACTTCTGTAGCTTTCCAAAAATAGCTAAGATAAAAAACTAAACCTAAAATAACCAACTTACTTCTCTGAAATTGGATTCCATGGCAGGTTTTGAATACTGGGTTATTAAATATGATTGATTTTCAAAATATTAGCATCACAAAATTTATAACATGTATTTCATTATATTTATTTAGTAGTATTCTGCTGTTGATTTATTTTTAAAAATAAATTGTCATTATTTTTACAAGGATCTTACTAAGATATGCTGAGGTCTATGATACTCTTAATAAATCCTATGAAAATATTTTATAAATGTTTCAATGTAAAAATTACAAATACACAATACACAAAGTGGCAGTTTGAGATTAATCATGTAAATAAAACTCCTATCCTAAGAAAATATTTCTATGTCCTCAGTAACTAAGACATACATTGCAATAAAAAAATATTAATTAAGTAAATATTTTTAAATTAGGGGAATTATGCAACTTTCGAAGAATGTGAAATCTGTAATACTCAACTGTAAAAACTGGCATATAATAGAATAATACAAATAAATGAAAATTATGCTCTAAATATAGCTGCTGTAATCTAAAATTCAGCAGTTAAGAAAAACATCCAGAGACTAAAAGATCATGCATTTCCAGTTGTATGAAGTAAAGACAGGGGCTATGAACTAGGCAAATCTAAAAGAGCAGGGTGGGCTGAAATGCAGGAGTCATTTTCAGATGGTTCCAGTGGCCACAGCTTTCATCTCCCAGCCCCCTCTTCTATACACAATTTGGCATTTAATGTCTAATACCAAAGAAATGGATTCGGTTTGCCCTTTTTGACACATTTAATAAAACAATGTGACAATTTGTTTATTTTTTTCAATAAATATTTATTGAGAACCTACCATGCTCTACATACTGTTACAACATTAAATCATCAAATAAGGTGTTTCTGCACCTTATTTATTTATTGTCCAAAGCATAAACAGTTGGAAGAACACTGAAATAGTGGCAAAATGCTGGAAAAATAATGCTGCCTTCATAGGTGAAGTGACTTTCTCTTTTCCCCAGGTGGATTCCAGGGGTATCTCTTCGCATAAATGTTTACTACCCTAACCAATGATGAATCCAGGGTCACAAATTAGAAAATCATGATAAATAACTGCTACTTTAAAAAAAGAGTGTTATTTCTTCAGAAATGTCTCTATATCATGGAATTATTCAGATGTCTTTATACGGCCTCGTACCACTGAACTTTAATCTCTTGAAAGAATCTAGCTTTCAGAAGGAGCGCTGAAGCACAACTTACGCCTGGAATAAAAAATGACTGACTTGCATGGTTTTCCCATATCTCTGCTATGATATGTTCTCAGTAACTATCTTTATACAAGTCAGTGGCTCCATGAGTACATGGACAATGTTTAAAGGGTAAAATGCTCCCAACCGCCTGTGGCCTCTTCACTGATGTTTGCCAGTAATGTCAGCTGCAAGTGATTTGATTTTCCCCTTCAATGTACCAGCACACATTCTTTATCTCCAAGAATTCAGTGAAGCAACAAGCTTCAGCTTGTTGAAAAAAGCCATGTTTCCTTTTTTTTTTTTTAAAAAAAAAAAAAAAAAAAAAAGAAGCTAGGTTTCCTTTTTAAAAAATATCATGAAAAATGTTTCCAGACTTGCAATTTGGGGAAAAACCATTTAATCCTTGTTGATTATGAATACAGGAGGACAAACGTTTCAGAAACTCTTATTCCTTATTCCAGTTCTAGGTCTCATTTTTAGACAATCCAAATTAATTTCCACAATGTCTTAAGTCATCATTTCCATAAGGTCATTCGCATTGCTAATAACGTGCCATTAATACGGTTTTCCAGTTGTTCACTGATGAAATTCTGTTTCCAAGAATAATGCAAGATTTTCAGATTTAAAAATTGACTATTTTATCACTTAGGGAATACTTTCATGGAATGTATCGATTTTATATTCTGGAATATAGAATATACAGGAGTAAAATATTTTTCTCAAAATATTTCATATTAAAACGAATGGTAATCTTCATTTTACCCTTATCAATTAAAATGAAGGGTAACAAAAAGCCAGTATTCTATAGGAAAATGACAGTAATATAAGAATTGACAAAATAGAAAATTCCAGTTTGTAGTAGAGTTATAAAGGATACTCAAGTGTAATCATTATTACTATGCCCAATTGTTTGATTAGCCAACACTAAATAGAAATGTATCATCTACTTTTATTGAAGACTAAAAAGGCATTCACTGTCTATTATAGTTTACAGAACATACTTTTTTTTTTGAAACAGAATCTCGCTCTGTCACCCAGGCTGGAGTGCAATGGCACAATCTCAGCTCACTGCAATCCCTGCCTCCCGGATTCAAGTGATTCTCCTGCCTCAGCTTCTGAATAGCTAGCTGGGATTACAGACGCCTGCCACTGTGCCTGGCTAATTTTTGTATTTTTAGTACAGACAGGGTTTCATCATGTTAGGCTGGTCTCAAACTCCTGACTTCAGGTGATCTGCCCGCCTCCGCCTCCCAATTGTTGGGATTACAGGTGTGAGTCACCATGCCCAGCCAGAAGATACATCTTTGACTTAACATCTTCACTTCTGGGGATCTATGACATAGAAATTAAGTCTCATGTTTTAAAGATTTTTATACAAAAGTTCTTAATGCAGCATTATTCATAGTGTTAAAACAATCAGAAACAATGGAAACACCCTTTCTTTAGTGGGGAAATAGTTGAGGTTTATACGCATCATGAAATATTATATACATAATCACAAAAAAAGAATGTTAGAATTTCACTCACTGATAAAGAAGGCTCCCTAATGCACTGTCAGGTGAGAAGAGCAAAAAGCTGAGAAGTCTGTTTAAAATTTATTATTCCTTCTAAAAGATAAGACAGCAACAGGAAATGTGTATGTATGTCTCTATTTTGGATATAACTATACTGGGAAGGAGAAAGCTATAACGAAACACACTAAGTTGGTAACACTGGCTACCAATTTAGTGCCTAAAGGGAGAAAGTTAAAAGAGAACAAAAATAAATATATACATATTTCAGATAAATATATATTTATATATATTATATATATAAAATATTATACACACACACACACATACACACACATATATATATATATATATTCTTGAAGAGTGAAAGGGAATAAAACTCCCAACCATTTCAGGTTTCTTCTTTATTTAATTTTGCCTTTCAGTGAACGATTTATTTGTTTAAAGCTATTTGCGAGAGGAATTGGCTGAAAACTGTCTGAGGGTGTTGTGGTGTGTGAACCTGGCCCTGTGCCTGATCTGACTGTATGAGGGTCACCTAAGCTTATGACAACCACAGCTTAGGGTCCCCGAGTTAGTAGAAAGAAGCTGGCTTTAGATGAAGATTACTCGAAATCTGTGGTCTGGTTCTATCCTTTTTTGGCTGTGTAAATTTGAACAAGGATTAAAAAAAAGTAAAGCTGTTTGCAATGATAAATGTATATGGAAGCAAATCTATGTGTATGTTATTTGTCTAAAAGCTATTTTTGTGAATTTTTTCAAAAATTAAATTAAAAACAGACTTATAGAAAATGTTCATCAAAAATGTTGTCATTGACTATAGGTAATTTTTATCTTTTCTTACTGAAAAAATTAAAAATTTTTTCACAATTATACTTCTATAATTACACATTTACATTGTTTCCTGTTTTTAACTCTATGAATAATGCTGCATTAAACATTTTTGCACATAAATTATCATGTCTTATGATAAAGAGATGAGATGAATTAAAATTAGATTATAATTAATTTATAATTTACAAATAATTATAAATAATAGAGAAAAATAAGTTTAAAACACATTGTTTTAACTTCAGTGATTTGAAGATATAAAATTCCCAAAGCAAATTTAATTTTAACACATATACAGGTATTGATTGACTTACGACCTATGCAACTTAATGACCATTCGACTTCATGACCACAATCGCTAGCCACGACTGCTCCGCATCTGGCAGCGCAAACGTTGCCCAGCTGGGCGTACGACACTGCAGACCAGCTTCCGGCAGCACTACCACCTCCGGGTGCACCATTTCAACTGTACATAAAGCCTACTCAACTTACGACCAAATCGTGTTATGACTGTTCCACAGTCCCGACCGTGGCCATAAGTCGAGCACTTGCTGTAATGAAATTTAAATATGTATGCTATTTTTAATGTACTAGAAGTATTAAAAATTAAGCTACAGTAAGGCCAATGTTTTAATTACCACCTTAAATTTCTAGTCATGTAAGTTCCTTCTGAACAACATTGAGTCCCTGCAAGCTGTATGGAAGTGTATAGCCACTAATGGCTACATAATGTGAAAGTTTCTAAACTTGCACATATATTACAAGAGTTTATTCATACAATTTTTGTTTTAATATTCAAGACTTTGTTCAGACATAACAAAACAGGAGAACAATCAGCCATGCATCTTCATGGATGAACTAAGAATCTCTTTTTCTGTATTAATTTGTCTATGATCTTGATGAACATATATATGAAAGAAATGACCTTTTTATTTTTTTATTTTATTTTTTATTGCATTTTAGGTTTTGGGGTACATGTGAAGAACATGCAAGATTGTTGCATAGGTACACACATGGCAGTGTGATTTGCTGCCTTCCTCCCCTTCACCTATATCTGGCGTGTCTTCCCATGCTATCTCTCCCCAACTCCCCACCCCTCACTATCCCTCCCCCATTTCCCTCCAACAGACCCCAGTGTGTGATGCTCCCCTCCCTGTGTCCATGTGTTCTCATTGTTCAACACCTGCCTATGAGTGAGAATATGTGGTGTTTGATTTCCTGCTCCTGTGTCAGTTTGCTGAGAATGACGGTTTCCAGGTTCATCCATGTCCCTACAAAGGACACAAACTCATGGTTTTTGATGGCTGCATAATATTCCATGGTGTATATGTGCCACATTTTCCCTGTCCAGTCTATCATTGATGGGCATTTGGGTTGGTTCCAGGTCTTCGCTATTGTACACAGTGCTGTAATGAACATTCGTGTGCATGTGTCTTCATAATAGAACCATTTATAATCCTTTGGATATATACCCAGTAATGGGATTGCTGGGTCAAATGGAATTTCTATTTCCAGGTCCTTGAGGAATCGCCACACTGTCTTCCACAATGGTTGAACTAATTTACACTCCCACCAACAGTGTAAAAGTGTTGCTATTTCTCCACATCCTCTCCAGCATCAGTTGTCTCCAGATTTTTAAATTATCGCCATTCGAACTGTCATGAGATGGTATCTCAATGTAGTTTTGATTTGCATTTCTCTAATGAACAGTGATGATCGCATTTTTTCATATGTTTGTTGGCCTCCTGTATGTCTTCTTTTGTAAAGTGTCTGTTCATATCCTTTGCCCACTTTTGAATGGGCTTGTTCATTTTTTTCTTGTATAGTTCTAGTTTTTCTTTTCTGTTCTAGTTCTTTGTAAATTCTGGATATCAGCCCCTTGTCATATGGGTAGACTGCAAAAATTTTTTCCCATTCTGTTGGTTGCCGATTCACTCTAATGACTGTGTCTTTTGCCATGCAGAAGCTGTGGAGTTTGATTAGGTCCCATTTGTCTATTTTGGCTTTTGTTGCCAATGCTTTTGGTGTTTTGGTCATGAAGTCCTTGCCTACACCTATATCCTGAACGCTTTTGCCTAGATTTTCTTCTAGAGTTTTTATGGTGTTAGGTCTTATGTTTAAGTCTTTAATCCATCTGGAGTTAATTTTAGTGTAGGGTGTTAGGAAGGAATCCAGTTTCTGCTTTCTGCACATGGCTAGGCAGTTTTCCCAACACCATTTATTAAACAGGGAATTCTTTCCCTGTTGCTTGTCTTTGTCAGGTTTGTCAAAGATCGGATGGTTGTAGATATGTTGTGTTGCCTCTGAGGCCTCTGTTCTGTTCCATTAGAAATGACCTTTTTAAATTATATCCAACAAAATATGAGTGCCACCTGATTTTAGGAAATCATCGTTGAACAGGAAGACTCTCCTTTCAGTTTAAATATCATGCTGTGCATTCTGGAATTAGTATGCAAACATTTTGCTTGGACAGCATGAAAACTTCTCCTCTGGACAGTTTTATGTCTGGGCAATGATTACCAGGCATGATACCTTCTGAAATGTCTGACGAAAGGAGAATGTCTGATGAAAGCAGAGCCCACTGGAGTGAGGAAAGTGACTGCCTTTGTCATCTACGATCATTTATTTTGGTTGCTATCCCACATCCTAGTTCACTGAAAGGAGAAATTGAATAAAAAAGTAATATGGAATGGTTGGGATTTTTATTCCCTTTTACTCTTCAGGAATATTTTTTCTGAAGAAACAGAGTTGAAGGGAGTGTTGGATGGTGAAGGGTTTGGAAAATGGGGATGGCAAAGACAGTTCTATAGCCGTATAAAGAAGAAGAGAATGTGGAAAATGTAACGACACAAATAATTGAGCAAGCTACAAATTAGCACATGTAGAAAAATTAGTCTCACGTCTAGACAGTATTCCTTCTTCCTACATTTGTGTGTCTGCTTTTGGATGATTTTTTTAAATCTGGGAGCCAGGGTTATCGAGTTTCTAATGGAGACCATTTTTGCTTGGCTCCTTCATAACCTAGGAAAAACGTGTGCTGTGGTAAACTTTAATTCCACCCAACAGAGTCCCAAGTCTCCAGTCAGCACTCAAAATAGTGACCAGGAATAAAATATGAATAAAAAGATCAATTGTTTTGGCTGTGTTAACAAAGCCATTTATTCCCAAAAAAGAAAATGAAATGTTACTTTTTATGCTCCAGCCATGCTGTGTGATTGGTTTTTATCTCACTGTCACACACACTGCAAACTGGTAGCCACATGCTTACAGAAATTCTGTTTAGCTACAAAACTACTTTGCCTTCAAAACAAGTACAATGAATTTGTCTGAAAAATTTCTGTCATGGCATCAGAATGTCCCCTTCCCACTACTTTCCCCAAATGTTGCCTTGCTAGTAGGGCTGAGGTGGAGACTTCCCTCTTCACTCTCCAGTCCTCACCCCCGCCACACACCATCACTTTCTAGTTGAAGTAGTTTATGGCTAGTAGTGCTTTTTTTCCAGACAGATCAGACAAAGCTACTTACAATTAGTGTAATTACTCTCAGAAGTTTAGACAGACTTACAAAGAGTGTCCTGCCCATCTTTTGACTTTTTATAGCTGTTGTATTATTTTAATCTTGAGGAAATAAATGGTAGCTGAAATGTTGCAGTTTAGGAGAATATCCTGCTTCTGTTACTTAAAAACAACATCTTTATAAGTTTAATAAGGTTACACTAATGTTTATATTTTGAAAATATTGCCTGTTCCCTTGTACTATATTAAATAATATTAGCTGGTGAAAAAGAAAAAGAAAGAAAGGGTCTATGTAGAGTTACAAGAGAAAATCAAACTATTTTTTTTCTATTCTTAACCTGCAACCCTAAATACTTCATGTCTGGTCACCAAAATGAATGTGTGAATTTTTCCCCATTAACAATTCTCCAGCAGACCTCGGCTGGGTGTCCTTCAATGTGACTCAATCCCGACACTATTTACCTGAAAGTAGCCTGAGATCCCACAGATTGAGGGCTCAGTCCCCAAGACTGTCCGCCACTTCAAATGACAATTGCAAGCACCAGGTTGTGATCTGTGCTTCTGACTGAATGGCTGTAAGTTGGGGTTTTCACAATCCCCTCTTCGGGTTCGATTAATTTGCTAGGACAGCTCCCAGAATTCAGGGAAACACATTGCTAATGTTTACCAGTTTATTGCAAAGTCTGCAAAACTGTCAGATGGCAAAATGCATCGGTAGTGTACTTGTAAAGAGTGTGGAGCGTCTGTGTTGTCTCTAAGCACAGCACACTTTAGGCGCCTCCATGTGTCAAGCTGTCCAGAAGCTTCGAGAACGCAATCGTTTGGGTTTTTATGAAAACTTCATTACACAGGCGTGATCTATTCCATCAGTGGCCACTGGTGATCAAGTCAACTCTCAGCCTCTTTCTGACCTGGAGGCTGGGGGTGGGGCTGAAAATGCCACTCACTAGTCAGTCCTTGGTCTTCCTGGTGACTGGGCTCCATCTTGATGCTAGTTAGGGGTCCTCAGCTGCCAGTTATCTCATTAGCATACAAAGGGCACTGTTATACCTCTGGAGATGCCAAAGGTTTTAGAAGCCATGTGCCAGGCACCAGGGGCAGAGACCAAATATAGATTTATTATTATATCACAATAATCACAGTCTCATCCTTCAATTAATTACATCAGGTTATGCTTTCTCTAGTGTAGAACCAAGACATGTTAACAAGGGGAATGGACTCTTTTCACAAGAGATTAGACTGTTTTGTCTTAGAGAAAAATATATGCAACATCTGCTGGTTGACTGTATCTTTAGACGCTCCTGTCTAGGTGGTACTAAAAGCAACCCACCTCAGTGCAAGACAGAAAGTGTCTATTTGTCACATTCACCACTCATCGTTGGCCTAACTGTCACAGAATGCCTGAGAGAAATACTCTGCAGTCATTGAGCTGATACCCCCAGCAGAAGCCTGCAGAGTGGGCAGGCTTGCCCATCTGCAGCGAAGGGTGATAGTGGGCAGGAGGCTGGCATTCCACCCGGGGTGTTCTGATTCGTGACATACAATAATGATGTGACCAACAATTTGTCACTAACAGTATTTAAAGTGCTAAAGTTTGCAAACACTTTATTTTTAAAAATTATTAATTACAGACGTGCAAAGGTATGAAAGTGACTATGAAGCAAATTCAGAGTCACCAGTATTACAACATATTAGGTGGTAGGGGAGGGTAGAGAAAGCGGAAAGGAAAGAGTCTGAGGAAGCAGCAGGAAGATCACACCCACACCTAGGAAATGCAGAAGAGATGTCTCTCATGTGCTAAGGTCACCTTTTATGTATGTTGAGGTTACCAACAAAATGTGAGAATTGCTGATCCAGAGGAAACAGATAAGATAGCTTTTAAAATGGAATTCTATGCAAAGTCTAAGTTGGTTTCTTTCATTGTTATATGTTCCTGTTGATGAAACAAATCCCCTTAAGAGGGCAGGGAAGGGCAGTGAGGATAGTCTCCGCCCTTGGGTGCTATAATGTACTTCAGAGACAGGGAAGGCCACAGCAGTGTGGAGGGCTTGGCTCCCTGGTTGTCCTGCTGATCCATCAAACCAGGAATGTGAACAGAGCAGAGACTTTCGTTTATGCCAATAAGTCCAGGAATGAAATTCTCAGCAGAGGGACCGACATATGAAAAAGCACAAAAGTAGATTTCAACACCATATATTCTGAGGACTAGAAGCAGTGGATATATCAATTCTGAGAGAATAAATGCCACATGGAAGTTTTCCATGGAGAAAGGAAGTAAGGGCGCATTACAAGTTGTGTAATACAAGACAGATGCTGGCATTGCTACTCCTACAACCTCTAAGAGCTGCTGTAGAGGCCAAAGGAAAGACTGCATGTAGAGTTACTTCATAAACTTAAAACCTAGCTTACAAATAGTAATCAACATAAGATATTTTGCACCAGGTAGATTGTCTGAAACTAGAGAAAAATATAAAAATATAACCGTGTGACACTTTTTCTTTAATCTGTATTACTGGAAGTTTTTCTTTGAAGTGGAGAATTATAAGCGGGTTTCCTTTTTTACTTGGGATATATTTTAACATCTATTAAAAGGATTGTCTATTCGTTGGTCATGGCCAATTAGACCACTGGTTTCCAGCTTGACTGTACAAAGAATTACCTGTGACACTTTTTAAAATACAGATTTCTAAGCTCATCACAATTCCAGACTAGTGAATGGGAATACCTGTGTTTAGAGCCTACATGTCTCTGAGCTTTTTGCCAAGTTGCTCGGTTGGGCTAGCAGCAGTCCTCTCTGACCTGGTCTGTGATCTGCATTGGGTCACCACCGACTCCACAACGCCCTAGCCCAGGGCATATTAGAGAGCCACTTAGAACCTGCCTGCCTTTCTTTTAAAACAAGCCTTTTGATATCCCAAGATACTGTCCTAGTTCTTGACATCATCATGCCACATCTCCTTACTTCTGAAATACTCCCATTATCCCTGATTCATTTTCTTCACTCAGATTATTTTTTCCTAGATTTTTAAGGTACTAAGCTCTTTTTATCATTGTAACACACATTGAAAGACTTAAGTGATATAATCAAGGTCATAAGGCAGTGACAGAGGAGAAAATGATGATGACAACTGGGAGAAAGGAAGTAAAGTTAATATTATTTGAAGATGACATTGTTGTTTACTTTAAAAAAACAAAGAGAATCAAGGGAAACTTGTATCTACCAGGGAGAATATATTTCCTGTATTGTCACTGCAGCCACCAAGATTGGGTTCTGGCACTATTTTATTTTTGAAACATAGGCAGAGGATGTTCTAAAATAAGGGAAACATTAACTACAAATGAACCTTATTATTAGTTTGGAGATATGCTAAGGAATTTATACTTGAGGAAATCAAACCTCAGACAGGTTAAGCAATTTGTCAAACAGCCAAAAGCCAGTGGGCAGCCAAGCCATGATTTGAACCCAAGTCTGACTGACCCCACAATCATTCTGAAAGCATAAAGTTTGGGCTTTGTGGAAAATAAATTATTTCATTTTCCAACTGCTTTCTTATTATTTTAAATATTTTTTTAAAAAAACTGTGTGCTATTCAATCCAATAGAATGGCTATTGTAAGGTCTAATAAAAAAATTAATAAAAAACATTTTATAAGACTCGGCAAATTCTTATAATGTAGCTGAAACCCTATTTCTGTCTAAACTTGTTTTAAGTACAGGATGTACAGACCAGTGGGCCCTGTTTCTCAGAAAATTGGTTACAAAGATGCCAGGTGTCTCAGACCACAAGCTCTCAGAATAGAATGCCCTACATAGCTCAGGGTGGGCAACATAGCTCAGGATGGACAAAGTGGAGTTAGCAGGATTGTTTAAAATGTATTCATTACAGCCAAGCTAGTGTGTTTCAACCTCCCCTGGGCTAACTCCAGTGGCCACAGGCAGCATGGCTGGAAGTGAAGGTCTGAGTAGGCGGCTCTTACATTTCTGAGCCTAAGTTTCAAGGCTGAAATGATTGCTACACCTATTTCTTCACACAGTGTCAGAAACATTCCAAGAAAATAATATTGGAAGCCACAGCCATCCTGAGTTCAAGCATTAAAAGGCATGCAATATTACAGATTATTTAATGATGAGAAATTACAAGGTCCCTCCAAGTTCAAGAGATAGGGAAGTGCTTTCACCTCTTGATAGGAGCTGAAATGGAGTTACGGTCACAGTTAATGAACCACAGTTGAAATAGTCAGATTATCCACATACTGCAGTGGTGAGACCCACAGTAACACGAGAGGCAGAGTTGTACAGAAAAAAACAGCATATAACGTGGAGGGCAAATGCATGGCATCAAGCCCCAGGATCCCCACTAAGTAGGCAATTGTAAGCAGTGACTTCACCGCTGTATGGCTTAGACCTTATTTGCCTCAGCTGTAAAGTAAAGGGGGCCATTCCTTCCTCACAGCATGGCTGTGATGATTAGATGCCATTGCATGCACAAAAAGAATTGCAGAGAGTATTAAGTACTAAGTTAATACGACACATTGTATAAATAACGAGGTGAAAATTTTTTACTTCCCCAGATGTCTTCTCAGAATTATCTTCGGAAGAGTTCTGTTAAGGTTTGTGTGAAACATTTTCATGAGCCACAGGAGGGGAGAGTGAGATTTTATGCAAATATTCAGATATTAAAAAGTGACTGCTAGATCTGTATATTACTACTATTAAAGAACAAAGTGGTCAGACGAAATGGTCCATGAAAACATAAATTTGTGGTGATTCACATAAATTATGATGAGAGCTTCAGATGTACACAGGCTGTAAATAGGATGTTCCCAGCTGAATTTACCTCTTTTTAAAGAACAAGGATTTAGCAGCAGTATGCTAGATTACATCCAAACAAATCAGAAAAATTTGCTTGATTGCTCTGTAATTAAATTTCAAATAATTGATTCAGTTAAACAAGAGGCCATAACTTCAATTTCCCTTTTGAGTTAAGTTTATTATTGCTTTTATTAGAAAACAAATGGTATAAACTTTCTGGACCATAGAAGATCATCAGTGTTTTTTCTTCCCCTGGCAGAACTGAGCATAAAAGTGCAGCTTGGAAAACAGCCCAGCTTAAACTTCAGAAGACCAGATCCATGTGCATAACATTGACGCTGTTGAAATTTGCAGTTGTCACTGTTACTAAGACAGGTCTCACTCTCTGCTGACATTGAGTTACAGAGCGACAAGGCTTGCAAAGAAAGGCAAATACAAGTTTTACTGGCACAAAGAGAGCGACGATGCAAACTAATGACTTCTGTCCCTTTAAATTATGGCTGGCAGGGATCTGCTACGGCAAGGCAATCTCTTTCAAATAGTCCATCGACATCCCCTCAACTGCCATAAGCGTCAGCACCAGCGTGCCCCCTGCCTGGGCATCTCTCTGGGGGCAATGTGCATGCCTCTGACTTTGGGCTGTTTTCACTTTGAAACATTACAAGGTTTATAGAGGATTGGTAGCTTCTAATGTTTTTATGACATTTGTTTTTAGGTAAAATTTGTGAGCCTTTCTCAAAAACCCAGGGAGAACACAAATTTCTCACTGGTCTGAGACCACAGATAATAAGTGGGATTTATACTCAGCGCCGCTGTCTCCTCCCAGGGCCCTCCCACTTCCAGGCACTCCATTTGTTGTGCAGACCCTCCGTTTTGATACTGAAGGTCCCCATGGAAGCACCCTGATTTCCATTCTTTCAGATTATTCCTGAGCCTTCTCCTAAGTTCCTTAAGTTCCGTGTAATTTATTCATCTCCTTCACTGGGCATTATCTCGGGTTGTAGCTCAACTAAAAGTTAAATTATTTTAAAACAACATCTGAGTGGCTAATGTTGACATAATATCTTTCCTTTTCCTTTCTTTTTTTTTTTTTTTTAACCAGGGTTTGCTCTGCCACCCAGGCCGGGGTGCAGTAGCGTGATCCTGTTCACAGCAAGCTCAACCTCCCAATCTCAAGTGCTTCTCCCACCTCAGCCTCTGGGGCAGCTGGAACTACAGGCATGCGTCACCATGCCCGACTAATTTTTAAAAAACTATTTTAGAGATGGGGGTCTAAGTATATTCCCCAGGCTGGTCTCAAGCTCCTGGGCTTTCACCTCAGCCTCCTAAACAGCTAAAATGACAGGCATATGCCACTACACCCAGCCTCATGTCAGTTTTTAAAATAAACCTGTTGAACTCTGGGCCAAACCTTAACCTAGCATGCACAAAGCAAATCTTCAAGCATTTCCCCAAGTGGAGAAGGAAGTGGGAATTCTGCCTTAATTAGTGTGGCAAAACAGTCGCATGCCCACCCACGTCCGCATCATGATACCTTCAAGCCCCCAGCTTCCCCACTTGTGATTTCTATAGCTCCCTAGATTGTTGGTGCCTGTCTCTGGGCAGAAACCCCCTTGTCAATCTCTTGCTGGGGTTTTCTTTGTCTGATGTCTGCTTCTCATGAAGCTGCTTAACAGGCACAGGCTCAGTGAGGTTTCTGCAAGGAATGGCCCTCATGAGAAAGCCAGCATCAGTGCCCAGGACGCGAGCCCCTGTGCCTACAACACCGCCCCTCCTTAGGCCTGGGTCTTCTTCATTCCCAGGGAGGGCCCCGCACTACTTATACCAGGTCCAACAGTCACCTATAAATGAGGCTTCACCTCAGGCCCCAATCTCTCACAGGCAACTGAAAAGAAAAATACACATCTCAAAAATACGCAGCAGTTTTCAGACCCACAACAATCCCAATCCCTATTTCTAAGAAGATAAAAGCTCTCTCAAGGGTACACAATAACATGCAGCTCAGCATGATATACACACAAAGTTTTCCATTGCTACATGGAGCTACTGTTCCCTTCCCACCAGAGCATTTCAGAGCATCGTCTTTCTTGCTGTGGTCTCTAAGGTACATTTGCATAACTGAAGATCTGGTCATGGGTACAACCCTCTAATCCCTCAAAGGCAGAGACTGCAGAGCTGTCTTCCAGGCTTTGTACCTTATAAGACAAGAATCTGCAGTTTTATCTTCTATATCAATGTTTCAAAAATCTCAAGGTCGTGTCTCAGCTGGAACTTATGCTCAATGAACTGGGAGTGAGGTGCTTTTGCTTTCAGCAGTCTCTGCAAGGAGAAAGCAAGTTGCCTGGAAGTGGAAACTTTGAGGCTTCAGAGAATAGCACACGACATTGTATTGTGATGCCTCACTGTGTGTTTTTAAATCTTTCCAACAACTATGAATGGCAACCCCTGGCCCACACAGTGTACTGCTGACTGCTGAAGACAGAGCCAGCTTCACCAGTGTGAAAACAGGGGACAGTTAGAAGTATGGAATCCACCCTCTTCCAGTCCAGGAACATCCTTAGAACCTCTGCCTTTTCCAGCCTCTCCAGCTGCTGCAGGGGCTCAGCAGCTAACACTGATTTACACTCCCCCTACCAGTGCTGCTCACCGGTCCCCAGAAAGCGACTGCAGTTAGCCATTCAGGGTAACCCGCTTTATCAACCACAATCTCTTGCCTCTGTTCTCACCTCCTCATCATGCTGAATTCAGATATTAAATTCGTGTTATTGCTTAAGAAAAATCTGATCATCTTTTGTTAAAATACAACCATATTCAGAATACGAGCCTCCATGCATCTGTGGGATAATTCTCAGAGATTCAACTAGGATTCTTAGCTAACTATTCATGCGCACACACACACACACACACACACACACACACACACACACACACAAATTTAAAGAACTTTTTGCTACGTTCTTTCTCTTTGGCCTTAAAGTTGTTATGATATGAAGTACTTTCACATTAATAAATTAAATTAGTATATTCAGAGAAAAGGCTTTGCTTTCTTTTTGCTTCTCTTGTTAAGTCTTTTTGAGGATGCTCATTGCACAGGGCAGGGGACTGTGTAGAGCGCTAGACGTTAACACGGCAGCTGCCAAGATCCTAATGCTGTGTAGTTGGTGAGACATTCAGCTGTCAGAGGAAAGAGCGTTCAATAGCGTTCAGTAGAACTAAGTGCCTTCTTTTTTATTTTAATCTAACAACTGAAAGAAGAGGAAAGCACAAGATAAAAGAGCAAATCTACACGTCACCACCCAAAACAGCGGGATCAGTATATTTCCAAGTAGTGAAAATGCTTCTTTTATATTTTTTTAATTTATAA
This sequence comes from Saimiri boliviensis, assembly GCF_048565385.1. Taxonomy (NCBI): domain Eukaryota; kingdom Metazoa; phylum Chordata; class Mammalia; order Primates; family Cebidae; genus Saimiri; species Saimiri boliviensis. Next base: position 119,681,179 of record NC_133451.1, on the reverse strand, counting down.
AGAATAGAAATTTATTTTTTATAGTTCTGGAGGCTGGAAGGTCCCAAGATGCCAGCAGATTGGCAATTCTGATTCCAAGATGACACTTTGCATGCTGCATGCTTCAGAGGGGAGGAACACTCTTCCTCACATGGCAGAGTATTAGAAGGGCAAAGAGGGTAAGAGGGTAAGAGGGGGCCAAACTTCACCAATCCCATCCACAAGGGTGGGACCCTCATGGCCTAATCACAGGGTGTTCAGTTGTTTAGTTTTCTGTTCCTGTGTTAATTTGTTACAAATGATGGCTTTGTTCTCCTTGATTTCAAAGAACTTACTTATTTTTGCCTTAATTTCATTATTTATCCAGTAGTCATTCCAGAGCAGGTTGTTCAATTTCCATGTAGTTGTGCAGATTTCAGTGAGTTTCTTAATCCTCAGTTCTAATTTGACTGCACTGTGGTCTGAGAGGCTGTTCTTTATGATTTCCATTCTTTCGCATTTGCCAAGGAATGTTCTTTTTCCAATTATGTGGTCAATTTTAGAATAAGTGCCATGTGACACTGAGAAGAATGCATCTGCTGTTGATTTTGGGTGCAGAGTTCTGCAGACGTCTATTAGGTCCGCTTGATCTAGAGCTGAGTCCAAGTTCTGAGTGTCTTGGTTAATTTTCTGTTTCATCAATCTATATAATATTGACAATAGGGTGTTAAAGTCTCCCACTATTATTTGTGGGAGTGTAAGTCTTTTTGTAGATCTCTAATGAGTTGTTTTATGAATCTGGGTACTCCTATACCGGGTGCATATGTATTAAACATAGTTAACTCTTCTTGTTGATCTCTAAGATTTGCAGATCCTTTTGTAGATCTCTTAGAACTTGTTTTATGACTCTGGGTGCTCCTGTATTGGGTGCATATATATTTAGGGTAGTTAGCAATTCTTGTTGCGTTGATCCCTTTACCATTATGTAATGCCCTTTTTTGTCTTTTTTGATATTTGTTGGTTTAAAGTCTGTTTTATCAGAGACTGGGTTTACAACCCCTGTTTTCTTTGCTTTCCATTTGCTTGGTAAAGATTCCTCCATCCCTTTATTTTGAGCCTATGGGTGTCTTTGCACATAAGATGGGTCTCCTGAATACTACACACCAATGGGTTTTAACTCTATCCAATTTGCTAATTTGTGTCTTTTAATTGGGGCATTTAGCACATTTACATTTAAGGTTAACACTGTTATGTGTGAATTTGGTCCCGTAGTCATGATGCCAGCTGGCAGGCAGGAAAGATTATGTCTGCTGAAGCTGTGCCCACAGCTGCCCCCTCCTCCCAGGTGCTATTCCCAGGGAGATGAGAGTTTTATCTGTAAGCCCCTGACTGGGGCTGCTGAATTTCCTTCAGAGATGGTCTTCCCAGTGATGAGAAATCGAGACATGCAGTCTGGCCATAGCCACTTTGCCACACTGTGGTGAATTCCACCCAGTCCAAACCTGTCTCCTTAGCACCGTGAGGGAAAAATCGCCTACTAAACCATCAGTTATGGCAGATGTCCCTCCCCCAACCAAGCATGGTTGGTCGACTCCAGACTGCCGCACTGGCAGTGAGAATTTCAAGCCAGTGGTTCTTAGCTTGCTGGGCTCCGTGGGAGTAGGACCTGCTGAACAAGAATACTTGGCTCTGTGGCCACAGCTCCTTTCCAGGGGAGTGAACAGCTCCGTCTCACTGTGGTTTCAGGCACCACTGGGTATGAAAACACTCCTGCAGCTAGTTGGTACCTGCCCAACTAGCCGCCCAGTTTTGTGCTTGAAACCCAGGTCCCTGGTGGTGTAAGGCTCATTAGGGAATTTCCTGGTCTACGGATTACAGCAATCCATGGGGAAAGCACAGTACCCTGCGTGGGTGGCATAGTCCCTCACCACATGCTTTGGCTGGGGGAGGGAGGGCCACTGGTTCCGTGCACTTCCCAGGTGAAGTGACACCCCACCCTGCTTCTGCTGGCCCTCCATGGGTTGCCTCCACTGTCTAACCAGTCCCAGTGAGATGAACTGGGTACCTCAGTTGGAAATGCAGAAATCAGCCACCTTTGGTGTTGGTCTCACTGGGAGCTGCACACTGCATCTGTTTCTATTCAACAACCATCTTGGTTCCTCCCCTCTTTTATCGTAATGGTACTTTTCTTTCCCCTCTCTCAGCCACACTGAATGTTAAAGTCAGACTTTAAACTGGTTTGTGTAAATTAGGTAATAACTATTTTTTTTTAAATAAAAAGGATTGTTGGCTTATATTTGCTTTCACTAATTCAAGAGCTGTATTTTTACATAAAAATTCCACCAAATATGAGTTATGTTCATCTCCCTTATGGATGCAGAGCAGAGATTAAACTCTTTTTGCCTTTTTTTCTTTAGTTCTGGTAACATGTGAGTTTCAGTTCTAATTTTTTCTACTAACCACTTATAGCCACAACTAAATGTTTTCAAATGGATTTTTTAAAAAATGACACTTTTAGAATATTAAACTTCAACAGAGCTTTCACAATTGATTATTAATTATAAATATTAGGGTAAAAAAAAATCTGAGATTTCCAAATTAGCATATGAGAACAAAGCTCTTCGCAAGTAATATAAAGAAAGGTCTTCTCACTGGTTAAATATGTGCATATATATACATATATCCTTTAAAAATATACACTTACGTGTGTATGCGTGTACATATGTTTACACACACACAAATTCAGGTCCAATAATTCAACACTGATTTAAGACCTAGTTCTTATTTTGCTTGCAATAGACTGTTATATGCCAACTAGAAAATGTGTAGGGAGTGCTAAAACTGAAACCACCTTTGCAAAATTTATGACAGTAAGAGAAATATGACATAGAAAAATTATGACAGTGAAAGAAATCTAATCTAATTGACTCCATCTTGTTTCTAACCTCCAAGCTGTCTTTTTAAATTCTTGGGCATAGGCCAAGCTAATTGTAGGAGAAATTTAGCTTTACTTTAAAACAAAGATGACAACAGCTTCTTCTGGAAACTAACACCCTTATTCAGGGACCAAAAGCCTCCTTCAGAAAACTAACAAATTTGGCACAAGTTTAGGACTATGGCTGAGGAGTCGTGCAGCCAAAAGCCACAAGATTTGTAACCTCCTCAATTGCTCCTGTAGAAAACATCACTATGGTAAAACCTAAGATTGGGGTTCAAGGGATTTTTCAGACCCTGCATATGTCTGGGCCAGTTGGTGACCACCTGGACCACTAAACTGGCTGAACTAGTTTGGTGATCCCACAAAGTAAAGACAGCAAGAGACAGCTTTCATTTTAGACCCAATGATTTCATTTTAGACCCAATCAATCAGCATTTCCCATTCCCTAGACCTTTCCCACCAACTTATCCTTAAAAACTAGTCTCCAAATTTCCAGAGACTGATTTCAGTAATAAATTCTGTTCTTCTGCTTAGCTGGCTCTGTGCTTATTAAACTATTTCTCTATTGGAAATCAGCTGTCTTGGCAAATTTGTTCTATCTGTGCAGCAGGCAAGAGAACCTGTCAGGCAATTACAGAAGTAGATGATCATCATTTTGTAACCATCATAATAAAGATTAGTTCAGGGAACAAATCACAAAGATATTAAATCCAGAACAATATTTTGATGAAAAATAGGATATTTGCATGGTCTTAAAGTGTTTCTATGTGAATCACTTATGAATTGCATGGGAAAATATGATAATTACATAGTGGAGAAACTGGACGGCATCTTGACAGAGGGATCAAAAGTAATGTTGCCAGTGAGGAACATGAGGATTTCATGTGTCCCCGGATGTGATATGGTCAGAAATTCCTAAATTAAATCTAATTATAAGCAAACACTGGAAACCGCCCCGACACCCAACCACAGTATTCTGTTTTAAAAAGCCAAAGTCATAAAAGACAAAGAATCTTGTGAAAGTCTTCTGGAGTACTCTAGATTAAAAGAAAATAGAGATATAAAAACTAAATATATGATTTTTAGACTAAATCCTGTAATGAAGAGAAAAGTACTATAAAAAAAAATTGTTAGGCCATTTGGCCAGGCATGGTGGCTCACGTCTGTATTCCCAGAACTTTGGGAGGCTGCGGTGGACAGATCATTTGAGGTTGGTGATTTCAAACAAGCCTGGACAACATGGTGGAACCCCATCTCTACTGAAAATATGAAATCAAAATTAGCCAGGTGCAGTGATGCATGCCTATAATCCCAGCTACTTGGAAGGCTGAGGCATGAGAATCCCTTGAACCTAAGAAGCAGGGATTGCAGTGATCCAAGATTGCAACACTGCACTCTAGCCCGGGCAGTAGAGTGAGACTCTGTCTCAAAAACAACAACAAACAAACAAAAAAAACATTTATAGGTCACTTGAGAGAATTAGAACACTGATGGCAGATTGGACTGAACGATGTAATCTCGTTTCCTAAAGTTGGTAACTGTGATGTAGTTCTGTTGGAGAATATCCCAATTCTTATGAAATATGCATGGGCATATTTACAGAGAAAGAAAAGACAAATGGAAAATGTAAATGGATAAAAATGTTAAAAATACATGAATCTTGAGTTCCTCATGAAAAGAGCTTGGAAGTCACAACTTTATTCTAACAAATATCAACTTGAAAAAAAAGTGAAAAATCAACAACTATGCCTAGAGCCATAAGAAAAATTAGGTCAAACCACTGATCCCAAATTGGAAACTGACAGGCATATACAAAGAATCACAACATACTAGAGCAAAAATCTCTGCAGGAACCAGTGCTAGGGTGAGGGAATGTGAACTTTAATTGATAAATTGTAGAATGATAGGTGTGAACAAGTCTGACAGTTTAAAATTCCATGTGGTTCCAGTTATGGGGAGCCCCCATGCTTTTGTATTTTTACCTCCTGAGGTTGGCCAGGTTCACGTAGTAAATATTGGAGAGAAATCCCCCAAGGTGTCCAGCAAGGGGAGAAGAAGAGAAACCATTTTGAAGTATGCCACGGCACTGTGTTCTCCCTCACAAGGTCTACCCTGAAGAGGAATTAAATAGAGCCTAACTTTAATAGACAGTGTTTTAACAGCCTAACTAACCTGGGACACAGATAATGCTCCTTTAGGCTTCTTCCACATCAGAGAAGGGAGACACCCAACCATAGCCCATCTAACCATCCTGCCCCACTTAAGTGTGGGAAATCAGAAACATCTGCGAAGATCACAGTCCAAAGTCATAGGTTCACCAGAAGACTGAAACCTAATTACAGAACTGTAGAACATTTATACTCTTCCAACATCTCACCAATACATTACAAAAGTCCTAACTACAGCAGCTCCTTTAACCCAATATATGTCTGGCTATCAAAAATATAATAATTACAAAGCATACTAAAAGGTAAAAGCAAAAAAACAAACACAGTTTGAAAAGAAAGCAAGTAGGAAAACCAGACATGACAGAACTGATGGTATTATCAAACAAGGATTCTAAAACAATTATTATTAATATGCTTAAAGCACTAATGAATAAAGCAGACAGTACGCAAAAAACAGGTGAGCAATGTAAACAGAGAAATGAAAATCCTAAGGAAAGAAAAAAAGAAATGCTAGAGATTTAAAAAAAAACTGTAAGTTACAAAAACTACTAAAAGAGCCTGTTGACAGTTGATGCTGGCTCATGTCTATAATCCTAGCACTTTGGAAGGCTGAGGGCAGTAGGCTCACTTGAGCCCAGTAATTTGAGACCAGCCTGGGACAAAAAAGTGAGACACCTGTCTCTACAAAAAATGAAAATAAAAATTAGCCAGGTATAGTGGCATGTGCCTGTAGTCCCAGCTACTTGGAAGGCTGAGGTGGGATGACTGCTTGAGCCCAAGAGGTTGAGTTGTGATTATGCCACAGCCTTCCAACCCGAGTGACAAAGCAAGATTCAGTTTTCAACAGAAACGTTAAAAGAAATTATTTACGGAAAGATGAATAATTTAGGTCAGAAATTGGAATTTATATCAAGAAAGGAAGGGCACTGATTAAATAATGAACTAACAATCAGTGAAAGCAAATTAAAATTCTTTATTTTCTTTATTTTCAATTGGCCTGACAGATTACAATTTGTTCAAAATATGTCAATGATGTATTTTATCATATATGCTTATGTATCTGTGTGTATATATATACATATGCTTACGTATGCTTATATATAAGTGAAATGAGTAACAGCAATGATAGAAGATATGGGAGGGAGGACTTCGGATTTTATTATAAGATGTTCATATTAGCATGAAGTGGTAAGTGTTGTTTCAAAATCATCTTATATTATTTGTAAATATGTATTATAAACTCCAAGAAATGAGAGAAAATTGAATCCTATAAAATTCTCAATTAAATCCACAAAGACAGAAAATGAGTGAAATACAAAAAAAGAAACAAAGAAAAAGAGAGGCCAGGCACAGTGGCTCACACCCCTAATCCCAGCACTTTGGGAGACTGAGTCAGGTGGATTGCTTGAGCCCAGGAGTTTGAGACCAGTCTGGGCTACATGGCAAAACCCTATCTCTACAAAAAAAATACAAAAATTGGCCAGGCATGGTGGCATATGCCTATAGTCCCAACTACTTGAGAGGCTGAGGTGAGAGGATCAGTTGAGCCCAAGAAGTTGAGGCTGTTGTGAGCTGTGACTGTACCACTGCACTCCAGTCTGGGCAACAGAGAAAAACTCTGTCTCAAATAAAAAGAAGAAGAAGAAAGAAGATGATAAAAGAAGAAGAAAGAAGAAGAAGAAGAGGAAGAGGAAGAAGAGGAGGAGGAGGAGGAAGGGCAACAAATAGAAAGGATTACAAATACAGTAGATATGAATCCAACTATACCTGTTATTACCTTGAACCATCAATGGTCTAAATGTACCAATTAAAAGACAGATTATCAGAGTGGATCCAAAAACAAGACCCAAGTATATGTTGGTCTACAAGAAACTCATGATAAATATGAAGACATATAGATTAAAAGTAAATAGGTGGAGAAAGATACACCACACTAGCACTAATCAAAAGAAAGCAGGAGAAACTTTGTGAACTTTAGACAGAGCAAACTTCAGAACAAGGAAAGTTATCAGGAGTAAAGAAGAATATTACATGATGATAAATGGGTCAGTTCTCCAAAGAGATGTAACAATCCTTAATATGCAGAAGCCTAACAACAGAGATTAAATATGTGAGGCAAAATCTGATAGAAAGGCAAGGAGAAATACATGAATCCACTATTATAGTTGGAGACTTCAAAAATAGATGAATATGGGTAAAATATATTTCTATAAAGCACCATATATTGGGGCCTGCACATACACACACATACACATAAATATATATACAAATTTATACATATTTTTATTTTTCCTAAATATAGTATTTACATTGTACAGACTGTAGTCATTAGCCAGATGTCTGTTTTGATTTATTTTATTTTATTTTATTTTATTTTATTTTATTTTATTTTATTTTATTTTATTGCATTGCATTGCATTTTAGGTTTCGGGGTACATGTGATGAACATGCAAGATTGTTGCATAGGTACACACATGGCAGTGTGCTTTGCTGCCTTCCGTCCCCTCACCTGTATCTGTCATTTCTCCCCATGCTATCTCTTCCCACTTCCCCACCCCCCGCCCCTCCCCCATTCCCCCCCAACGGACCCCAGTGTGTAGTGCTCCCCTCCCTGTGTCCTTGTGTTCTCATTGTTCAACACCCGCCTATGAGTGAGAATATACGGTGTTTGATTTTCTGCTCTTGTGTCAGTTTGCTGAGAATGATGGTTTCCAGGTTCATCCATGTCCCTACAAAGGACGTGAACTCATCCTTTTTGATGGCTGCGTAATATTCCATGGTGTATATGTACCACATTTTCCCTATCCAGTCTATCATCGTTGGGCATTTGGGTTGGTTCCAGGTCTTTGCTATTGTAAACAGTGCTGCAATGAACATTCGTGTGCACGTGTCCTTGTAGTAGAATGATTTATAATCCTTTGGATATATACCCAGTAATGGGATTGCTGGGTCAAATGGGATTTCTATTTTTAGGTCCTTGAGGAATCGCCACACTGTCTTCCACAATGGTTGAACTAATTTACATTCCCACCAACAGTGTAGAAGTGTTCCTATTTCTCCACATCCTCTCCAGCATCTGTTGTTTCCCGATTTTTTAATGATCGCCATTCTAACTGGTGTGAGATGGTATCTCAATGTGGTTTTGATTTGCACTTCTCTGATGACCAGTGATGATGAGCATTTTTTCATATGTTTGTTGGCCTCCTGTATGTCTTCTTTTGTAAAGTACCTGTTCATGTCCTTTGCCCATTTTTGAATGGGCTTGTTTGTTTTTTTCTTGTAGATCTGCTTTAGTTCTTTGTAAATTCTGGATATCAGCCCCTTGTCAGATGGGTAGGCTGCAAAAATTTTTTCCCATTCTGTTGGTTGCCGATTCACTCTACTGACTGTTTCTTTTGCCGTGCAGAAGCTGTGGAGTTTGATTAGATCCCATTTGTCTATTTTGGCTTTTGTTGCCATTGCTTTTGGCGTTTTGGTCATGAAGTCCTTGCCTACACCTATGTCCTGAATGGTTTTGCCTAGGTTTTCCTCTAAGGTTTTTATGGTGTTAGGTCTGATGTTTAAGTCTTTAATCCATCTGGAGTTAATTTTGGTGTAAGGTGTCAGGAAGGGGTCCTGTTTCTGCTTTCTGCACATGGCTAGCCAGTTTTCCCAACACCATTTATTAAACAGGGAGTCCTTTCCCCATTGCTTGTTTTTGTCAGGTTTGTCGAAGATCAGATGGTTGTGGGTATGTTGTTTTTCCTGTGAGGCCTCTGTTCTGTTCCATTGGTCTATATCTCTGTTTCGGTACCAGTACCATGCTGTTTTGATTACTGTAGCCTTGTAGTATAGTTTGAAGTCCGGTAGTGTGATGCCTCCTGCTTTGTTCTTTTTGCTTAGAGTTGACTTGGCTATGCGGGCTCTCTTTTGGTTCCATATGAAGTTTAAGGTGTTTTTTTCCAGTTCTGTGAAGAAGGTCATTGGTAGCTTGATGGGAATAGCATTGAATCTGTAAATTACTTTGGGCAGTATGGCCATTTTCACAATGTTGATTCTTCCTAACCATGAACATGGAATGTTTCTCCATCTGTTTGTATCCTCTCTTATTTCATTGAGCAATGGCTTGTCGTTCTCCTTGAAGAGGTCCTTTACGTTCCTTGTTAGTTGTATTCCTAGGTACTTTATTCTCTTTGTAGCAATTGTGAATGGCAGTTCGTTCTTGATTTGGCTCTCTTGAAGTCTATTACTGGTGTACAGGAATGCTTGTGATTTTTGCACGTTGATTTTGTATCCTGAGACTTTGCTGAAGTTGTTTACCAGTTTCAGGAGATTTTGGGCTGAGATGATGGGGTCTTCCAGATATACAATCATGTCATCTGCAAATAGAGACAATTTGATTTCCTCCTTTCCAATTTGAATACCCTTTATTTCTTTTTCTTGCCTGATTGCTCTGGCTAGAACTTCCAGTACTATATTGAATAGGAGTGGTGAGAGAGGGCATCCTTGTCTAGTGCCAGATTTCAAAGGGAATGCTTCCAGTTTTTGCCCATTCAGTATGATATTGGCTGTTGGTTTGTCGTAAATAGCTTTTATTGTTTTGAGATACGTTCCATCAATACCTAGTTTATTGAGGGTTTTTAGCATAAAGGGTTGTTGAATTTTGTCAAAAGCCTTCTCTGCGTCAATTGAGATAATCATGTGGTTTTTGTCTTTGGTTCTGTTTATGTGGTGAATTACGTTTATGGACTTGCGTATGTTGAACCAGCCTTGCATCCCCGGGATGAATCCTACTTGATCATGGTGGATGAGCTTTTTGATATGCTGTTGCAATCGGTTTGCCAGTATTTTATTGAAGATTTTTGCATCTATGTTCATCATGGATATTGGCCTGAAATTTTCTTTTCTTGTTGAGTCTCTGCCGGGTTTTGGTATCAGGATGATGTTTGTCTCGTAAAATGATTTGGGAAGGATTCCGTCTTTTTGGATTGTCTGGAATAGTTTCAGAAGGAATGGTATCAGCTCCTCTTTGTATGTCTGGTAGAATTCAGCTGTGAACCCATCTGGACCTGGGCTTTTTTTGGGTGGTAGGCTCTTTATTGCTGCCTCGACTTCAGACCATGTTATTGGTCTATTCAGGGTTTCGGCTTCTTCCAGGTTTAGGCTTGGGAGGATGCAGGTGTCCAGGAATTTATCCATTTCTTCCAGGTTTACTAATTTATGTGCATAGAGTTGTTTGTAATAATCTCTGATGATGGTTTGGATTTCTGTGGAATCTGTGGTGATATCCCCTTTATCGTTTTTTATTGCATCAATTTGGTTATTCTCTCTTTTCTTTTTTATTAATCTGGCTAGTGGTCTGTCTATTTTGTTGATCTTTTCAAAGAACCAGCTCCTGGATTTATTGATTTTTTGAAGAGTTTTTTGTGTCTCTATTTCCTTCAGTTCTGCTCTGATCTTAGATATTTCCTGTCTTCTGCTAGGTTTTGAGTTTTTTTGATCTTGCTCCTCTAGCTCTTTCAATTTTGATGATAGGGTGTCAATTTTCGACCTCTCCTTTCTTCTCATGTGGGCACTCATTGCTACATATTTTCCTCTAGAGACTGCTTTAAATGTGTCCCAGAGATTCTGGTATGTTGTGTCTTCATTCTCATTGGTTTCGAAGAACATCTTTATTTCTGCCTTCATTTCATTGTTTATCCAGTCAACATTCAAGAGCAAGTTGTTCAGTTTCCATGAAGCTGTGCGGTTCTGAGTTAGTTTCTGCATTCTGAGTTCTAACTCGATTGCACTGTGGTCTGAGAGACTGTTTGTTATGATTTCTGTTCTTTTGCATTTGCTGAGGAGTGATTTACTGCCAATTATGTGGTCAATTTTAGAGTAGGTGTGATGTGGTGCTGAGAAGAATGTATATTCTGTGGATTTGGGGTGGAGAGTTCTGTAAATGTGTATTAGGTTTGCTTGTTCCAAGTCTGAGTTCAGGTCCTGGATATCCTTGTTGATTTTCTGTCTGGATGATCTGTCTAATATTGACAGTGGGGTGTTAAAGTCTCCCACTATTATTGTGTGGGAGTTTAAGTCTCTTTGTAGGTCATTGAGAACTTGCCTTATGTATCGGGGTGCTCCTGTATTGGGTGCATATATATTTAGGATCGTTAGCTCTTCTTGTTGCAGTGATCCTTTTACCATTATGTAATGTCCTTCTTTGTCTCTTTTGATCTTTGTTGCTTTAAAGTCTATTTTATCAGAGATGAGAGTTGCAACTCCTGCCTTTTTTTGCTCTCCATTTGCTTGGTAGATCTTCCTCCATCCCTTTATTTTGAGCCTTTGTGTATCCTTGCATGTAAGATGGGTTTCCTGGATACAGCACACTGATGGGTTTTGGCTTTTTATCCAGTTTGCCAGTCTGTGTCTTTTGATTGGGGCATTTAGTCCATTTACATTTAGGGATAGTATTGTTATGTGTGATTTTGATACTGTCATTTTGATGCTACCTGGCTGTTTTGTTGGTTAGTTGATGCAGATTCTTGGTTGTGTCGATGCTCTTTTACCATTTGGTGTGTTTTTGGAGTGCCTGGTACTGGTTGTTCCTTTATAAGTGTAGAGCCTCTTTCAGGAGTTCTTGTAGAGCAGGTTTGGTGGTGATGAAATCTCTGAGCGCTTGCTTGTTCACAAAGGATTTTATTTTTCCTTCGCTTATGAAGCTTAGTTTGGCTGGATAGGAGATTCTGGGTTGAAAGTTCTTTTCTTTAAGGATGTTGAATATTGGCCCCCAATCTCTTCTGGCTTGTAGGGTTTCTGCTGAGAGATCTGCTGTGAGTCTAATGGGCTTCCCTTTGTGGGTAACCCGACCTTTCTCTCTGGCTGCCCTTAGCATTTTCTCTTTCATTTCAACCATGGTGAATCTGACGATTATGTGCCTTGGGGTTGCTCTTCTTGCGGAATATCTTTGTGGTGTTCTCTGTATTTCCTGGATTTGAATATTGGTCTGCCTTGCTAGGTTGGGGAAGTTTTCCCAGATAATATCCTGAAGAGTATTTTCCAGCTTGGATTCATTCTCTTCATCACATTCAGGTACACCTATCAGACGTAGATTAGGTCTTTTCACATAGTCCCACATTTCTTGAAGATTTTGTTCATTCCTTTTTGCGCTTTTTTCTCTGTTCTTGCCTTCTCTTTTTATTTCATTGAGTTGATCTTCGACCTCTGATATCCTTTCTTCTGCTTGGTCAATTCGGCTGTTGAAGCTTGTGCATGCTTCACGAAGTTCTCGCGTTGCGTTTTTCAGCTCCATCAATTCACTTATACTCCTCTCTATGCTGTCCATTCTCGTCAGCAGTTCGTCCAATCTTTTTTCAAGGTTCCTATTTTCTTTGCGTGGGGTTAGAACATGTTCTTTTAGCTCGCTGTAGTTTCTAACTACCCACCTTCTGAAGTCTGATTCTGTCATTTCATCACTCTCCTTCTCCATCCAGTCTGGTTCCCTTGCTGGTGAGGAGTTGTGATCCCTTTTAGGAGGAGAGGTGTTCTGGTTTCGGGAGTTTTCATCCTTTTTACGCTGGTTTCTTCCCATTTTTGTGGGTTTATCCACCTGTTGTCTGTCTCTGTCCCACGGAGTTGGAGCTTTATGAGTTTCCGTTGCACCACTGCCTTTTTTGATTTTTCTTTCAGGTCAGACCCGCCCAGCTAGCAGCACGCCTAGCCACTGCCTGCCCGCAGGGGCTTTGCTGAGCTGCTGTGGGCTCCGCCCAGCTGCCCTGAGCTCTTCCCTGTAGTCCTTTTTATATGGGAGTAGTTAGAACTGTCTCGGCAACGGTGGCCCCGCCTCTGTTATGGCGGACTCTCTCTGTTGTGGGAGGTTGCCTCGGCAACGGCAGCCTGCCTCCGTAGCGGTGGAGAGTCTCAGTAATGGCGGAAGCCCCTCCCCCACCGAGCCGGGCCGTCCAGGTTCAGCTGTGCTTGGTTTGAAGGGCTCAACCCAGAGGGTTTCCAATTACTGATTTTGTTTTGGTTGTTGTTGGGGGTGGAAGGCTGGGACCAACCGAGCCTGATCACCTGGCTCCCTGACTCCGAGTCTTTTCTTTTAAGTTGAACGACCCCGAGTTCCGGTCGCTTGTTGAAAAGGCGCCGGGATCTCCCGTACTGCGACTCACGGAGTCGGCTCGGACTGCGGCGCCGGCTCCTGGTGGATTTTCTGCCTAGGAATCTCCTGGCCTGACTCGCTATTTCAGATGAATGGCCCACTCTGCCGTCTCAGGGCTCTGCTCATCAGCTAAGAGGGCTCCCAGACCAGTGGTTTTTGTACAGAGAACCGCAGCAACAGGGAGTGGTCACAGCAGCCGCGCGGGCGGAATCAGCCCCACAGGGGCCAAAACAGCCACACCGGCTGGGACTGCGACACTGGCGACCCCTCTGCCTGGGTATCTCCTGGTCTGTGGGCAATAACAGTTCGTCTGTAAATGCGGCGTTCACTCACCCTCTGCACTTTCACTGGGAGCTGAAGTCCTGAGCTGTTCTTAGGCGGCCATCTTCCCAGCATTCCTGTTTTGATTTAAGTTGGACAAAGCTCACTTTGGGGAACTGTGAGGCATCCTAGGGGATAACGCATCATAAGGGCATGAAAACTTTAGAGTCACAGCAAGTTTAAGCAAGTGAAAATGTGTAGAGATTCTGAGTACAGCATGGTATGATACAGAGGTCTAACGGGATGAGCAGGTCCTATTTAGAGAAACCTAAGGCAGCTGTTCCCTGAAAACTCCCTGTGACACTGGCATCCTAGATGCCTTGCTTAAGGGAGCTCTAACAGAATGTAAGAGAAATGCAGGTCCTTTTCCACCCTCCAACACCCTGCAGCTTCAACGAGTTATAGCTGAATCGGGGATAGAGGTGTCTGGTGCACAATGGACATCAGAAAGGAAAGAAAGAAAAGAATTATGGGGGATTGTGTGGCAGTCAGTTAACACAGTTGGCCATACTTGCTTGAAACACTCACCAACACACTGAAAACTATGAGTAAGGGTAAAAGAGACCAACAGTGACCACGATTACAGCCCCATTTAATACCCACAGGCAGGTAACCTCTAGGGAAGCTTAGAGGATGTGAAGTCTATGCCTCTACATTTTCCCACAAAAACAGCAACTGGTACCCCAATCAAGAGGCAGGCCAAAAATCGCCATATAAAATAAAGGCAGATTTTCTTAATTTTTTTTTTTATATTTATAAACACAAAGGCCTCAAGCAGAACAGAAAATCAATGTAAAACGAGAATGTGAATACAAGTCTCCTGCTTTTGCTATCAAGTATTCTGCCTGGAGAACACTACTTTAGGGAACATAAATAAAAAACAATGAAAGCTATTCATCAAACAGACACCATCCCTCTACTCCTCCTTTCCCAAGCACTACACTGAACTGAACGGGAAACTGCCTTCTCGGATCACACCAGTACTTACTGAAAAGAAAGAAGAAAAACTCCTAAGATTTTGTATCACCTACTGTGGGCAAGCTTCTAGAAAGCTACTTCCTTAGATTAACATTATTTAGGGAATGAAAATGAGGAAAGATTGGAAAGAGGGAGATGAAATCAGGGTGGGTAGGTAAAAACTACCCAAAAGTCACTATTAAAAACTATTTCATTTTACAAGAAGAAAGAAAAAATAAGGCCAGGTGTGGTGGCTCACGCCTGTAATCCCAGCACTTTGGGAGGCCAAGGTGAGCAGATCACCTGAGGTCAGGAGTTCAAGACCACCCTGACCAACATGGTGAAACCCTGTCTGTACTAAAAATGCAAAAAAAAAAAAAAAGCCAGGCATGGTGGCAGGTGCCTGTAATACCAGCTACTTGAGGAAGCTGAGGCACGAGAATTGCTTGAACCCAGGACCGTGTCACTGCACCCCAGCCTGGGCAACAAGAACAAAACTCCGTCTCAAACAAAAAAAAAAAAAGAAAAAAAAAAAGAAGAAGAAGAAGAAAAGAGAAATAGAAAATAAAAATATAAAGAAAATAATTTACCATGCCCCTGCTTTCTTTAAATTCATATTATACTTAGACTGCCCATTGCAAACAAACAAAAAGAGAAAGAAAAAAAACTTTAAAGTTTGGGCAAGATAGTACTTCCTAGTGTGCTGGAAGTAATTTTTAAACATCTTATTTAAAAACTAATGAATTAGTGGGTCAAGAATGTGGGCTTCTTCCTGCTCCCTATGACCCTGCCTGAGTCGCTGGATTTATAAAAGACCAAAGAGTCACTCCTGAAGTTTCTCCAATGATGAAATAACCACTCATACCCATATTTAGAAATCAGATGTTATTTCTTTGTGAGTTTAATTTATAAAATTGGTAATTCAACACACATTTACTAAGAAGGCCTAACTTATAAAAAACATTGCTTTCCTTAGAAGTTAAGGGTTAAAGATATCTACAAGGAAATCTGAAAAATTATATTACTAAAATTTTGTGTATCCATCTTGTAACTTACTATTTGGCTGTGAAGATACTTTAACGCAGATTAAGCTTAGATAACCTTGCATGTCCCCTTATGCTGGGTTCACCTAGCAGCTGTCTACCATCCCCATCCAGTGGCCATCTGGCACTGGAGTTACTGACCATTGCTGATGAAAAGCAGACAAGGAGAAGGTCAGCCCACTAAACCTGTGTTGGGTCCTGCCTTTACCTGGGCCCTCATACACCCTCAGTTCTATCATACAGACCGCACAGGCCACACCATCCTAGACCAGCTTTCACAAAACTTTAACATTGGCTCTTTTTAAAAATGCCATCTAAGTCTTTTCTTACAGAAAATAAGCCCATCTCTTTTAGAGGGAAAAATAAGGTCGGTAAGCAAGATGCTGCAAGTTTCTGGGGTTTCTCCTTCTCCATCTCCACTCAGTTAAAAAGGGTTCATATTGCTATCTTCTTGGTTGATGTTACTCTTCAGCCCTGAGACATTGTTGGTAGCCATTTTCTGTATACAAAATGGAAAACAGCAGACGTTAATTTACAACTAGAGAGAATCGAGCAGAGGTACATAGATGAGCAAGAATGAGAAGAAAAGTCTTCCCCCATTCCCTTTAACATGGCTGTGCTCAGTTTCCTTTTGCTCATAATTTCCAGCTCAATTCCAGGGTGTTCCAGCATCCTTCTCAAAATATTTCATCTTTTGTTACTTGGTTTTAGAGCCATGACGCAAAATATCTTCACTGCCACAGCCACTGTAAAATGTTCTACATTTAGGAAGTGTTAAGTGTTGAATTTTGTTCTCCAAAAGATACGCTGAAGTCTTCATCCCAGGACCTGTGAATGTGGTCTTATTTGGGAACACGGTCTTTAAGGATGTCATCAGGTTACGAGGAGGTCGGACTAAATTAGGATGAGCCCTGATTTAATGTCTGGTGTCTGAATAAGCTGAGAAAAATTAGGACACAGACATGTAGAAGAATGCCAGGTAAAAACATAGGAAGAGACTCCCAGAGGGAAGATAGCAGGATGCTGACAGAGGCAGAGATGGGAGCAATGCACCGAAAGCTGGGAGTGCCAAGGATTGCTGGACATTCCCAGAAATTAGGAGAGTGGGTGCAAAAGTGACCTCATCTTGATGTCAATCTACCATGGCGACTTCTGATCAACCCCAGTCCCATGAATGCCTCCTGATTCCTACCTTACTTACTGTCCCTCCTCTTCTTACATGTCAACCTTGACATAATTGCACAAACTATAGGCTGTGATGTACATGGCATTCTTGCCTCTTCTGGATGGCTGCCTTGAGTTGTTCATACAGAGGATGTACATCTTTTCCCTATGAGCCTTGGTCTGGGGTAACAGGTGTAGAGATCTACCTGTATTGCTGCCACCCAGGACCACACTTCTGTCTGTAAGTTCTCCAGTAAAGCACCCTCTACTGACACACTGGATTTGTCCACCTTGTTCTTGGGTTTCTCAGCTGCGTTGGCATTTGGAGACCACTTTCCATATGTGGTCCTTGCACCAAACATATAGAGACATGGAACAGATGCTCCCTCAGAGTCTTCAGGAGGAACCAACCCTGCCCACACCTTGACTTTGAACATCTATCCACCAGAACTGTGAGAGAATATGTTTCTGTTGTTTCAACCACCAAGTTTTGGAACTTTTGTTATAAAAGCCCTAACAAACGAACACAGGAGACATATTAACAAGAAGTTCGGCCGGGGACCTGAGGCTAAAGGTCAAAGTGACGGGCTCAAACCAAAGTCACAGATCTGGCAAGCAGAAGGTCTAGTACTGTGATAATTCTCAACTGTCATACAACTATTACACATAAGGAATCCAGTTAGAAGTCATATATCTTTAGTCTTCAGTTGACCTGCTTCTAGGTAGTAACAAGTTTATCTTTATTTTAAGTCAAGTTTACAAATAATTTAAAAAATTATTAAAAACAAGTATGTTCCAGGTCTTCGCTATGTACACAGGGCTGCAATGAACATATGTGTGCATGTGTCTTTATAGTAGAAAGATTTATAGTTCTTTGGGTATATACCCAGTAATGGGATTGCTGGGTCAAATGGAATTTCTATTTCTAGATCCTTGAGAAATCACCACACTGTCTTCAATGATAAGACTGGACAAAGAAAATGTGGTAAATATACACCATGGAATACTACGCAGCCATAAAAAATGATGAGTTCATGTACTTTGTAGGGACTTGGATGAATCTGGAAACCATCATGCTCAGCAAACTGACAAGAACAGAAAGCCAAACACCATATGTTCTCACTCATAGATGGGTGTTGAACAATGAGAACATGTAGACTCAGGGAGAGGAGCATCACACACTGGGGGCAGTTGAGGGGGTAGGGGAGAGACAGCAGGGGGTGGGGAAGGGGGGGAGGGTGGGGAGGGATGAGATGGAGAGAAATGCCAGATACAGTATGCACCTAAAGTAAAATAAAAATAAATAATAAATAATAACAGAGAAATAGATAAAAAAAAAAAGTATGTTAAGCAAGAAGACGTAAAGTAAAATGCTATCACTGTCACATATGACATTCTGTGAAACCTCAAAGCAGTATTTGGCAGTGACGAACGATATCATAGCCACCATTGCCTAAGCGATCAGGTTGAAAACAAACCAAGCCTCGCTGAATTTTAAGGTTTTTTGTCTCTTTTTCTGATGAATTTTGGATTTTATTCAATTATTAAAGTTTTGCTTTTCCATGAGAACAGCAAGCACATTAATATTATGAGGGATACAAATACAAAGGAAGTAGAGAACAACCAATGCTTGCGTGCAGCTTCCATATCAAACATGATGCTAAGCACTTTTATACCTTTGAGTCTAATGAACGCAGTACATATTATTATTCCCACTTTATTTTATTATTCATTTATTTTTGAGACTGAGTCTCACTTTATTGCCCAGGCAATAAAGGTGCGATCTCAGCTCACTGCAAACTCCGCCTCCCAGTTTCAAGGGATTCCTCTGCCTCAGCCTCCTGAGTAGCTGGAATTACAGGCAACTGCCTCCACACGTGGCTGATTTTTGTATTTTTAGTAGAGATGGGGTTTCACCATGTTGACCAGGGTGGTCTCGAACTTTTGACCTCAAGTAATCCTCCCACCTCAGCCTCTCAATGTGTTGGTATTACAGGCATGGGTCACTGTGCCTGGCTATTCCCACTTTAAAAAGACCCTGGGTCTCACAGAGGGTATGTGATTGACCCTAAGTCACATAGTAAGTGGCAGACATGAGGAAATGTCTGCCTGAAGCCACAACCAATACCCATTCCATTCTACTGAGCTGACTTGTCCCTTGCAATCAAGGCTGAAACTGAGTACACGGGCTTCCTGCTCAAGAGCAAAATGGAAGAGATGAATGTAGGTTTAAAAAGAAAAGTCAAAATAGCACAGAGAAACAAGAAAGGGTGTTAGGAATAGACTAGATTCCTGAAAAGTTATTGGAAAATATCAGATGAGATGAGACTGATTTTTAAAGAAACAAGAAGGCCATAGCCCAACACAGCACAGAAAAATGGAGGTTTTCCCCTACTCTGGAGTAAATCCATAAAAGGTAAAATATAGGGCTATGACATAGGGTGCCACGGGGGTGATTTACTAAAGAGATTTTTTGAGACAGTTGTCTCCCTTCTCTTTGCGTTAAACAGAACTCTGGTAGACATTGCTTGTCTGCTCTCCGGGAAAAGGAGGCTGCTTGCCCAAGAAGGCCTCTACTGATGACAGTGGGACCCAAGGAAGAAGCAGAGCCTGACAACACTGGTTCTCCCCAGTGGAAAAAAGAAGGGCGAAAGTTTCACCCCAGACCACAGCACTCCTTACTTTGAAAAGTGGAAGTCCCCCCATGCTGCATGTTCCTATTGCTGGTTGAAAGACCTACACCCCGACTGCTGGGAGAGTCAAGCAGGAGTCAGCTGCAATTGCCCAGACTTTTGGCGAATTACCTCAGGCTGAAGAAAGCCATTTGCTGAAGTCCAGCCCCTTCTCTGGCATCTGTCTCCCCATGACTAGCATACGCTAGGGTATAAAGATTCTTCCTGTTTGGTCACCTTGGGCAACTGTGAAGGGCCTGTCCAGTGTCAGAACGCCTTGGGGGCTGGCTGAGGCTTGATGTTGATTGCATCAGCGTTTCAACTTCTTTCTCTACCCCATCATATTTTCTTTCCTTCTCCCACAAAAGGTGATTGCCAGAGAATCTGATTATGTACAGGATGCAGGGCCAGCTACGCTCAGTACCCCAGACATCTAAAGATGAAAAGCACCACACTGGCTGTGGTAGGGCAAGGCGGTACCCTGGGTTTGAAATTTCCTGTGTGTGGGTATTAGCGTCAATTAAGTAAACTTTGAATTTATTTAATGGAAAATGTAAATTGTTTTTACACGACAAATATAGCTACTCAAAAACCCCATATGTTACGGAGTTCAAGGAATTTCCTTATGGACAAATTATTCAGGGAAAAGCTAGCTTTAAAGGTATACCATATTTTTAATATGTGTTTAAAGTTTTATTTAAAATAGCATAAAAGGACATTTTTTGAAAATTCAAGTTGTTATATTTTAATTGTGGTTCCATTTAGAATTAACCATGTCAAATTTCTGCCCAGAAATGTTTATTTTCTTCTTTTCAATGCATAGGAATGTAATCTACTTTTAGTTGGTCAAATTCTCATCTTTCAATAAAAAGCACTAGACTTAGAATCTGGCCGCTAAGGGAAGGTGGTTTGCTGTCATTTTGTTTTAGCTTGTTTCTTCCCCGGAGATATTCTGAAAAGACTTGATGCTATTATTAGTCAAAATGCAAATGCTAATGTTCTGGCCGGTAAATTCAACCCAGGTATGTGGTAGATCCAGCTTTATTCTCTTCTTCTATGAAACAAAAGGTCACTGACCAAAAAAAAGGCGAGTTTGGATATGGGTTTTTACTCACGGTGTTCCAGGGTTTGGGCTGTGGAATCGCTGGCATCTCAGCAGCATCCAGGAACAGCACGTGGGCGAGGACTGCGCGTGCGCCGCGCTCAGCAGACGGCTTGGAGCCACTTCGCCCGGAGCGTCACTCCAGAGCTGGCGCGAAAACGGAGGGACGCCTGCGTTCCAGCGCGCATGCGCACTGCGGAGGGCGGCCAGGGCCGTAAGGGTGGCTGAGTCCTGCGGCCGCGCTGCGGGACGAACAGGGAGGGGCTGCCTCCTGCGCGGCTGCCTGGCGTCCTTCCTTCGTGGCACTGAACTCCACGGCGGGTCGCGCGGCCCACGCGGCGGGGCTGGAGAGTAGCTGTCCCGGCAACCGAACCCCGCGAGGGCGCCACGCCCGCGCGACGCCTGCAGCCCTGAGTCCCGTGTCGCGGGGTCCTGACGCGGGATCTGAGGCGGAAGCGCGGCTGCAGGGCCCCGGATCCCAGAGGAGGAGGAGGACGGGAGACGAAGAGACCCCGGGGCTCAGCTTCCGGCGGCAGCGGCGGCCTCCACCCCACGACGACCCACGGCCCTGGACGGTGGAAAAAAGTCTCGGCGGAAGTCTCGGCCGCAGGAAGTCAAGCCGGAAGTCTCTGCGGAAGGAAGTCTCGGCCGTACTGTTTGCGCCAGTTCCACGTTGCCGGCTGTTGGCCGGTTCCTCCCTCAGGAGTCTCTCTGAGCTGGTGTCTGTCCCCAGATCACCCGCACCCGCCTTCTCTCTCGAAATTTCTTCCTTGAAGAAACTCAGACTTGTTGCCACCTGGCTTTGTCGCACGCCCGCTCTGTCTGACGGTGTGCAAGGCGGCATGAGGATGCAAAATACGGCTGACATGCTTCCTCCCTAGCGAGGCTAGGAATTTTGGAAAGACGCGATCCATGAAATCTTCGGAGGAAGACCTAGGATGTACTCAAGTGTCCCATGTCGCAGAGGAAGCAGGTGGCGCGTGCCGTCAGATGACGTGGAGATCTGCGCCAGGAACCAAGGAGAAGATGGAGCCGGGAAGACACCAGGAAGGAGATATGGGGTATAGATGAGAAAGAAACTGCCCACAATCCACTTAGGATGTGGGACTTTGATAGCAGGGGGCGGGGGCGGTGAGGACCCCGGGGTGCCCAGTATCCCACTCCTGTGGGACGGAAGGAGGGGCTACCCCTGCAAATCCGGTCACCGTGCGTGATCGCTGCCTTTAAAGCTCGAAGTATATGTATCTGACCACTGAGAAGTCTGCTGATAATGAAAAAATATCATTAATGAACGGCATGGGATGGTCTGTCTCATAGGTGAGAAAGCGGAGACAGAGATTCTATTAACAGGCTTGTTGTACTGGCCCGAGCATAGAAAGTCAACACCAAGACAAAATTATGCCAAATTGCAGGGTCTTTATTGCCCGTGGCCACGGAGGACTCCTGGCTCTCCAGCTCATGGCCCCGAAAGGAGGGTGTCAAGACCTTTTATGCCCCTAAACCACCTTGGGGGTGGAGGTGAGGGGCAGGGGTCGGGGTGAGGGGCTTCAGACATTCCAAGGGTCAGTGGATTCTGTAAATCATCTCCTGGACAGAGATGAGGGTGAGGGGCTCCAGACATTCCGAGGGTCAGGGGACTTTGGATATTCTGATTGTTACTTAAGCGGTTTACACATTGTCTGGGTATGGGTGGAAATTACAGACCTTAGTTACTTATTACAGGTCACGGGGGCCAAGATGGCGTGGGTTTGGACTGCTTGCCTGTCACATTGGTTACAGAGTTTTATGGGGCTTTTACCATGTCACAGCTGATGCTGCTTACTTTTGTCCCAATTTTATGTACCAAGATTTTCGGTGAGGAATCAGGTACTTCCCTTAAATCCAGAATGCACTATTTCCTGGCACAGTAGAAACAGAAAGAAATAATTGTTTGTGGATAACTGAATGTACACTTTGTAATACAAGAGACATTTATTTAAAAAAAATAAATTAAAAAAAATAAATTTAAGCACAGGCTTTCATAGAGGCAAGAAATGTATAAAATATAAAAGCAAACATGACACCTCCTCCTGCTGTCCTTTCCAGCATGTCCTCATGTCTGCAGCTAGGACAGGGAAGCCTGCTGTGTCCCTACAGTAAGCAAACAACCAAGGAGCAGTCATTCTCTCTTGTTCTACTTCACAAGCTAAATGGAGCCTTGAGCAATCATTCCTATAAACTGCTGACTCCATGAGAAAATGACTTTATTCTTGATTTTCACAGTATTATCACTTTCAGATGTGATCATCTTGTAAGAAAACTATTGTTTTGCTACCATGAATAAACTAGTAATAGCCTCAGTAAACTTGTTGATATTGCTTCTTTTTTTTCTTACCTGTTGAGTGGTTTCCACAAAGACAGATGAAATGATTGTCACTTTCTAGCCTTAGAACCATAGTAAAACCCTAAATAAACAGGAAGTTAACTTTTCTAGAACCTACCAGAAAGCTCAACAGGACAACCAACTGGCCTGAAATCTAAGGAGAGACAGGAGCCTGCAGGGGGAGATGAAATGCCAGCACTGTTTTACCAGGGGAGAATGTGATCAGTGTGAAGAGCACAGCAAAGGTGATTGGTCAATTGATGGAGACTGAGTGTGCCTTGCTGAGACACAGTAAAGCACTAAGGGCCTTATATATAGGGGAAGTCCATATCCTATTGCAGATTTTTTCTATCTGAATCCTTCTGCGCACTCGGAGGAAAATTTGAAGAATCTTGGAAAGTTTGTTTTGTAGCATAGAGTGGAGAAAGAAAACGGTAACCACTGTAGGAGAAGCAAGGAATTTCACCAGGATGCTTCCCCCATGTCTCTTGTGAAACCAAAGTTTTTATCTATAGGCCTACTGCAGCTGGAGGAAAAGTAGTGCACTGAGAAGGCTACCCCACCCTGACACCCAGGGGTTCACAGCCAGCCTAGGACTAAGGCCTATTCAGAACAACAGAAATTACACCCATTCACACATGCTCATTTGCTAATGAACAAGCCTCTAGCAAGGCCCCTGGCAAAGCAGCCACAACCCTAAACCCACCATAGCTCCAGAGGAAGTTTAAATTTGTAGTAACTAAAGGTGACCATAGCACAACAAACATAGCCCAGCTCAACTCCTAATTAAATTAATAATTCAGCTCTCCACACTAAAGACCTATAAGAAGAAAGGGCATGCTTATTTCTTAAGCAGGAAAAAAAAAATCATTATTTCTACAGTTCTAAAGAAGATGTCTGGCTTTCACTAAAAAAAACTTAGGACACGTACAAAATAGCAAGAAAAAAACAACACTCTCACAAGGAGCCAAGCAGGCATCTAAACTGGTCTTAACCATGTCACCAACCTTGGAAATTTATTAATCTTGATTAATATGTTAAAGGCTGTAATGGAAAAAGTAGACTGCATGCAAGACCAGTTAGGTAATTTCAGCAGAGGGGTAAAGACTTAAAAAAAAATCAAATAAAAATAATAGAAATAGAAAACCTAATAGAGATGAAGATTGCCTGAAGCAAGTATTAGCAGACTCCAAATAGCTGAAGAAAGAATTAGTAAAGTTGAAAACTCTATAGAAATTACCCAAAATGAAACACAAATAGAAAATATGGGAACAAACAAACAAAAAGAGAGTACCTATGATCTATCTGTGAGACAACACCAGTCTAACATATGTATAATGAAAACTCAGAAGAAGGGTGATGGTCGTGGTGGCTCACACTTGTAATCCTATCTCTTTGGGAGGCTGAGGTGGATGGGTCATCTGAGGTCAGGAGTTGAAGACCAGCCTGGCCAACATGGTGAAACCCCATCTTAAAATACAACAAAATTAGCCAGGCGTGGTAGCATGGGCCTGTAATCCCAGCTACTTGGGAGGCTGAGGCAGAAGAGTCGCTTGAACCTGTTGAGGCAGAGGTTGCAGTGAGCCAAGATTGTCCTGGTTGCACTACAGCCTTGGCAACAGAGTGAGTCCATCTCAAGAAACAGCCTTGGAAACAGAGTGAGACTCCATCTCAAGAAGTGGAAGCAGGGAAGGAGAAGAAAGGAGGAGGAGGAGAAGGAGAAGGCAGAAGAATTGCTTGAACCTGTTGAGGCAGAGGTGGCAGTGAGCCAAGATCAGGCCAGTGCAGTACAGCCCGGGCAACAGTGAGAGTGTCTTAAGAAGATGAAGAAGAAAGAGAGTGGGGGAAGGGGAGAAAGAGAAGGCAGAAGGTATATTTTAAGAACTAAATACCCTTTTTTTTTTTTATACTTGGAAAGTTACTTCCTCTAAAGGCTGTATCTCCTTACAAAACTTCCCGCCATTTAATTTAATTCATTTGTTTTCAATGCTTTTCGCTCTGCATATTTTCTTGTCAAGTGACAAAACAACATAAAATCTAAAGTACATTTCTAGTTTTGGTGTTAAATACACACCTCTCGCCATTCAGATCTTTTTACAGTGTTTGACAAGTAACAGTGATTTTTAAAGGAATTCAATGGAACCCTAATCCTGGGAGATAATCTATTAGAAGAAAAGGTTATTCAGGACAATAAATTAGAAAAATTATGATTACAGTCTCTGTATTAGATTGGACACAAATCAAATTATGAAATGTTCTAAAAAGCTTTGCAATAAGAAAAGGGCTTAATGTTTTTTAACTCAGCATTTTCTAAATAGTTTGACCATGTATATCTTTCTTTGGAACATACTGCTTATGAAAATTGTGTAAAGCTGGTGTAAAAATCAATCAATTTTAGGTGATTATAATCAAAGCTTTTGTTCTTTTCCAATTTTCCTTTCCTTTTTTAGGTTTATTTTGGTCTATACAGACCTTCTATCAATCGGTACCCAGCCATTTCTCAATCCACATCTCGTATTGTGCGCTACCATACTCACCATATTTTAGCCACAAGTTTCTGTTGTCCCTTAAACATTCCAACATCATTTTCCTCCATAAGCACTTGCTGTTCTTTCTGCTTTGAATGTTTTTCTGTTAGGTATTTGTATGGTTTACTCTCATCTCATTCAGGTCTCTGGCAAATGTTACCCATTCAGACAAGTCCTCATTAGCCACCCTTTCTAAATAAATTACCATCTCCCTCTATCATTCTTTATCCCTTTATTCTCTTTACTTTTCTTCATAACATTTATTACTACCTAATATTATATTTCACATTCTTTGCTTCTCTCTGACTCTTAGAGAAGAATGGAGATTTCGTGAAGTCAGGGACTTTGTTTCTATCTTAAGGACTACATCATGGATGCCTAGAATTGTAACTGGTATCATTCTAGAATGACAGTCACTCAATAAAAATGTTTAAAAGAATGAAAGATGAATGAAGTTGTCTAAACCACCTGTACTGGGCCTGAATTCTTCTCTAATTTATCCCTAATTGGCCTAGCTAGCCTGTGGTGCATCAGACATGTTCAGCTTTCTAACAAAGGTGATACACAAATTGGAAAACATTCTATGTCTCTTGGTCTTAATTGTTAAAAGATAAGTCAGTATAAAGTCTGACTTCAGCACTGTAATTCTGTCATGCTACTTCTTTTCTTCTGGATTGATCAGGCACTAATTTATGTAATATAGGGACATCTGAAAGTGTGCTCTGCTAGTAGCAAATCTTAATACCATGCAGCCTTGCCTAACATTTAAGAAAACAAATATCTTTCCCTGGGTGATTATCTCAGTCTCAAACCATCTTTACCATAACTAAACAATTTTAAGCTACAAGTGCAAAAGAATTTGTGTGCATTTAGAAAATATGAATCTTATGCAAGGAATTGATTACCTGGAAAAATAAGTTTAAAATAACAGAGTGGAAGAACATCAACGTGTGTATGGCAGAACCGAATATTTAAAGCTCCATATCAATTATGACGCTAGATAAACACACAGAGGACATCTATAATGTGATATAAAATAGATATGGTTTTCATCCCAAGGTCCCATGTTTCTGGTACAGAAACTGGTACAGAGCTGCAAAAACCCGGAGAATTTCTGTTATGTTAATGAAGCGTCTCCCAGGTGGGGGTGGAGGGTGCCTAGATGGCTTCAGGATTGGGACTGGTCACCAGAAAGGCCAGCCTTGTGATTAGAGAATTGGAACTCTTTACCAGCCTGACCTCTGGGAAAAGCAGGGGTGCTGAAGATTGAGTTTAATCACCTGACCAGTGATTTACTTAATCATCCCTAGGCAATAAAACCTCAATAAAAGCTCTGGCCGTTGAGGCTCAAAGAACCTTCCTGGTTGGTGAGCATGTAAGTGAACCAGGATGCTAGCATGTCATGCCTTCCCAGGGACAAAAACTCCTGGGCTCAGGACTCTCCTAGAGCTCACCCTATTACTTCTTAATTACATCCTTTATAGTGAAATAGTGATTCTAAGCAGCACTTTTCAGAAGACTGTGAGCCATTCTAACAAATTTTATAATGAAATGGTAATTTAAGTAGCACTTTCCTGAATACTGTGAGCCATTCTAGCAAATTTTTTAATCTAAGGGGATTGTGGAAAGCCCTAAATTCGTAGCTGGCTCGGCAGAAGTGTGGTAGCTTATGGACACCCAAAGCTGTGGCTGGTGTCTAAAGTGGAAATACTCTTGTGAACCACTTTGCTCTTGATATGTGAATCTGTACTAACTCCAGGCAGTAACTCTCAGAATTAAACTGGATTACAGGACACCCAGTTTTTGTCAGCAAATTGATGTCAGTACACAGCATGCTAACAGAAACTTTACTTATATGATATAAATGTTTGCACAAACATTTTGTCTTAAATTGATAATTAAAACTTTGTATCATTCTTATATTAAATTATTCTAAAAATAAAGATCAAACATTTGTGAATTTCTTCCTCATTCAAACGTAAAGTAATATGTTGCATAGATTTAAGGTAATAGAGAAAGTAAATTATCTGAACTTTAATGAATTATCTTTTCTAAAATTAAGACCATTCAAAAACTAATTTGTTTTAAACATTTGACTCACTTTTTAACATATTTTCTCTTACTTAAGCAGATGAAAAGTGTTACATTTAGATTTTTGACTTTTTATTGTTATTTCAGGATAAAATTTTACAGCCAATAATTCCACATTTCTATCAAATAATACTGAAAAATTTGAAGAATTAATGACATTAAACATAAATTTCTCATTCTGCTGTTCAATATTTTCCTCTTAGTTATTCTTATTTTTATCCTGGTTCCTGTATAATAAAGATTCAGCATAGATGGAAAAATAATGCCAAATCCAGAGACTTAAGGAGAAAGGTTTGTGACTCTAGGAGTAAGCAAGGAATATTAACAATTACCAACTCAAATAGAATTCCTGTCAACTAGACATTTGGAAAAATACCAAAAGATAAAGCTAAAAGAAGCTAGCAACTCATTTTTAAAACTAAGCACATGAAAAAACCTTGAAATAATGACAAAAAAATTCATAGATTTTTTTATTTTAAATAAATACCATTTAAAATATTTTCACATAATAAAATCTGTTTTATATATATATATATATATATATATATATATATAAAATCTGCATTATACATATATGCTGCATAGAACTAAATGAAAACTGTCCATGAATTTGAGCTGAGGATTTGAAACATTTCTAAATTAGCTCTTCCTCAATTACGAAATTTGGCTTTTAGAATAATGAGAGGCAGCATTGTGTGACATTAAAGTGTAAGTTTTGAAATCAAACATTTTGATTTCGCATAGCATCTCAGCTATGTTAGTCTGGGCAAGTTACATTTCACCTCCTTGGCTAAGCCATCTTTAAGAAGAGAGGATATTATGATAATTGGGGTACAGATTACTGATAACGCAAAATGACTAGCTCATCATTGGCACCTGCAAAGGATAGATAATTTGGCCTGAATAACCCTGGACTTCGCAGTCTGGTACTATAACTGATGATGTGAGTTTAGGAAAGAAAGCCGGCTTTTTAATTTGTTGTGAGCAATGGAATGGATATATGTTAATATTTCCAACCATGAAACACAGAATGAATTTTTTGCTATTAAACTGTTTTTGCTAAACTCCCTGCCTCTGAGCCTAAACCACATGTGCCCGTGCTTTACCATGGTTATACAGGCAGATGCTAGAAATGTACTTTGCTCCATAATCACTGTGAATAAGGGAAATCTCCATTTCTACTTCTCATTTTTTTCTGGGAGAATCATGTCAAAATTTTGTAGGAAAAGTGAGAGGAAATCTCTAATGTCTAATATACTATTTCTCTACATTCTAATTAAAGAACATGCAAACTATTGAGCTGGGTCTGTAATAGAAACACGGGATTATCTTTTTCCATGTCTGTGGTTCAATGGTTCATCATTATTTGTCATTGAACTGAGTCACGAAGGAAGCTGGATGGAGCCTGAGAAGTAGGTGTATAATGTTAACCTGAATTTAAATAAGAGTTCCTGAAACAGTATCTTCTGACATTTCTTAAAGTCGGATAATACAACAAAGTCAATGAAAATGTATTAAAAGTAGTCACTACCCACACATTTCAGGGAAAACGCCTGGAGGAGTAGTTATGGCTACTGATTTTATTTCCTAAGGTAATTGATTGCTTCTTGAAATGATTATTTTTCAAATACAAACAAGTTATTTTGGTACTTGTTTGTGAAATTAAATTTTTCATAGTCTGTGAAACACCTCAAAATCAAATGAAATATTTCTTATGCTGAGTAGCTTTTCCCATTTCAGAAAGAACATTAGGCTACAAAAGTTTATGTAATTTCGTTTTCATGGCATTTGCCAAGTTGTGGGAATCTGAATGTAAAAGTCAGTTAATATTAACGATTCTAAGAAGTAAGCTGAACAAATCTGGGTTTAGACTTCCTCTTAATTACTTTCCAGTTTATTCTCTTGGCTAGGTTCAACTGAAAACCCTGTAAGAGTTGTCAGCACAAAAAATTGAAACTTCTTTCTTTTGACTTAATCTTTCTTAAACTATTCTAACAATGTGGTGTCACAGTTGGGGTTTTTTGAACAATCTTCATGGACGTATAAGTGTATCTTCTAGGCTGGGATCAACAGCTTTGCACCTGCACTTAACTTTCTAAAGCTTCATAGTCACTTTCTATCTGTAATGAATGGAAACAGCTATCACTCTGGAAAGCAACAGCATGAAGGATATTGGCAATCCAAGCTCACAATGCAATCTGAATTTCAAAGTGCACAAGAACTTTTGAAGAGGATTTTATTTAATTTTATTTTCCCCAAGTATAGTTTTTTAAAATCTGTGCCACACCTTCAGCTTCATTCATGTGTGTATGTATGTGTGCGTATGTGTGTATGCGTATGTATATGTGTACATGTATGCATGTATGTGTATGTATGTGTGTGTGTGTATGTGTCTGTATGTGTGTGTGTATGTGTGTGTACATGTGTGTGTATGTAACAACCCATTCTATATTTATATGAGTAAAATAAAAACTTCTACTTGAAAATTGGAATAAATCAGAAGTCCCTTGGATTTCAGCCTCTAACTAAGAGATATTTTGCCTTGCCTACAAAACAGAATATAGCAGAAATGTCGAGCTACATTGACATAAAAATCTTACTATAACTTTCACAGACCTGACTGCTTCACTTCTGGTTTCCTTTTCTTCGATATTATAATTTTCTCACTCTCTGTAAACATATTACTCACCACAAAACAGAAAGACATAAATCAGAACTACAAAATGAGACACGAGAGGTCAGGGGCACATTAATCATGTGTGGGGCAGGGTGATTTAGCAGAAAGTGCGGGAGAATTGATTAGATCTTGGGGCTGCTGCTGTGTCTCCAGGTTGCAAGGCTTCAGGCAAGTCTTTGTATGCTTTTGTGGTCTCAGGCAATATGTGAATGAGAATACAAGAAACGGATGGTTGCTCTGAAGAATCAATATGATTATAACTATATTGGCTACAATTTATTAAATTTTTATTGTTTGCCTAGGGACTGTTATAAATCTATACATCAATTAGTTTTTATGACATTCACATAAGGTGGCTACTATTATTATTGCCGTTTAACAGGTAAGGCAATTGAAGCACAGGGATCTAAGAAACCAGACCAACATTACTCGGCAAATAAGGAACCAAGTGGAATTCAAACTTATGCAGTCCGACTTCAGCTCCTCTTCCTGGCTGCTGTCAAGATTCCTTCTCAAAACTATATGCAGATGCCACTGTATCAAAATCCATGCTCAATGCTTGTTTTCTTTATTCTTTCACTCCAGAATGCTTATGCTTACTGCCATAATTAGTCCTGGAAGCTTTGAAAATGAATAGATAATTGTGGTCTCCACTGTCCTACAGGCACCTCAATTCTGACCCATTGATGATATTTCCATCTGCCCCAATGTAGAGAGTCAGGCAAGAAAGAAATTTCATTAGGTAATCCCTATTAAACTTAATTTAATTCCAGTTTAAACTGTTAAATGAGAGCACATTCAGGAAAATTTACATGCTGAAATAGCAAAGGGGGCCAGGTACAGTGGCTCAAGCCTGTAATCCCAGCACTTTCAGAGGCTGAGGCAGGCAGATCACTTGCATTCAGGAGTTCGAGACCAACCTGGCCAACATGGTGAAACCCTGTCTCTACTAAAAATACAACACTGAGCTAGGCATGGTGGTACAAGCATGTAATCTCAGCTACTAGTGAGGCTGAGGCAGGAAAATTCCTTGAACCTGGGAGGCAGAGGCTACAGTGAGCTGAGGTCACATCACTGCACTCCAGCCTGGATGACAGAGTGAAACTCGAAAAAATTAAAAAATTAAAAATTAAAAAGCACAGGAATAGGGAAATAATTAAGCCCAGTGGAAACAATCACAAATAAAGTTTCAATAGTCTCTGCTAAAGAAACACATCTGAATTCTTGGGGAGAAAAGGAGGAGCTTCTAAAACTCTTGGAAGCCAAAGTGTTTTAAGCAATCATCCAGTCTACTCTAGGAGAGCCATGAAGTAGCTGGGTCATGTGGGGACTGCGCCCCATGAACTGGTTACTAGCCACTCCAGCCATTATGTAGTTACCTTTGAGAATGAAGCAACACTCTGGTCCATACAGGTACAAAGAAGTAAAAAACAGGTGCAAAATACATATTATTTTCAATGGTAGATTATCCCCCTCTGTGACACAAACATCCCAGGTTACAAGTAATATAAAACACTTCTTTCTGTAAAAGCTCATCAATTTCAAAGCCTGCAGTCCTCTGTATGGAGATCAGAAACCTGAGAATTTATGTAATGCGTCAGAATTCCAGCACTTTTCACAGTTTGAGGTAGATAGAGAAGGATATGAGTATAAGACACCATTGACCACTCTGAATACAATCTCGGAGACTAAGCTATGAGCTCTTGTTAAACCTGCTTTTGGTTTTAGCTTTTTGTTCTCTTTCCTCTCTCAGCCAAACTTCTTAAAGAATCTATTAACCTTCCCATCTCACTTTGTTTCCACTCTGCCCAGTACACTGTAGTGAGGCTTCCCCACATGCCACACCTTGTCGCCACTGTGATCCCCTTGTTGGTAAAGCCAGGGGCCATTTCTCAGTCTAACTTCTCCATGCTGGTGACTCAACCTACAGGCTTGACTTAAATCCTACACTTTGGTGACACTTGGTGTCGATAATTCCCCACACCTTGACTTGCCCCCTTTCTTTGGATTTAAGACAACTGGATCCTCTGGCTTGACTCAGACCGCAGCTCTACAATCAAGGTTTTCATTTCTATTTTAAATCTCCCTCTCTTTCTGCCCTCAAGCTCAACATTCCTCATAGATCTGCCTTAGTATTATAGGAGGCCGGAATATTCCACCTCAGAGCATGCCTCTGATGTAAAGATTATTTTGAGCTGGAGGCAATTGAGAAGCAGCAGAGACAAGAAATGCTCTCTGCCCTCCCACTTACCACTGTTTATGTCTAGTGTTTGTCTAAATAGGACATATATTTAGAGAGGCAGAGGTGCCCCTCCTACCGTCTCCATTAGAAATACATGTAACAAACTCCCATTTATTTGCCTTCCTCTAATGTACCCTTAGAGACTCCAAGTCCTTTTCATTTGTCTCGTCTCTAGTCTAGAAGTTTACTGTTCTTTGTTGAGGATGCTACATGAGCCAGAATGTAAGCCACCTCTGAGGCTTACTCATTTCTCTAGGTATCTTCCAGGAACGCATGTGGTATAGATATAAACTTACTTTGTTTTGTTCTTGTTAATCTATTGCTATAGGAAGTTGCAATGAAAAATTATAAAGAGTAGAAAGAAAATTATTTATCCTCCCTGTAGTACTATTTTCCAATTGCCTTAGAAATTGTAAACACATGAAGGTAAGAAATACTTTTTATTTATTTCTAAGCTTCAATTACTACCAATTTCAGGAATTTTAAAATGTGTTTAAAGCTTATAGGTCACTTCGAGAATCTGATGAAAGTCAAGGGACCCCAACAAAAAAGCACATAGACACTAAAATTTGAACTCAAATTCAGAGGATTCACAGTCTCTGAAGCCCAAAACCACAAAGATAAAAACGTCCTTGGTCCATATGTTGATGATCTGAAAATTTATGTCTGTCCAGATTTCCTTTCTGAGCTTTAAAATGAGTATTTATAAGTATAATTTTTATGAGCATTGCTTTAGCTATATTCTATACGTTTTGGTAAGCTGTGTTTTTGTTTTTATTCATCACAAAGCATTTTCTAATTTTTTAATTTTTGTTGTGATTTTTTAACCATTTTATTTAGGAAGTTGTTTAATTTTCACGTATTTGTGAATTTCTCAAATTTCCTCTTATTATTGATTTCTAATTAAATTCAATTTTGTAGTTGAATACCACACTGTCAGGGGGACAACATGATACCTCACAGTATGCCAAGCGCCAGGCTGGAGTGCCATAGCGCAGTCTTGGCTCACTGCACCCTCTGCCTCCCAGGTTCAAGCAATTCTCCTGCCTCAGCCTCCTGAGTTGCTGGAACTATAGGCACGCCCATGCCCAGATAATATTTTGTTTATTTTAGTAGAGATGGGGTTTCACTATGTTGGCCAGGATGGTCTCTATCTCTTGACCTCATGATCAGCCCCCCTCAGCCTCCCAGAGTGCTGGGATTACAGGCATGAGCCACCGCACCCGGCCAATATACATTCTTTTTAACCACTTGTGAATCATTTAAGAAACTTGGCAAAAGACATTCCATAAACAAAATTTGCCAAGTGCCAATTGATTTCTTTCTCTAGACCAATGACACTGGGTTAAATTTTATAACAAAAAGATAACATACTTCTAAATAATTCACAAAACTTAAAAATTATAATGAAAATTAGAAAGTATTTGAGCTAAGTAATGTACAATTGACTGCAATTCTAAATATGAAAACATATAATGTGGCTAAAATAGTAGTCAGAGGAAATTTTGTAGCATCAAATGTGTATTATAAAAGAAGAGATGCAGATAATTATGTATGCAATTTAAGAAATGTGATAAAAAGAAGAAAACAATATAACAGGAATCAATTGATCTAGGCATGCAAACTGGCTCTGTGAAAAGACTAACAGATTAACAAATGTTTGCTGAAAGCACAAATAATAGTAGAAAAGAAAAAGAAGTAAATACATATGAAGACATCATTGCAATCAACTAACATAGTTTTAACCGATAAATTTGAAATTTTGAGGAAATACAGTGTGAAAGATTAGAAAGAACAAAACAAACTTTCTTTGAATATTATATAATTGTCCCTGTAGAAAATCCAAAGGAATCTATAGACAATTTGTAAAGTAATAATAAGGTTTAGAAAGACTAGTGAAATATATCAATATAAAAAAATACTTTATAAATATGTATTTTTATAGACTCCATTTATGATAGAATTGCAAATATGGTTTTATTTTAAAACATGATGTGTGATACCTATGAAAATGTTAAACTTTGTTAAAAGATAGTAGGAAGATCTGTTTCAAATAAATGAGAAGATATACCTGGTTCATGGTTTGAAAGAGTTAATGAATAATATTTTAAATTTCCCTAACAGTATCTATAAATTTAATGTACTCAAAACCCAATAACTTTTCAGTATAAATATATATACTGAATCTGTAATGTATATAGAAGTATAAATATTCACAAATTTCAAAATCCTCTTGAATGCTAACAAGGTGAGAGGGGTTGCTTTATCAATTATTTGTTTTCAATTTATTATAAATAAAAATTATAACAATATGGTAATGAAACATTAATACTAGAATGATAAAAGAGAATGAAGAGCCAAGAAATTAATTCATATAGACAATTTAGGACTGAAATGGTTGTACAGATCCACAGAAAAAGAATGGGTCTTCCAATAAGTCGGGATCATCCAATTAGAGATATGACCCAAGAAGAAAAGAAAAGGTTGAGAGAGAGAAGGAGAAAGTGGAAGGACAGGGAGAAAGGGATTGTGGGAGCAAAAAAAAGAGCAAAAAAGGAAGGAAGGAAGGAGGGGAAGGAAATGGCAGTTGGAGAAAGGGCAAGAGAGGGAAAATTGGAGAGTGAATGGAAGAGGTTACACTCCTGCCTTGTGCTACTCACAAAATTCCATTTCAAGGAGACTAAAGACATAAAAGTGAAAGTATCCTTTTGATCTTGAAGTAGGAAATGTTTTAAGCATGATGTAAAAGAAAGAACATACCATAAAGTTAATAAATGAAGTTGAGTATACTGAATTAGAAACTTTTATTTATTAAAGAATGTGATAAAGAGACTAAAAGAACAAGATGAACTTGAAAATAATGGTTTTGCTTTTGATATAACTTAAAAAGGAATGATTTCCAGAATATATAAAGAGATCCTCAAATCTATAAGAAAAATATAGAAAATGTAATTTAAAAATGGATAAAAGAAAAGAATAAGAATATTACAACTGAGAGATGGAAATTGCAAACAAGAGGATGATTTTTTAAAGTGCCAACTCTTTAATAAACTGGAAAATGTAAAATAATGCCACAATTACAATCACCTCTCACCAGGTGGACTATAATTAGTCTGACATGATTAGTCTGGCTGTGTGTTTGAACCAGAGGAGAGACGTCCTCAAACACACTGCCAGAGTCCCCTCAAGATGTCTGTCAGATTTTTAGCTATATGAGTGAAAATCTCAAGAGCTAAATGAAAAATCCCCCAAATACAATAATGAATATCTCTTCCATTTTTTTCAAGGAAGGGATAGGAAATTGCCAGGCTCTCAATTAAAAAATTCCATGAAAGGCACATTCACAGATAGAAGTAAACTGGAAATAGACTGTGTGGTGCTGAAACTGCCTCAGCACAAACCTAATTAAATCATAGTGATCAGCTGGCACACTATCTTCTTAACACAAGAATCAGGAGAATTTCTGGGGAAAATTAAAATAAGCTGCAGTCTTTCATACAGTCAGAGGTATAAAACTACAAATAGCCAATTACCATATATATAAAGAGGCAGAAAAATGTGACCAATAATTCAAAGAACAAAAAAAGACAAAATCAGTAGGCCCATTGATAATAGTATTAGAGTTATGCCAAGAATTTTAAAATAACTTGTTATAAATATGTTAAAGGAGACAAAATTAATGAACAATGAAAAATTGTGACATTTAAGTGGAATTGTAAGGAAGAAAAAAATAGATATGCTAGAACCAAAAGATGCAATAATATCAAATTCAATACATGAATTAATTGATATAAAGACTCATTGGATGGTTTAACAGAGGACTTAACACAACAG